>NC_141762.1:70236618-70555618 GCF_982258835.1 Parasteatoda tepidariorum | reverse complement strand
CATGTTTAAGCTTGTAAAAATTAATTTGCTTAGTAAAATGATTAATTCGTTATGTATATTAAATACTTTATGAACAAAGTATTAACATTGAGTGTTTGTTTGAAAACAAATATTATTTATTCGTAGTTGATTCCTGTTAAATATTTCAAATAATTGCTTTAAAGTTTCGTTTTTATCAGATCAAAGTATTATATTTTGCATGTTTACTGACAAAAACTCTAAGAAAAAAAAGAGCTGCTTAGAAATCAAAATTGTATCAAAAAGCTCACATTTGTTTTTAATTAAAATTTTTCTTTGGGTTTAGAAATAATATATGCAATGAAACACCGATATTTAAAAAAAAAGTATTTTAATTACATCACTAAATATATCCTAATTTAGTGATAAACCAATTTTTTTTACTCTCAAATTCAAAAGTTCTAAGCAAGTTTAATGCCTTGTTTGTTAAATAAGTTTTATTAGCTGAATGAATGATTTAACGTTCAATGAGACGGAAGTGGCTATACTGCTCCAAACTGAAATGCTAATGCGTTTTTATTTTAATGAATTTTAACGATAATATAAACTAAATATGATGTAAAACTAATGGAAATAAATTAAAATGAGGGAATATGACTTAGGGCTACTTGCAAACTCTACTACCTTGGGGGGGGGGGGTGTAATGTGATCTGTGTTAGGGGAAAAGTATAAATTCTGTAAGTGATCGTATAAATTTGAAGTAAAAAGTGTTGCTCTTTGTTTCAGAAAAATAGTTTACATGTTTCACACAAAAACGCAATATTTTACAACAAATATCCCAACATTTAGGTAATCTAGGTAAAATGAACAAAATTCATCTAAATTCCTTCAAATGTACAAATCGAATTTTGAGAAAATCACATTTTTAAATTCTCAGGAACTATTCGACCGATTTCACTCAAATTTTGTATTTTTCCATTTAAAATTGCATTTTTTAAAATGATGTAAAAAATTGTATACCTTACAATTCAATATTTTTTCGACTATTATTTAATAAAATAATGAAAACAAATATTTACTAAAAGTTATATTTTGCTTGAAATTGTTTTCGAATAAACTAATTTTATAATTGTGTACAAAAATCTTTCAATTCGCTTGAAAATTCTAGCGATATAGTGAAGTATGCAAAAAGTAAAAATAACGTTATGGGGTCCAAACTTAGGACCTCTCTTTTGACCATATTGGGGCCATATTTCCCAGATTGCTGCTATCCCATATATTTCAGGGGTCAGAAATCTGAATCTGTCGCAAAAAAAATATATTCATTCGGAGTAAGTAAGATTTTGTGTACTAATTAATTAGTACTGCACTAATTAATTAACATATTTGAGGTCAGTCCCTGGAGCCATTAAGATTGAGTACTAGAACCTGAGGATCCGATCATTAGATGAAAAGTTTTGGGAATGGAACGTTTTTTTTTTTTTTTTGCTTACTGTAAATCGTAATATTAAGAAAAAAAGAATTTATTTAGAAAATTTATTTTTAATCTTGCTTTAAATCAAAACTTAAAAATTATTTGTTATCATCTCTCAAAAACAGTGCATCCTATTTAAAAAAAATGATGAACTATTCAGAAGTGAACGACTCAGTGAATTACTTATGACATTGTTAAAAAGAAAGGATCTGTGTGAGCAACAACGGAAAGTGAGAATGGGAATTAGCGTTAAGTGGCATGGAAAAAAAATTGGCGTTTTTGGGGTCGAAAGGCACAAATGGAAGTCATTTAAAAACATTGCATGCCGGTAAGAACAAATGAATTGTATCTTCTTTTCCCCTTGTTATGTAAATAAGAAACAATTTTGGTTTTTCAAATGAAAATCGGGACGTCGATATGACTCTTTAACCCAACAATTTATTCTTGCGTAGCTTTCTCGCTTTTAAATCGCACACAATTGAGAATTCTAATTGAATTATTTGAGTGAATTTAAGTGGTATTCTTTATTGACATAAGAAAAAGCTTTATTTTTTATTTATTTTTTCGCAAGTGGAATTTTTATGAGGATTCTTCTTTCAAAAGATTTTTTAAAACTTTTTTTTTAAAGTAAACAATTATATGTTTTTTAGAACACTTATTTTTTTTAAAGAAATTATTTTTGTCCATTTTCTTAAAGAGAGATGGCATTTTTAATGAAGGTATGGTTTGATCTAAAATAATTGTCAACATCTTAAATTGTTTTAAGATTTATAATCAACAGTTTTAAATAATTATTACATTCTGTTTTTTTTTTAAATACGATTCTTACAATGCTTCAAATTGTATTTCACGTTATTCGAATTAAATTATTCATTGTTGATTTCATGTAAATTTATTTACTGTTGAAGAGAAAACAATCAATAAAAATTCAAGTTAAATCAATTGTAAACATTTCCAAATCTTCATATCAAGTCTAATTACATTGTTTTACTTAAAACTTCACTAATAAGATTGATAATCGAAAAGAAATTACTTATTGTTAAGCTCACTGAAGACTGTTTAATGAACACATGTTAAGAGACAAAGGTCTTTCGCCTATAATTGAATTAAAAAAAGACAAGTTATTATTTAACGAAAATTTCATAAAAATGCACAAAACTTTTGTTTAGGACAAAAATTTTTAGATACGGTGTCAAAAAATATTTTGATTCGTTAAATAAACAAAAGATATGGAGAAAAAAAAAGAAAATTATTATGGAAACTAAACCTTCCGTATGAAATTTAAAAAGATGCCCTATAAAAGTTTATATGAGTTTAACCGTATATAAAAAAATTTAAATAAAACTGTATGAATACTACACGAACTTTAAAAGTAATATGAAATTAATAACCTAAATCAGAAATTCAAGCGTTACATAATATTATATTAACGAGTAATGCAAGAATATAAACACCGCATAAAACTGTATGAACTTAATTTTTTAAAAAATATAGACCTTACATAAAATTAGGTGTAAATAGTATGTGATAATGTATGGAAATGTAACATAAAAATATATAAACCTAAACTAAAGTTCATAAACTTTGCATGAAATTATACTTATGTAAATGTAATAGGATAAAGATAACACAACCTAACGTGAAATTAATATATTTCCATAATCAAAGAAAACATATGATAAACACTATAATATTTAATCTCAACATTACTATAATAATTCACTTCAACTTTTTTTTATTGTTTTTTTAAAGTAGTCATCGAAACTTCCAGTTAAAGTACTTGTATACATGAGTTCTTTTCTTCCACTATCATAAATTTATTCTTTGTGAATAAGATTTTCAGAAATGAATCGCCTGTCCTTACTAGATAGGGAATCACTGATTGTGATTTGATTATAAAGGAATCTAATGAAGTCATGAATGAAGTAATGAGATTAATCGAAACAACAACTTGGCACTTCTTTCAGGTTGTTGTCAATTTGGCTCCTTAGAAAGGAAGTCAAAAAAATAATAACTACAATTATTTAGATCTTTGAAAAAAAAACTCAATATGTTTTTGTAATGGTTCATTATAACTGCAAATATTTTTGTGTGGATAAATTAAAGTTAAAATGACGGTAAAGATTCAAAATATTATTGCTTTTTCCCACTAACTATTTCATGCTTAATTAATAGGTAATGCTTTCTCTCATATATTCAAAACTTAAATTTGAGGCAAAAAAGTATGAAGATTTGGAAATGAAATTTAAATACAAGAAGCATTAAAATAAATTCAAATAAAAGGAATCAGTCTAATTATTTGTATCGCAATTAGGGATTTTTAATCATGAATGTAACCACGTTATTTAGATCATAATTTTTTTTCAATTCAATGAACTTCAACTGATCAAATCCATTATTATTATAAACTGAATAGAATGCTGTAAAAAATTTCAAAATTAATAAATATCAACGATTTGTAACAGTACCAAAATGAACTATTAAATTTTATTTAAGAAATTTAAATATGTATGCTAGATTACTTGTTGAACATACTACTGAACTATTTGTTGTTACTAGAAGTCCGATTCAATTCAATTACCAGGTAACTGATTTAAATGCCTATTGCTGATTAAATCTACGAATTAGATTACTGATTCAAAACTTTTCAAAATTCATCAACAACTTAGAATCAATTTCATTAAATCACTGATTAAAATCAATATATGCTAATTCAAAACAGTCTATTCAAAATAATCGATTCACTAATTTGAATAAATATAATAAAATTAATATATTTTAACTATTGATTCGAATCAATGCCAAAATTATGGTTCGAAATAATGACTGAATGAGAATTAATTATTGAATGATTACAATAATTAATTCAGCTCAATAAATTTGTACGCAACTCGTAGTTTAATTATTTCAATATGCATTTAAGGGCAGTTTCAGATAAATATTCCATTCGAAAAATGCTTTACTTTTTTTAAAAATCAGAATTCAATACAATTTAAAACTCTCCTTTTTTAAACTTCAATATTGTTTTTAACGGGTTAAAAATTGTTATTCTCGCAAATTTTAGAAGTGACTAAATTTTAGAAATATGATGATACAAATTAACCGCAGCTCGCAATATTTCTTCTAAAAAATACTGAACTAATCATAAATTATTGTTTCAATACTCGTGTATGCGAACAATATGACGGAAAAGATCTATCCCTAACAAAACAAACTTGCTTAAGCATCTAGATAAAACTCTTTGAGGACATTTTTAAAATTTTACCTTTTCTATTTTTATTTGTTGTTGTTGTAGTTGTAGACCATTAAGGCAAGGGGTG
The DNA here is from genome assembly GCF_982258835.1 of Parasteatoda tepidariorum. NCBI lineage: Eukaryota > Metazoa > Arthropoda > Arachnida > Araneae > Theridiidae > Parasteatoda > Parasteatoda tepidariorum. The sequence goes on along the minus strand of NC_141762.1, from coordinate 70,550,866 downwards.
CGATTGTTTCTGTTTTCCAGTGGAGCCACCTATGACCAAGAATTCGAGTTCTGCCACATCCATACGTCACATCCGTTTACAGGGCGTACGCATTCATACATTCATTTATTCATCAACATATCGTAATTTTGGCCTTAACCCGAGAACGATCAATCTCCAAATCAGTACTCCCAGGGGTATAATTTGTTATGGGAGCATGGAGGACTTTGTGATCAGACAGATTTAGCGTGCATCAGTCACCATTCACTACACGGGTGAGTGTTCGGCGGGCTGGATTCGAACTTTACAGTACCCTGCCAACCAGGCTATCCCGGGAATTTTATATTTAAATAAATATAGGAGATGAAAATTTATGAACCAAGCGACTGTCAAATCACCCTAAATAACTTAAGCTACTGGGTATTAAATTCGAAAGTGTTTCTATCAATCAACAGATTTCTAAAAGAAGTGAACGGCGAAAAACTGTTCTCGATAATCGCCGTACCACAAATAATAATTTATTAACTTTTTTTTTCACTAACTGGTTCGATCATTCACTAATTCGCTTATTCAATGATTCACCCAGATTAAACGATTCACTGCAGATTTAATGAATTATCGAATTACTAATTCGACAATTAATTAACTCAGTGATTCGTTTTTTTTTTCAATTCACACATTTACACATGTATTCTTTCATTTCATCATCTTCCACTAACTTTCGTTCTATTTCATGAATTATTATAAACGATGCAATTTGGTATACTAAACAAAAAAGAATTGTTCTTATTGTAGTGGTTAAGATTAAAAAAAAGCCTTGAATTTTTCTCCTCATATTAGCATAAGTATATAGTATATGAACCAATAATTCCTAATGTATTTTTCTTTTTATTACTGCTGCGTCTTCTGTCCGTGTGTTAATTGACGTCTTGAATATTGATACAAAATTATTTCAACTATTACTAATTTGGTTTAAAATAATATCTGTTTTAGTAAATTATTAAAATACGCAATAATAAGTTTAATACTGATTTGATCTAGACTTCGAACAATTTTGAAACTAGTAATTTACATAAAGACAGCGTATTATCAAGGAAAAAATGATTTAAAATATTTTGTACCCGAAAATTCTCATTAAAAACTTTTCAATTATTGTTTCAATATTCACTTATATCCTATAAAAATAACAACTTTTTAGGAAATGATTAATTTTTACCTAGTCCAAGATTAAAAATTGTACTTGGCATACTATTAGGGCCCCGCGATAAGCATTCCAAGCAATTCTAAGCATTCCTCAATAAATGTGATAAAATCGTAAATTTGGTGAATTAAATTGTGTTTAGGCGAAAGTATTGGCGAATGATTTATTCCACTGGAAAAGAAAAATATGTATTTAATTTGATCCTTAAAATTACGTCAAAATGAATATTTCTAAACAAATCAGTATTTTTTATTCACTTACAGTAATTTACCTTAGAAGCTCCGCAAAAGCAATTAGAATTCGTTCCAAATAATATAAGCCTGAAACAAACTACCATAAAATAGTTTTCTGTCGGAAAAAAATTAATCATAAAAATTGTTAAGATTTGGATTTAGCGATGACTTTAGAAAATAGACGAATACCTATAATATTTGACTAATTTGCTGGCTAATAATTTAAAATCCTTAGCGCGGGCCCTGACTATACATGCAATTTGTTTTTATTTAAACAATGGGTGATCTGGATACATATTCAGATTTTTACTTTCTGTGACCTTAAGACATCGAGATGGAACTGTTTCTCTGAAAGTTATTACTGTGTAACTGTAACATCATCAACATTAACCTACTTCGCTTGTGCGTTTTCGAATAATAATTAGGTCGATTATTGATTGAAATAAATACTTTGATTGGCTTGTAAATAGGGAGATCAGTTGACAAATTTCATGCAAATCACTATAATCAGTTAGGAATATTTTATAGATTGTTTGGATTTATTCAGAAATGAGGGTATTGTTTGTGGAAGATTAATAAAATTATAATCCTTCAAAAAAAAAACATGTTTGTTTTCTTGCCTGATTGGTTTTTGACGTTTTTAGCATAGGAGTAACTAAATATGTTTGAAATGAAATCACAATAATGATGTTCATCACGTCAAGTAATCGATGATGACCTCGGCGAAAGTAAGCTAAATAATAGGAGAATGATGCATATTATAAAACGATTTTGTAAAGATTTTTCTGTCACACTAACAGTAACCGCGTAACGCAAGAAAAAAAAAAACGAAAAAATACTTTAAAAAATCGAGTTTTTTTTTGTGGTATGAAAGCTTAAAATAATCTTTCTAAAAATTATCTTGTAAGATTACCATTAAATGTTTAAGAAAAATATTTTACCTGCATAAGATTTATTACGTAAGAACATATTTAGAGAAGAATATCTGAAAAATCGTGTCTTAATGTGAGAAAATGAATACTTGAGCTAACGATTTTACAAATAATATTTCTGAAAACGTTTTTTTATTGACTGCTTTATTCTTTAGCTTTTAAGTGATGTAAGATAATCTAATTGGGTATACTATAGCCTACGTCACATATCGTGTTATTCCTACTAAATTTAACTAGTAAACAGCATTTTCTGCGAACCTGATTTCTAGCAACAAGTAAAAGCATCAAACGAAGTGTCTTGTTATAAGTCGCTACTCGCCAGGTTGGATTTGTATTAGTCTAGTTCCTTTGGAAATAATTTATATTGTTGTTTTACCGAAGTTTATGAATTTAGTAAGCATATTTAAAACTCAGTTTATTAATTAAACTAAAAGGTAAATGTTATTCCTTGTAAGTGGAAGTAGTTGTGCTTTTTTCATATTATACCCAATTATATTTTCTATATAATTACATGAATATATTTATTGTTGATTTAATTAAAGATTAGAAAACAAAACTCAGAAGTAAACGATATTTTACTACAAGTTTTTCGTGTGCTAGCTTTTTTTAGAATTGGATACCTACAAGTGACGTAGCCGTCGGTAAATCGTAGCATTTGGTGATTCAGAAGCCAATTAGATCCGATACACACGCGTGATGTCACTTTCAAGTATCCAATTGAATCTTTGAATTTTATATCATATAGTTAGACATAATCGCTTCACTTCTTATCGAGTTGCAAATACTCAATTGGCTTTAAAATGTTAAGGATTATTCAAAACACCGTTTGTGTAATCTATTTTAAATGTAAATAGATGAATATTAAACCTTTTTTTTAAAGTTTGGAATTAAAAGTGTGGAAATAGCTCGAATTTATTAATAGTACTTTTTTGATTACTTCATGTTTAAAAAAAAATTTTTTTAAATTTATTTCAACTTTCCTTTTAGAATGAACAGAGTATGCAAACAAACAAAGAATTATTCCACTCTTTTATTCATTAATTTATTTATTTAGTTATGCAAAGCTGGAAAAATGTACTTAGGTATACACCGCACTTCTGCGGTAGTATATTTAACTACTATAAGCTGCACGATGAATTTATCGTTTTCTTTTATTACTTTTAATTAAAGTTATGAAATTCTCTTTAATAGTTTCGTTATTTTTTTAATTTTATTTCCATTAAGAGCTTGGGTGCTTTTCTGTTAACTAATGTCGAGAATCAAAGAAGGTAAAGTAGATAATTTTTTTCAGCACCTAAAATCGTACGATTTTATTTAAATAATTTAAATATTCCACATTTTTCCATTTATTCCATATTTCTTTACTCTTAAATTCATTTATTTTTAGTTTTAAATATAGTTATAAACATTAATGCATATATGTTTCACATGCATCGTTAATCCTCTTCAATGCTATTTATGTGCACTTGTAATATAATATTAACTTTACAAATATTATTTTTTTAAAAAAAGGGATTTTTTAGAAGTATTTAAGGGTCATGAAATTTTGTGCAATGATTATATAAATAATCATTAAAAAACTTTGTTTTGTTACTTATTTTAAACTTTCGTTTGGTCATAAGATAACATTCACAAATCGAAAATTGTTTTGGATATAAATATTTATAATACCTAACAGTGTAACATACATTTTTCGTCTCAAATTACTATAACAAAGTACCTACAAATAAGTAGCAAATAAACATTTCAAAGCCCTCCTCTTTAGATATTTATTAAATAATTTTACACATATTTTTGAGTAAACGGTTGTTTAAAAAAATAAAGTTTAAGAAAAATTTTTCAATTTTAATTTGACATTTTTATTTGGAATAAAAACATATCCAGGTGCTTCGCTTGTTTTAAATCATTTTGCTATAACTAACAAAATTGGGAATAGTTTCATATGGCTAACGTCGTCACATTTATTTATCACAGTTTTGACTGAATATTCAATAGTCTTAACACCTTAAATTCTCATGGTTTTATAAAAACAAATTTCTTCAGCGAGAGATGTTTCAATGGAAAGTTTAGTTAATTTATTAATTGAGTAACTGATAAAATTAATACTGGTTTGCTCAGTAGTTTCAAAGATTTTCAAATTGATGGTTTGTGAATCGAACATCTTTTCGACAAAAATTTCACATAAACTTTTTCCCCAATATGTTATTTCTCCATCGCATCAATCAAATATAAGTTTGTTTTTAGATATGTGAATATCCATCAAATGTCATAAATTTAATAACAGCCTCACTCAGCAGGTTGTCACGAGTAGTGTTTATTTTGTAAAAATATTTGCCATAGATTGAGTAAAACACATGGTTTTTATTAGCCTAAATTTCATTTAGATCCGATATTTTGTCTTATTTACTTGTAATGAAGTGGAAATACTATTAATTTAAACTGCTTTAAATTAGCATTGTGAGTTATTCGAAAACTGGATTTTTATTACGAATTTAGATGGACTAAATAGAGAATAAATTTAATAAGCATATTTTGAGACCATTGAAAGATATTGTAGAATTTATCTGAGAAAAATCGCTAATTTTTTTTATCATATTTTATTATTAAAGGCCTTTGAGTAGAGTTTAATTACTGATATCGAAAACATAATATAAGATTTGATTTTCTAAACATGATTAAAATATCTTTCTGCAATTCTTATTTGAAGAATGTACGGAAAAGAAATTCTGGTAAAATTATCGTACTGAATGTTAATGACATTTCTGTTAAATAGAAAACCATAAATCTGGTAAATAAAACCTGAAATATACAATATTTTGGTTTTTAACGATTTACCGGAAATTCCAATTTTTAAAATTATAACCTTATTTCCCCGCATTTAGCAACAACAAAAAAAGAAAAGTACATTTAGCAAAATGATTTTATCCCATGCTCTACTCTTAGGTATCGAAATATCTACCAAATTTTACCATATTTGCCAAATTTTACCACATTTACTAAATTATATCACGTATTATGAAACTATATTTTTATTGTGAATTTATCCAAAACCATTACCTAAGTGCTTTCGTAAATTTACCCAGCTCTTTAGTGTTCCCATTTAGCACTTTATATTACAATAAAGCAAAGGTTTAGGTAACTAGGCTTTATTAAATTAAATTAAAAAAAGATAATTACGTATGACAAAATAAGGGTTAAAGAAATGCAGAATTCTATTATGGAATTTCATTTCATGTATTATCGAACAAAAGCAAGACAGTAAGTTTTTTTTTGTTATTAAACTCCCTGTAAATAAGCGTTGTTTTATTTTAAGTTTAATATCAACAGGTGGAAAGGTATCTTCTACAGCTGATTGGTTGTTCAAAAGCTAAGTTTAACTCTATTGTTTAGTGTCTAATTGGTAAATTAAATACAAAACTGATCATTGCAGTTTTTGAAACGGCCATTATGCTATTTTGTTTACTAAATTTATAAAATTTGTTTGAGAAGAGCCAACTGTAAACCAACTCATGTTAAAGAGGTGAATCCATTTTTCTTAAAAGTAATTCCTTTCCTTAGTCACTCTTTTTTATGGTGCATTGATTAAAACGAATTGATTTTTTTTTTCATTTCTAAATTGGAAAATTATACATTTGAAATCGAATTCAAGGTTTAAGAAAATTTTGACAGGCATTTTTTTTAAATTAAAAAATTAAAATTTCAAAAACAACTTGATATTAAAAAGTGCATCATAAATAGGGAAATATAAAAAAAAGTGTTTGAAAATCGATTTAGTATTTTCTGGGGAAAGGTGCATCAAAGTTTGGCATTTACGTACCTGTTTTACAAAGTTTGGAGTAAAATATCCACAAAAAAAAAAGCTTTAAAGTTCGACCAATATACTGTTAGATTTAGAATTTAATAAAGTTAATACAATCAATTTACCCTAAATATTCTTTGAAACATTAATGACTAACTTTAGTTTTTTTATAAAGAATTCATTTCTATATTTCTAAGGCCATTTTCATTTTTTTTTCTATCTCAGTGAAAGTAGAAGTTACAATTTAAGAAGAATTTATCAAGTTCATACGACAAGAACTGTCTTTTTAGCTTTATATCTCATAACGAGTTGATAACTTTTTTTTTGTTAGTTCCTTTGTTGTTAAAAGTGGTATCTTATAATCTGCGAATTATGATCTACGATCTAACTTGACATAACTGTTACTTTATAGTTTACAACCAAATTAATACAGTAATAAGAATAATTGTATTTTTCAACTTGCATTGAATTGTAATATTAACTGTAAATTATTAAAATGATGTGATTACTTCTAATGAATGGTCTATTTATTTCAAACACTATAGAGCTGGAAAAATTAAGAAGAGTCACAATTAAGTTTTTAAGGCAGTTTTTATCACCAGTTTTCACCACTTCCCATTAACCAATTTTTATTCTATTCTTCAAGCTTCTATGCCATAATTTCATGTTTTAGTATACATAAATCAAAGGCATACATGAAAAGTACTTCGAAATTTAGATTTAGTTGGTATTCGCGTGCCTAAAACTTAATTCGTACAAAGAGCCAGAGAACTCTACCATTTCTAATCGGTAATTAACAATCAAAGTATAGTTAAATACTTTTAATATTTTATTGATAAATATTGCCTTGGCATAAAATAAGGCTAATCCTTTTTTTATAATTATTCATCAAACTGTCAATTTAGATAATTTTGCATGATTCACGTTGGAAAACTTACCTTTATCTTTCTTTTAAAAAAAATTCTATGACACATATGAGATATAAATAGGACTTTAATCGTTTAACTTAATTATAAACAAAACGTTGGCTCATATGTTTGCATTTCAAAGTTGGTGATTCAAATAATACTAATGTTTTCATTGTTGTTTCTAAAGTTCAATGTATTGAGACATATTAAGTTTAGTGTGAATTCGAATAGCTCGGAGGAAGAGTTAGACTACCATGAACTTTCATTTCAACTTATACAGCACTGTCAGATATAACCAATGATTTGAGAGTAACTATAAAAATAATTGAATAAGAATTAGAATGGATGGGATATTATCCGATTGTTCTTCTAGGTTATGAATTAGATTGCAATTATTAAACACTTGACAACATCTACATCTTAATTTCTCAGATTCTTCGACATTTAATTTCCAAGTGTCAAAACAGTATAATTATTGAGCTATTATTCATAATAACACGTTATTTCAATACAACTATTCATGTATGTATATATTCATGTATTCATAATATGATTGATTTATTTATGCATTAATATTGGTTTAATATGTTCGATTAAATGTTTAAAAAGTAAAGTAAGAAAACGTTTGATCATTTTGAGTTTCTTGGATTCCTTAGAGATGCTCAATAATATTAAATTTTCAACAAATTTTGACATTCATATGCGAATCATACGAAAAATTATAAGAAAAAGGAACATCTAGATAAACTTTATAGCTCTGATGGTATAACTCTATAAGCTCGAATAGCATATGCATCATATGTTTAAAACCTCATATCTCTTTATGTAGCAACCTTCGTACAATGTTTTTTTTCTTCTTTTTTTTCATCTTCTTTTACATTCTAATTTTACCAACACCATTTTTAGGATTTCCGAACGGAAATAGAATATTTGACAGTTTATTTCTTCATCTGTGACAATTTTCTTTAATGTTATGCTATTTGAGCTCAATTTCATTTGGGAGAATTTAATGAATTTCAATTACTTTTATAAAAAGTAATTATGTTTGAAAATTATTATTTATAAAAAAAATCTGTTTTAAATATTATGTTATATTGATTGGTAGATTGGTAAAACTCATGGAGGGATTGATGCAAAATTACATAATATGTTTTTTTTTTAATTTAAAAATTTCTAAAGCGGTATTTTTTGTATTTTTCCCAATAACTACATCAATTTCCCAGTTGATTTTAAACATTATTTCTTAAAAATAAAAATTGGACTCATTTAAGAGTTAAATATTTTTATTTATTACTGCGGACGTTAGTTTAAACTAAAAAGTCAAGGAACAGAAATTTACATCATCCGGATAAATATTTACATTTTTTCGAAAGATTCGTGGTTTTGATCCTCATAATATGACCACAATTTCAAAAATATTGTCTCGATTGAGTAAATATTGGAACAATATTTTCTGGAAAAATTTTGTTTATGTTTGAAGTGGCGTCATAATAACATATTGTTACTCTAGTAGTCAACAGAGCGATCGGAAGTTTCAGTTGCAGAACATAAATTTTACTTTTTGCGTATCTCACCTTTTTTTTTTTTTTTTTTTTTTTTTTTTTTTTTCTTTTTTTTCCCATTTTAGATTTTGTGTATTTCTACAACTATTTAAGTGAACTAAGAAAAATTATTGAAAATTTTAAGAATTGCATGAAAAAAAGTAAATTTTAATAATTACTGATTGACTTCCTTTTTTTAAAATTTATAATTGTTTGATTTGTAAGAAATGCAAATTTTACCTAGTTTTCAGCTATTTATTTGAAAAAAGACAAAATCTGAAATTTGAACAAAATTTGGTCAAATAGTTTTCGAAAAAAAATTACCACTTTTTAAATATTCTTTTAAGAACTGTCGGATAGATTTTTGTGCATAAAACATTTCACCCCTTAAGATGATTATGTGCATAACATATAGTATGGATGTCTAATAAAATTGGTTATATCATTAATTTTTAAATGAAACAAAGAAATTAACCAGTTTTGTTGGTTGAGTAATAAACTAGATAATGTAATTAATTGCATAAAATTGCAAACATATTTATTTTACTTACCCACCGTTTCAGTTTCACTATGTATGATCAGGGCAGGGATCTAGGGCTAATGGATAACTTCAGATCTTCTTATGACAAATTAGTCAAAATTGACCATACATTTAGTAATAATAAAACCTTTTGCAAAATTCAATTCCAGTTACGCGAATTTGCCAGAAATTCAAATAGGAAAATAAATTTCTGAGATTTTTAATTTTTATCAAAATAATTACGGTGAAATATTAAAATATATTAGCAGTTAAGTTTTTCGTTTTGTAGCACCATCTGTTGGAAAATGTTACAACTAAAACCAATATTACTTGGATGAAAAAAATTATGATGTCTCACATAAGTTTGCTGAAGGAATTATTTTTTAAATTTTAACTGGCTTCCAGTTATTAATTTTTCAAAACCGACAGTTTTTGTATTTAAGACATCACTAATAATTATAAAAAATTTATCAGCCTACGAACTGTTAAGAAAAAAAAGTTGCCAATTTCTGAATGCGCGTTAGCTAAAAAGTTTAATACTTATCAGTAATCAGAATGAAAGATATGAAGCAAAAACATTTGCATTATATAAACACTAAGCGACATGAAATTAGTTTCATCATCACTAATATTTGTTCAAGAATATCCATTATACAGGGCTTTGAATGAAGTGTTTTAGTTGCAGTTTTCGATGCGTTTCGTTGATATGGACGTGTTTAAATGCGCAAAGCGTAAATTTGACATGTTAGCTACCGCCATGATTTACGAAACTTTCTTTTATCGCTTTTCGTGTCTTAATTGGATGTGTTTGCTATTGGATTTATTACTTTTGTCGTATCAAGAAAAGATTATAGTTACGTTTCTTGAATTTCTTTTAAAGATAGTCAATAAATTTCATCAACCCTGGTTGAAATATTTGAAAGGAAATAGATAAAGAGAAAGCATAAATTTTAAAATTGGTTGGCGGGACTGTTGTGTTAACTTTTTTTTCTAATTGTGATTAAAACACTCCAAGCTTTAAAGCAAGGAACAACTTTAAAATACGTAACAATACCCTATCGTTCTTTTTATTTATTTATTTATTTTTGCAAAAAGAAAAACTATTTTTAATCTCTTTAAGTCTTATAAAATATCAAAACATGACTGCTAAGAGTGACAATATCAATTTTCAATATTTTAATATTTAAAATCACTGCTTTAATTATAATTACTTTTGATGCTATTTTTGGAGCCTAAATGGCTCAGTGTTTAAGACACTGAGCTGTCATTGTAAAGGAATGAGTTCTAGCCTGCCTGTGCATAGTCAGGGCAGTTGTTGTACTGTATTTTTTCTTTACATTACGATTATTTCATATATTTCATATTATACAGGATAAATTAAAAGTCACGCACGTGATAGTTAAACGATTCGTAAACGTGCCAGTTTGAGATTTTAAATGAAAATAAAGAATCATTTAGATTCGTTAAATAATTATTACTATTTTAGGCTGGAAGACAATCAACTTAAACTTCAAGTTTCACGGTACCTACTGTTATTACTGTTAATTTTGGGTGTTACAATAAAGGTTTGAATTGTAGTTCATTTACCAAAATACTAAAGCGAATATATTTTTCTAAATTAGAAAAATTTTGCAGAAAAAAGCAGTATTGATGTTAGGAATAACTGTTGTAGTGTTTTCAGCTCAATTATTGTTCTTTTACCTTTAGTCAGGATGAGCAGAAACTTCATTTCTCCTTTTTCAGCTCGAAGTTTTTGTCCATAATAGAGAGAGTATCGGCTCTTTTCCTGTCAACTATTGATCCAGTTGTCTTGAATTAGTGAACTAATTGTGGCACCATTGAGTGATTGGGTACTGATTTCAAGCAAACTAGCAATTCAACATGAATAATCTTTGCTCCTAGCAAAACAGCATGTAGCTAACTTGGAACACTTCGCAAATAAAGTTTTCAGCACTAGACCATCAATACTGATTAAAATATACATAAAACAGTATAACAAAATGGCATTCAATTTACCAAGATTTAATCAGAATTCAAATTCAGTATTACTGTTAAACTTTGTTGTGCAAAACTTAAAATTAGGCTTTAGGAAAAAAAATCAAAACCACCTTACTAAGGAAGAAATTCTTACATGGTCTTTTTATTAGTTTGAGACGAAAATTGCCACCTAATTGAAAAAATGCTAAGTGAAGAGTACCAAAACATGTAAACTAACTACGTAGGAAGTAGTAACATAGCAGTATAGATGTTAGGAATGACTATTGAGATGTTTGTTTTCGGCTGAAATATTTTTCTTTTGCCTGCAGTCAGGATGCGCAGAAACTTCATTCCAATCTTCTTTCAGCGAGAAGTTTTTGTCTTTAATACAAGGAGTACCACCACCTTTCCTGTCAACTACTGATCCAGTTGTCTTCAATTGGTAAGCTAAGTGTGACACCGTTGAGTAATTGGGTACTGATTTCGGTTCAGAATATTTTGGAAAAATTCTGAATTTACCTGTTAGTAAAATTTCCGAGTAAAATAGCATTTCAACATGAGTAATCTTAGCTTCTAGCAAAACAGCATGTCGTTATCTGGAAAAATTTCACAAATGTCTTTAGCACTAGACCACCAATAGTGATTAAAATACACATGAAACAATATGCCATACCGTTTATCAAGAATTGATCGAAATTCAATAGCTGTATTACGGACTGTTAAACTTTGATGCGTAAAACTTTAAAACAAAGCCTGTAGCATTAATTTCTAAAAACATAGTTACTGAAAAAGAATTCTTACACAATCTTCCTATTAGGTTGAGACAAAAATTTTTATCTCATTTAAAAAATACTAAGAGAAAAATACTAGAACATGTAAACTAACTAACTAACAGTAGTAACATAATTTTTTTTTAAATCTTAAAATGGGGCAAGAACGCTTCTTACAAAGAAAAACTTATTTAAATATGATTTTATGCTTCAAATACAAATATTATTCAATAAGGAGCGACAACACAAATATGTACATAATTGTTTATCTTTCAAATAAATATACTTCTTTTCTACTAAAGCACTACAGTCTTATGATAGCCATGACCTTTTCAACCAGCTTTATCCATCTCTATCTATCCGGCTACTCTCCATCTACTAACTGCAGACTGCTTAGCAACTTTTTCACAACATCTAATCATGTAGTACGTGGTCTGCCTCTTTTCTTTTTTCCCTCTGTTTTGAGGAAAGTCATTTTTTTAACTGGGTTTCCGTTTTCATATCTATAAATATGGCCAAGCAAACAGATCTACAGAACTTCTATAACTTTCAATTAGACCAAATATCTACATTTGTAGTTTAACTCAAGGGTTTTATCTTATATTCCCCATGTGTCATTCTCTTTTACCGAATTCCTAAATTTGTTATGTAATCCAAGGTCGCTTTTACTGCATCAAAAATTATGCTCAAGATCATTTGTTCGCGTTTAAGTATATTTATTTTCTTCTGGTTTATTCATTATCCAATACTCGCTTGTCAGGTAGTCTAATTAGTCTTTGTATATAAAAAAAGTTCTATCTTTGTTTCCCGCTCAAGTACTGTGCAACAACATTAGGATTTAATAATACTTTTTTTGATTAAAAAACTTATTGAAATTACATTTAAAATTATAGTTTATTTAATTATAATTTTTATATTTAGCATTTGATAAAAAAAATAAAATGTGCTTTGCGTCTTTTTTGATCGTATTTTTTAGTTTGTTAAGTTCAAAACTTTTTTTAAAAACTTATAATAAAGGTGGTAGAGATAGAGCCGGATAAAATTTTTAATGTTGCAATTAGAATAAATGCGTTATTGTTTTAAATAGTTATTTTTTAGAAAACGATATGAAATTGAGCGTTCTACCTTCAGCCCACTGTATGAATACACTGTTTATAGACATGGATAAATAATTCAGATATGTGAGTTCTTAAAAAAATAGAATACTTGATAAAATAGTATTCTTTGACATTTGAATACCATTCAATTTTTAAATCATCCATTCATGCATGTTTTATAAAGCTTATTAGCACCTATGATCCACGATAAATGTAATTAATATATAATCTAATGAATCATAGCAGGTAAAATGTGATTGGTAATGGTAGTTTTAATGAATGTTTAATACATTTATTCAAATTAAAGCATAGCTCCTTATCTTCTCGAATCATAGATCTCATTATTTTTATTTGACGGATGTAACAAAAAGACTTGACAGTATCTTAAGTAGATATCCTTAAACACATTAAGCGGGTATCATTTTCAAATCAAATCGAAGCTCACGGAAATGAAATAAACACCTGTTTTGCTTCGCACGAATCTTACTAACCACTTTCTCTAAACCACTCCCCCTTTATCAAAACTGAAAAGCTCCACACCCTTCTAAAAAAATGGAAAAGAAATCATCCGGAATACAACAAGAAGGCTGATGGAGTTGAAAAACGTTCTAAATGCTTCTGCCAGTGTGGTCATTCATCTATGTATGTTCGGGCGCCCTGGAACCTGTTCGCCATTTTTTTTTCTTTTTCGGAATTTGGAATCCTCGATCTCTTTTTCTTGGTGATTAAAGAATAAAATCACGTCTTCGTCGCGCAAAAGTGAAACACGGGGGTGGATTTGTGACAATGATTCTCAACTTTGCCGTGTGTCTGAAGAAAGGAAAATGAATAAAATTCTAATAAGTTACTCTATCAATACAAGGTGTTCTTTGAATCTTTTGACTCCGAGAACATTTGTAATCTACAGAACCATAATGCATCACGGGTGTAGAACGTGAGTTGATTTGGATCTGTTTTTCTGGGAAATAAATGTTCTGAAGTTGGAATACATTTATTTCGAAGAAAAGTTCATCGTTTCGTGAAGTATTCACGCTTCTTTTTTTCTTTAAATGAGATATAAAGTCAGAATTAATGGGACAAAATTGAAATTAACATTCTCTCAAAGTAATTACTAATGCTGAAGTATATTACCTTCCGACAGTTGTTTAACAAATCCATGCATTATAAAAAAAAAAGAAGTACAATGGAAACTAGTGTTGAGACATTAGAGATTCAATTTAGATACACGTTTCAATTTATTTTATTTTAGAAGTCAAAAAGGCTTTATAAACATTGTACTTTTTTCCCTACTTTTTTATTTTTAAATGAAGCGTTAATCTTGTGGTTGTTTATTACCGATTTCCACCTTTTCAAAAAGGTTTCTTTATCATTGAATATATTTACGAGGATCTCGCTGAAAATAGAAACAGGAACAAAAGATAAATCGGAACTGAAAATTATTAAATAAATATTAAAATTGAGACATATTTAGGTGTGAAGACAAATTAATTGAAATTCGGGCATCCTAAAATAGTTTTTAAAAGGAAAAAGAGGGCTGACGCTAGCTCACTATCACCTTTTACGTTTTCCACTGATTTTAAAGGTAAACTGAGATAAATTATTTTATTGCATAGAATAAGTATATCAATGTGAAAGTATATTTTTTAAAAGCAGTATTCTTGCTGTTGTTAAGGAAATGTACCTTTAAATGTTCAGTATCTTACTATAATGCGGGAAAGGACTACAAATTGCTGTCTGCGAAACAGAACTGACTCCCCAGTGTCACCAATCTGGATAACAAAAGAATTATTTTTACCACTGTTTTCAAAAATTTTTATATTCTCCAAAATATTTTTAGTCATACGACTGTACATTAAAACTGAATCTAATATTAAAGGGCCTGAACGCTATCACACTCTTTCCTAAATTATTAGAACCATATTTCCTGGATTATTTGCTACCCTCAAATTTTGAGACTCAAAAACCTGAATTCGTTGGAGGAAAAAAGTAAATAAAATAAAAATTTCGTCTGCACAAACTAACAAGCATACTAGCAAGATGTTCCCTTTTTTATTTTTTTTTGCCCAATGTATATGGTTCTGAAGTTACTGGACAGATAGGTGAATATATTTTTGCTGCTATTTGCATTTCACAAAGCAGTAATATTTTTAGATAGCCATTTTAAATGTTTTAATGTTAAAGAGTTTATTCTGAATCAAATTCCGCTAAAAAGTACCGGTTCACAGGCTGCCGGTACTTCTTTACCGTAATATGTTGCTGAACAAAAATCGGATATACCGTAATTTTTACATTAGTATTTATTGTAAAATCACTGAAATAAATAAAACAGTAAAAATTCTGGTATAATATTTTATGATAAAAATGGATTTTACAGATGATGCATCCACAGTGCCGGTACTGTTTGCCGTACTTCAATCCGGAATGCTTTATAGTGTAGTTTAGAAATGAATTACAACATAATATTTATAAAATATATAAACTACTATAATAGCATTAAGAATATGTAGCTGTAAACATTTTAAGTGTTTGTATCAGTAATTAGATATAATATCATGTCATTATAAGTTTTTGAGATTGTTGTACCAAATAATATGGTTCAAATTTGCTGCAACCAAAATTTGGTGTAAAATTGAGCGTTATAGTATAATTCAAACAAATCCTTCTTGAACTTGATTTCATGTTAATGTGGTCAAAGTATAAATATTAAGGCTCACGTTCAACTGATGTTTTTAAAACAAAGCACAAATAAACAAGTTCGAAAGATCTATAACTATCTTGGAAGAACAGAAAAGTATCTTAGTGTCTTGACATAGAGATTGATAGCAATTGTACCAAGACTGATGGCATAGAGACTGATGGCAATTGTACCAAATTGGCCTTCTACTTCTTACATTGCTTCTACATCTATTTACTTCCAGTACAACGTAAACCTTTTTCTTTTTCTTTTTGGAGGTTTGAACCAGTATTTCTTAATTCTAATAAGAATCAATTAAGAATGAAATAAAGAAGAAACCATTAACGGTATGTGTACCATTAACAATATTCGTACCATCAATTGAAAACAATAGTTTTGGAACCGACGTAAAATGACTTTCGTTTACAGCAACCCTATACTCAAAGTATTAAACCTTTTTATAAGAGACAGCTGCAAATACTCATTTTTTACCGATTTACTTGAAGGACTTTCTAACATAAAGTGAATGCTGATGCATATATGCGTTTAAAATACTACTCAAAATACTATCATTTCAATGGATCATTTTAGAACGTTATATTAAATATCATTATATCAAAAAAACAAGTGTTACTTGTTTTAGTGAAGCAATCTAAGTGTAAAAGGCGGTGTTAAAAGATTAGTATCTTAAAAAATGATACGACTCATAGAAATGCCCTACTTCTTGTGCTTATTAAGTTATTTTCGTTAATTGTTAAGGTGACTTTCTTACTTCTGTCTATCCATTAAAAGAAGGGGCCCAAAGTGGGGATGAATCTTTGAACTGTAATTACCGTTGATAGATGCGATAAATGTTAAAGCGGAAATTTTTTTTCTTAAAGGATGCCGCTAGCCCTGAAGCCTCGTCAATTTTTACGAAATAATAAACGTCAGCTACCTGACAAATTTTGAGCTCGAATCTCACTCCTACGGTTAGAAGATGATGTGAAATTGTAAGAAAAACATGAAGGAATTATAATTTAAGAGAACGTTTGTGAAAAAATCCTTCTTTTTAATTAGTAGTTTTCAATTAAGAAATATAAAATGAAGTTTATATAGATAATATTTTCTGTGGTTGGTATTACCTCATCTTTTTTTTTTAAAAAATAAAAGATGAGTTTTTGGGATTTGAAGTGTTGATTTGTACAAGGAGAAAAAAAGTATGGTCAAAATTACAAGAATATGGTTAAATTTACAGTGTTTCTGGGTCTATAAGCTCGGTAGTTATTACTGCAGTGCTTTGGTAATGATTTGGGTTAAATTAACTATTATGTATATTGGTATAATATGTGATAAAATTTGGTAAATGTAGCAAAATTTGCTAATTTTAGCATGAATTTTTGAAGCATGGCATGAAAACCATTTATTCGGTTAAGTTTACCTTGCAGTTTTTAATTTTTTACTAAAGATTTGGTAATTGTTTTGAAAACTAAAATAATTGGCAAACCGTTGTTATATGAATGAGAACATTACCAAAGGAATGGTTTATAAATACCATATGTTTTGATTTTATTACCAGAATTGTGATGTTTTTCCCAGAAATGTCATTACTATATTGTACGGTAAGTTTACTAGATTTTTTTTTCTGTGTAATTTTAATAATTTTCTTTCTGTTAATTAAAATGAGGAACAAATACTTTACAGTTTAAAAAATAGTGGAAAGTGAGAGTAAATTCTGCATTTAATTAAATATTAAATACAAAAAGTAAGCTTTTTTAAATGACAGGTCTTTAAATTAATAATTAAAATTATATTTGTTTTGAAATCTTAGTAAATTTTTTCAGAAGGTGAGAGTTGTTACCTCGATTCTTTTATGCATATGCAGAATAATTTTAAATTGTGCATGAAAGCCATTTATGCATTCACTTTGTTTATATTCATATATTTATTTGGGATGGCTATGGTCATATGCAGCTTGCATTTGTCATGGTTTGAAGCCCCTCTATGTCTGATGGGTTTGTATTTTGCTTCATATAATCTATGCAGAATTGAGTAAAAAATTATTCAATTGAATCAATAATTTTTATTATGTAAATAATTGTTTAACAGCTTTACATTTACGCGTTAAGTATTAAAGAATTCAACTGATTCCGCAGATTATTGGTTCAAATGACAATTATTCTGATAAATAGTTTTTCCTCACATCTCTTGAAACGAAGGAAAAAATAATCTTAACACTTAAATATGTATCTCAAACTATTGCCTTTCAAAGTTGAATTATTTTCTACAACATTTCCTTCTTGCAACTTAACCAGTTATTCTCCATGAAAACTTTGCCTGACTTGAAGCTTTAAAATTACCAAAGAGGTTTAGATGTAGAATAGGGGGTTCTTTGGTTTTTCAATGATTTTCGTTCAAGCTTGCAGATACCCCATTTCGGGTAACCGTGATATTCTTTGCTGTCCTTATTTTCAGTGACATCACCTTCAGGTTATCATATCATTTGTTTACCGTTTTGTCATTGGTTCTTGTGTCACATATATATTGGTTGATTTTCAAACTGAAAATTTAAGAGAGGGTCCCCGTTTGTAAATCATTACCAAAAAAATTCGACCAAGCATTAGCAAAAAGAAATTTTTTTTAAATAAATATTATAATACGGGTAATAGAGTTTTGATAAATAAAATAAAAGCAAGTAATTATAACGCTAGTTATTGTTTGGTTATAACCAAAAACTAGGACCATTTACATAAAATTAGGTATAAAAAATAGGAATTCATATAAAATAGTAAAATGGATGTCAAAATCAGAGCAGGATAAACACACACTTCGTTGCGTGTGTTTACACAATGACATCTGTAACATAGACAGAATGCAATGCAATTATTGCATTGTATTGCTATTGCTGCTTTTGCCATTTAAAAATGACAGTAGTAATAATAACAATGTCCTTTTTAATTACTCCTGGTCATAATATTTAACTTATTGTTAGATTATAGCAATCCTTGCTTTTTAAACTTTCTTGGAAAATTCAAATCGCTGTAGAAAATCCAACCGCATGCAACATAGAAAAATTTATAATAATTTATGTATTCAATATTTTCACTTATAAAAAAATAATAATGAATGGTAAAAATCCTATTCTTCAATAATATGATAATACAATAAGAATATGTTTGCAAATTTGCATAGATATAATTCAAGTAGTGAGAAATATCTAGAGCAAAGACCTTGGGAGCTCGCTAATAAAGGCATGAAATTGTCAATTTAATTTTTTTCTTAACCCATTGAGTAATAAAACTAGTAATTTAAATTTCCATAATTACCTTTGTATTCTTCAATTTTTTATAGTTTAATTGCAAATGATTGGCTAATAGTTTTAAACATAGATTGGAAAAGCTTAAAATTATTAAGCTAAAAAAGTACTGAGGCAATATTTCCATTTATATTGAATGTAATTACATGTTTTCCATCAATAAATCTGGAGGCTATTTTTTAGTTAGATTATAGATATTAGCGTTTTCAAACTTACCCAAGACAATTCAAATTCTTATTAAATACCAAATGCAGACATATGACTTCGCACCTTTCGACTAGTGTGCTGTTTTTAATGGCATACATTATAATATTTGATGACTTATTTATCGAGTATAATACACTGATTTGCATCGAGTTACTTTTCAGCCCCTATTCAGCCAAGAATTCTCTCAGCTAAGTTAGCATTTAAACATTACCGAGGCTACAGCAGCCTGTTTACAGTTTTCTTTCTAATGGTTTTGCCATACAACTCTTTTTAGCGCTACATTTGGCGACTTTTTGAAATTAAAAATAATTCATGTTGGATATATTTTAACACTTTTTGCTAAATAATTGTCAACTATAAATCGCTACTCAGTACTTACATTTATTCTGATTCACAGGAAACTACACGCTTGATAGTTTTTCAAATAAATGAAGAGTATATTTATAAGTACACTGTAAAAAATTTACGGAGCAAATTACGGTTAAGTGTACCAGCACTCAGGTTGCCGGTACTCTTTACAGTTAAATCCATTTTTGCGGGTTACAGAACAAGAAATCTGATATACAGTAATTTTTACAGTAAAAATTACTGTAAAATCACTGAATCTCTAGTTAAATAAATATTACTGTAAAAATTACAATCCGTTTTTACCGTAAAAATTACAATCCGTTTTTACTGTAAAAATTACAATTTTATGGTAAAAATGGATTTTACAGTAAACTAGATTTTATGGATGACCACTCTAAGTGCTGGTACTTTATACCGTGATTTGATTTGGAATTTATTACAGTGTAGCTTGAGCAAATTTGTTTCAGTATCATCGTAGCTTGAAAACCTAAGTAATCAAATATATGACGAAAATACTTCATCAATTTGAAATCTTATCGTAGTTGATTGAGCGAGATGGTTAACTAAAATGACAAAACTAAGATGAAGACTAGACGATCGAAAATAAAGTGATGAATCAAGACAGCCGAACTGTATGATGATAAAGGAGTTGGCCTCGTAGCAGGCGGATCCCGGGTTCAATTCCTGCTGGGGGCATGGGGCGTGATAAAGTATTTCTTTACTTTTGACAAAATTCGCTTCCTGATGAAATGACAAAATGTTCACTCTGAGTAGAACAGAGAAAATTCATTTAAATTTCCCAAAAAACAGAGAAAGTGTCGTGAAATTTGAATATCTATTTTTTACAGTGCATACAAATAGTTATTTAGCGTATACAAATTTTTAAAAAGTTATAAAGTATGTAACTTTCAATGACAAAATAAAAAATTTATACAAAATTACGCAAATAGTACTTGAGAAATCAAAATCTAAAAGTATGACATTTTTGAAGCTTTATAACTCAAAAAACTATTTGACCGATTTCATTCAAATTTTGTGTTTTATTATTTTTTAAAAAAATTATACAATTTAAAATGGCATAAAAATCTTGTATACCATTATAAAATTCAATCATGATAAAATAATAAAAGCAATTTCTTTGAATATTAGGAAATTCTTTGCGTGGAATCTTAAAAACGAATTTTATTGATGCGCTATATTTCGACTGCTATCCTGCCTAAAATATTGAGGCCAAACTTTTAAATTTCAGATTGCCCACTCCCATAAATAGATAAATAGTCCGAAATACAAATCTTTCAAAAAAATAAATAAGTAATAAGAGTTGTTTACTTAGAAAAAGTACATTTTTGTGTCTGATTGATTAGGTATCGCGTTTAATAGTTAGCCTTAATTAATAAATACAATTTAACTGTAATTAATTAATACTTTTTAACAATTAAGCTTGATTTAAGTACACTGTAAAAATTCTGGTAAGAAGTACTGGCACTCAGAGTACCGGTACTTTTTACCATAATAACCCCTTAACGATCTGTTATTTTTCGAGAAAACGGTCATAAAAGTGCCTATTTTTCCTAGTACACGTATTTGATTAGTGCTGTCATCTAGTTTAAAATAAACTAACTATCTACAATTATCTTAAAAATATCCTGGTACTGCCCTCTGGTGTGTAAAATGAGAAATAAAATGTTTTCCGGGGGAAAAAAATAATTAGTTTTATTCTTATTGGCATGTTATAAGACACTCCAGCTCGAAAATTTCACGGGAGCGAGAAATAGAGGGCGAAACCTCACCCCGTCATTTTCACAGGAGCGAGAAGGTAGGTGTTAAATTTTCATGGAACGAAATATCTGATATACCGTAAATTTTACTGTAATATTTACGGTAACAAAACCACTGAATCACTCTCAATAAATAGATGTTACTGAAAAGATTATGGTATAATGTCTTACGGTGAAAATGAATTTTACAGAAAAATGGATTTTGCGAATACTACATTCAGGGTGCCAGTACTTTCAACTATAATTTGATCCGAAATTTTTTTCCAATGTACCTAAAATACTTAAAAATCTGATTATTGGAACAAAGGTTGTCTAGGGTGATATATAGTTTGCTGCACGTTAAGCTATAGTCATAGTATTGTTGAACGAACAGCTTTTTTGAAAATTTAAAACTATTATTTCTTGCTTTTTATTTCATTATTTCGAAAAATAGCTATTTCCCCATTCTTATTATTATATTTTACATCACAAGCTATAACAGAAATCATGAGATCCTGGTTGTACACTGCATATAACTTCGGATTTCAAAATAAGTCAGTTTAAGATATGCAGATTCTCAAGTGTTATTTACGCAATCTTTTTTTAAAATCGTGTTAACCGGTTTTCAGAACCATTATCAAATTATTGCGATCGCATCACTGAAAGATAACATCTTGGTTTAAAATTTATGAACAATGAAAGTGACTTGCTTTAAGCATATAAATATACATATAAAAGGTAATAAATATTTTGAAAAGACTTCTTTATTGAAATTTTTATAAAAAGAGAAATGAGTCACATTCCAGAAAATAGTAAATTAGAATATTTTACTTTTACTGGGGGTTATTTTAATTCATTGACTTTTATTTTACTAGTTTGACTTCAAAACCAGTTTAATTAACATTTTTTACAAATATTTATTCATGTATAACTATTTCTTTTTTTTAAATTTTAATTTAAATTTTTTTTCTTTTAACTGTTTTAATTATTTATTTTTCGTAATATCTAATCAATATAATTTTATTTTGTGAAAAGATATTTTATTGGCAATATAAGTTTAGAAGCTAAAAAAATTACTTAAAAACTAGGAGGCTTCGCCCCCTGCTCGCTGGTGCCAACCCCCGGAACTGCTTTCGCAGTTCATTTCGGATTGCTTCGCAATCCGATGCTCGCTTTGATCGCTCATTGGATACGTTCTTAACGTCTAGCTTTTGTATACTTTTTTGAACACTGAAGTTCCGAAAACTTTTCACTGTAGAAAATTCTAAACCTGTGCATTTCAATATTAATTTGAAATTGAAAGCAGTTCGCATATTTTTCTTAATCACACTATTCTAAATTTCAGTTGTTTAGAAAAGTAACTGTTGTAAGTTTTGTTTTAAAGTCTTTCCCACCAGAGGGCTAAAACCATGTGTTGTAAAACAATATGAAATAGTACTGAACGCCGGATGTAAAGCATCGGCTTCGATGAAGATAATTTTGTGAGAATTTTTTTGATAATTCGGTGAGAATTCACCCGATTAGACATATGATACCATAGAGTAAAGAGTATAGGTAGAGTTGACATGAGAAAGTAACAGTGAAGCCGTCACTGTAACCGGTCGGCCATATTGGTTTATGCAAAACATTCGAATGCTGCTATATTCTGCACGTTGAACTTGCTAATCAATGTTATTTTTATCGTTTTTTTTCTATTTCTCTTTAACGATTTTCTTTATTTTACCTTTTAAACATTGAATTTAATTATATTTTGCTTGTAAAAATGACGAACTGCTTTGCATACGGCTGTACGAATCGATGGACAAAGAAAATGCCTGGAATTACATTTCATAGGTAAGTGTAAATTCAATTCTCTTCATCATTTTCTAATTTAGTATTTTTAAATTCTGTTCTTAGAATAAACTGTATCTTTAATGTCAGAAGACTAAAGATTTTTTTTCTTCTTCTTAACTATTAGCTATTCATTTCAAACCCAACCTTGATTCTCATCAATTTTTATTGAAATGAATCAAAATAGAACTTCTAAGTGACTTATAGAATATCAAAACTATAAAACTAATTGTAGATAAGATAATGTGATTTCGTTTACTTTTATACTGCTTAATTGACAATTAATATGGCATAATTATAGTATCATGTGTTATTCGAATTAGTGGGAATTTTTAAAAGTATTTATTTTATTTGCTACAATATTTTTTGCTTTTATGAAATTTAATCTATCATGAAGAGTTTCTCAAATAATTTTGTGTGTTTTTCTGTTATTTACTGTTATTGATCATTATTTCGTAATCTAAACATTAAAAATCAGCACTGTTGCTTTTTCAATTGTAATTCCAAACTGTTGCTCTGCTATTAAGTGGAATTTAAAAAAATTATCGCGATGTCCAGTTTGTCAACAATTTGATTTTTATTCAACTGCTATTTTATTTATGATCACTCTTGCACTGAAGAATGACATGAAATTTTTTGAGAGCTTTTAACACACAAACATAATTTAAAAAATTCACCTAAATTGTTACTTTTTTTCACTTTTATAACCCTGGTGGAAACCTTTCCATAAATTTTATAATAGAAAATCCAGTGAACTATAGAAACTGGCAAAAATCTGCCATACTCTCAATTTGCGAACTACTTCAGTCCTTGCATTTAATTAATAATTGATATACATTTAGGTTAATGAAATAAATTAAAAGTTTCAGTTGTGGGTAATCTATATTGGAGTCGTGGGTTTTAGTTGAGCATAATAGACTGAAAACAGATTATTTGTGCTACTGCATTTATTTTTTTGAAATAATCGATTGGATTAACTGTAATTATCAAAATTTTAATAAAGTTGCTTCTAATTGCTAATTATAAATCTTTTTTAAAAGACTTATATAATTAACGAGTTTTTATGTTCATGCTTTTAAGTTGGAATTTTATTTGCAGTTTTCCTAAAGATGAAAAACGTAAACAGTTATGGATCAAAGCTGTGAGACGAGTTAATTGAAAGCCTTCTTCGTGTAGTAAATTGTGTAATGAGCATTTCTCAGAAGATGTGATTGATAGAACAATAAATCTGCTTGATGGTCTTACAGATTCATTGATTAAAAAAAATTTAGTGAACAAAAACTCTTATTGTAAATAATTTAAATATTAATTTACTCTAATAATTATTAAACTATTTATCATTTTCAATATTATTGCAAAAACCATTTACAAGATCGTGATAAATTAAAGTATTAATTCAAATTTTTTAACAAATGTATGAAATGTTTTTTACAACTCTTATTAAAATTCAGTTCTTTTAAAAAAAGACAATGCTTCAATTGAGGGATATAATTTATGAAGGGAAAGTTTTTCTTCTAAAATTAATAAATCAAGGAAAAAATCGTTAACAATAAAGTTACGTTTTTTTAAATTTTTGTTTTTTGTGTACTTTAAAATGTGTGTATAAATAAGTGTATATTTTAAATTCTTATCACTTGTAACACATTTAATGCAATATTTTACTGTCGAATAACCAACATATATTATTCATATTTGTGAGTGAAGAATTATTATTTTTGACTAATAAACTCTGATAGTACTTACTTTAAAAAAATATGGAAATTGATTGTACATAATGTAAAAATAAATAAAATGATTTATTTTTCTTTTATGTCTGTGTATTTTTTAAGAATAAAATAAGAAATTCATTTTCATGAACTGAGAAAAAAGAATTTAAAGTTCAGTGTTATTCTACTAAATGAAAGAAATATGTAAGATAAATATAATAATATATAAAGTTTTTAACTAAAATTTTTTAATAAACATAGAATTTTTTTTTACAACTTTTATTAAAGTATTAAAATTCAATTATTTTCTATGATGATTCAATCAACAAAAAATGACTGTTCAGGGATATAATTTATGAAAGGGAAAGTTTGTCTTATAAAATTAATAAATGCATGAAAAAATAACTAACAAAAAACTTGAGGTTTTTTTTTATTTTTAATTTTTCTTTTTTAAGCATTAAATGAAAAAATAATAGTTTAAAATAAAAAGCGCTTTAATTTAAACTATTTTTTTTGTCATTTATGTGTCAAAAAATAAATCTACATACATGAAATATTAGATTATTTGGCCTAAAAATGATTAAATTTAATCTTTAGTTATGTTATTTTCATAAATATCAAATTGTAGTAAATGAGGCGCTTTTTTTTTTTCGTGTAACTAAAAGCAATAAGAAAATTAAGTTTTGTTTGACACTTATTAACTTCCATTTATTAGCGATGCAACCATAGGTTACAATGAATGCTTTGCATAATCCAAGATGGCCGACAGTTACTTCAGTTTCTACTCATAGGAGGGTGGGAAATGCCATCTCTACTTATACTCTTAACTCTATGTATGATACTCACTACGTGCTCTTTCGCGCCGAAGCCTATCAATTAAAACGTATTAGCGTTTTATATAACATGGATTAGCCATATGATGCTCACTAGGTGCTCTTGCGCGCCGAATCCAATCAATTAAAAATGAAAACTGTTGCCAGCGCGAGAAAAGAAATATCATCGGTTTTATTGATACATACATACGTACGTATTAGCGTTTTATATAATATAGATAGATAGATAGATAGATAGATAGATAGATAAAGTTAAATAAATTTTTAAAAAATGCTTTTTAAGAAGTACGTGCAGTAAATAAAGCACGTGCTTTTTATAAGATAACGGTCTCATATTTTATCCCGTTCAAGAAATTGCCAAAGCACTAAAACCTCTTGTTTAAAATCCAGCCAAGTTGGTGAATAACAGAGGAAATAATTACCATATATATAGTTTTTTTCGGGAATTTTTCAGAAACCCAAAATCATATTTTAAAATTTAACTACTGATAGATAATAGGAAAACTTATTATATATAAAACTATTGTTTGATCTAGATATATTCCAGGTTGCCAAAAATCTTTTTGTTAAATGTAAAAAAAATATTTCATTCTTTTAAATTATTTAAATAATTAAAAAATTATATAATTGAGGAGAAAATAATTGTTTGGTACAGGAACTTACAGGGAACCATAAACTATATATTTAAAACTTAGAAAAGTTGACTAACAATGAAGGAAACTATGCTTAATTCAGGAACTTTTCAGAATACCCCCAAAATCTTATTTTGAAAATTTGTATAAGAGGATAAATATAGCAGAAATGCTTTTTTCTTATATTGCACGGTTTAGAAATATTCAAGGAAATATTCAAATATTTAAGCACTTAAGGTTTGCAAAATATGAAGGAGACTATAGTCGCATGTGAATAAAAAACTTTTCAGTTCTCCAAAAATCTTACTTTTAAAAAAACGTAATGTTGTTTTCGTTCATGTAATCTTCCGTGCTCCCTTTACTAAAATTTAACTTTCATAATAAGCATTTTTGTCTTTCTATAAAAATATTTTAAAACAAATAAATCCTGATCTGGAAAGGTAGTAACGATTCACAAACTTATAATACAACAACAAATCTCAAAACAATCGCGATAAACTGTTTTAAAATTGCTATGCTAATCAACTATTGGTTAAGTGCTTTTAACTAATATTACGATCTACTTAGTTAAAAGCACTTTTAAACATTCCTTTAAAAGAAGCTTTGCTCTAAACTTTGTAAAAGTCCCAAATATCTGTTCTGAATATCTGTTCTGAATATCTGTTCTAAATATCTGTATGAATTCAAGAGAAATCAGAATTTGTCTGCACAGTATTAATCTGCATATAGGTTCGTTATTAGTTGACTGAAAAAAACCCAGTTCCTATTAACCTTTTACGTGTCACAACACAAACAGCAACATTAACTTGTAGTTGTAGTATATAGATTGTCCATATGAATTCAATTCCAGATCCAAAAAAGAGGCAGACATTTTGAACACACAAGTTAAATTCTTCTTGAGTCACGACAAAAGTATTCTTTATAAACAAAATGTTAATCATAATTTAAAAGCTTATAATTTCTTATAACACATACACGAAACGCCACTACATTAATTTTTAGGACACTTAGTATAAACCCACATTGCATATTCTATGGACATAAAACTACAATATAACAAAATAAACAATTTTTATTGTCTCTGTTTATCTTAACGTAACTTAGCCATCAACAACTAAAAAGAAACAGAAGTCTGTAGACTACGATGTGATTCATTATTATTCTGGTCAGGTAAAAGGTGCATCCTTAAACAAAGCTAATTATTTTAAATGCATAAACGAATATAACTTGACGGTTATACGGTCTGTTTATTGTCTTTAGTTTGAGGATAACTTTTTTAAGGATTACGTTCGTAAACTACTTTGTTTCAGTATCAAAATACATTTTTAATGCTTCGAACGTCATGTAAAGACGAAAAATTTACAAATTTCCATGCTTTTAATTTTTAAAAATATGTTAGGAATATGGATATTTCGTGAACTTTAAAGGACTTGTTCGAAAGATGTTCATGTAGCTTTACGCAACTACGGAAATATTTTTAAAAATGTGATTTTAATTTTGTATGAAAAAACAAATAGTCCTCAACTTTGATGTAGCTTAACGCAACTGGTGAATTGCTTTTAAAAATACGATTTTAATTTTGTATAAAAAAAAACTTAAAAAACTTAGGAACATAGAAGACAAACATGCTAAGGAAAGCCATAAGTGTTCTATCCTATCTTATTTTGCTACTATCGAAAATTGATGTAGTTTTGTGCATTCATTACAAAAAAAATCTGTTTGAATTGTTTTATACTTTAATATGTTTTGAATCATTTTTATTAAATTTTCTCATATAAATTGATGGTAGATATTTATTTATTTCGGCAGTATCTTTGCATACTATATATATATATATATATATATATATATATTGTAATTTTACTTAAAAAGAACCTTTTATCACCTCAAAAGTGGTTTTTAACAGTTTATCCACTGTAATAAAATTAAATTTAAAAAAGTTTATAACTAAAAAAATGTAGTTTAAAATTACTTACTAGAAACACATAGCATAACTTTATTGCTGTAAAGTTTTGAGAAAAAATCTATAGAATTTCAAAGCATTATCAGGCACTTTTTTTTTCTCTTCCTAATAAAGCAACCTTTTAATTTTCACTTTTTTTGAATGGTATTGTTTCACAAATTATACTCTATCCTCGCAAATTTGTTAAATACAACAAACTAATAAGAAAACGAAAATTTAGCTGAATTTTCAAGATGGCGAGATCGGAACCTTCTCAAATATGGAAATTTAATAGAACAGACAATGCTTATACTTAATATAATCAGACACAAAATGTGCTTTTCCTGAATTAACATACCTTTTATTCCAAAATCATTACTAAAGCACTCCGTTAAAAATTACCGAGATTTCTGGTGCTCCACGAGAGCCAGAAACATAGTAAATTTTACCATATTATAGTTTTTTAAACCATTCCTTTTTTCGCAGGATAACCTTTAAGGAACTAAATTTTCGTCCGCTCTCCATCTTAAACAGGTACCATATTTTCCAGATTGTGGCTAATGTCCTTACGATGCTTTTTTGAGGGTCAAGTAGCCATATACATCAGAAAAATACGAGACAGATTTATTCAGAGAAAACACGTTTTCATATCTGATTTCGTAATTTAAAATGTCACCTATACAAGAAAAATAGCATATTTAAAGTTATCTCGTTGATCCATTAAGATTTCATTTTAGTACGTGATAATTCCGATCATTAAATCAAATCTTGCTAAGGTGTGTCACTCGTTTTTAAAGTTGCGCGTCTATTGGTTCACTTTTTTTTTCCTCTTTTATCTTATTCTCTTGTTCAATCCATTGCTTCAATTGCAGATTGCAAAATTTCCAATCTTTTAAATGTTCCATATCTGCTAATCGGATTATAACTTTTGAAAACTGAGTTTTTTTTTATTACACTCTGAAATATAAACTCTCGAAACATATTTCGACAGGGTGAAATATTCTTCATAATTTGAACGGAACTTGAAAGAGTGTTTTGAATTAATTTTGTGGTAAAAATTATCTTATTTTAAAATCAAGAATTCATTTACAATGTGACAGTAAGACAACTAATTAAACTCAATCGTTCTCTATAATCACTCTCTATTAAATTATAGTATATTAAATAATGTTCTTAATTAAAAATGATCAGTAATTACAGTAGCTGAAAAAAATTAAATGATTTCGTTAATTAAAGGAGGATAGCCTATTCCTAAATTATTTTTACTGCTCTTTTCCTCTTTCCTTAGACTACGTTTATAAACTTATTACAAAGCATTTATTCGCGGAATGTAGGAAAATTACGATGAAAAAAATTTACAGTCATACAACTTGCTTGTTTGCTGAACTAAGACTAAGGTGTAACCCTGATATTTCACTGTACACTGCAAAAAATTCCGGAAATTAAGGTATAAAATATTTTGGTTGCATCATCCGAAAAATTCATCTTTACTCTGTAAATTAGTATACCGTAATTTTTACTTAATTAGAGAGATTTTATGGTCATTATTGCTGCAAAAATTTCAGTATATCAGATTTTTTGTTCCATAACATGTTCCAATAAAAATAGATTTTAGAGGTACTTTTTACCATAATTTAATCCGGCATTTTTTATAGTGAATAAAATGTTTTCTTCATACACATGAGCTCATTACTTTTTTACAGCGTAGCTAGCTCATTGTGAAAATAGCTGATTCTGTATTAACGTTAATAGCACAGAGCAATATTTTTCTTATCCTTTTCTGTGTTGAAGTAGCAAGAAATATGTCAGTTTAAACTAATTATTTAATAGATACATGTTAACACAGCTTTGAGCATTTTTTTAATGTTATCCAGATGTTCTAAAACATTTTAACAGTTTGAAGTGAATTATTATGAACCTGCCATTTTTAAGATATTATTTATTTATTGACGCAATTTATTTATAACCTTTCCTCAAGTTTAGTCCACATTTTTAACGCCAAAACATTTTCTGAAAGTCGTCAAGTCGTGTAAAGTTTTGTTAAGGAAAAGCTGATGATTTGCAGATTGTAAACAACTTAGTAATATTTAGCATTTCTAATTTTGAAGTAATTTAATATTTCCCAACATGATTTTTAAGTCTTAAAATTTGAGTTGTTTTGTCTACACTGTAAAATCTCATAAGTTCTCTAAAGTAGTTGTAAAGAGTAGTTGTAAATTGTGTATTTTTTATAAATTTTACACAGTTATTGTATATTGTCTATAGATTTTAATAACTTTTTGTTGCTTGATTTTGATTTAATTTTTAAGTTCGATTTTTATTCAACTTTTGGCTTAATTCGATTTCATTTTTGGCATTGATTTTGATTCATTTTTGGCTTTGATTTTTATTCAATATTGGTCTTGGTTTTTATTCTCTTTCGCTTTGATTTTTATTGAAGTTTATATTTTTATTCTCATTACATTTTATCTTTTATTTTTAATGCATTTTGCTTTTGTTTACGTTTTAAGTTTCGTTTTTCATTTTAACTTTATGAATGTTTTTCAAATAATTACAGTATAATCGTCAATTAGAACTGTAATTATTAACGATTTTTCTGCTGATTATGATTTTAATGAACTTTCATAAATTGTGATAATTATTTTTAGGCCTAACATATTTTGAAATTGATTATATATTGAAGCTATTGTTATCAGCTAAGAAGAAAATTAGCAAAGATATTTTTCTTTGATTTCATATAAATTATCAAAACATATAACTGATAACATAAACTTATTTCTAATTTAAGATTTAGTGAAATTACTTTACATAAGTCTTTAATGTTTAGTTATTACGATTGCTATCATTTAATGCGATAGATAAATGAGATAAAATTTTCACCTGCCATTTTTTTTTTTTTTTACTGAATCACGATTCAATTTCATCTAACAAATCGATCATCGATTTCATCTAGTGCCGTGCATATTAAGCTTACACGCAACTTACAAGATAGTTCTGAACTGTTTATCTTTAGGAATCGTGTATTGGGTCTCGTGCTGTTTGCCTTTATTACCACTTCATCAAATTAAACAAATTAAGCTTCCAGGGTTAATATTTTGTTCTTTCATGTTTATTTAAAGACCGGGATCAAATACAAAAATTTGCTTAAATGTTGTGTAATGTAAATTTCATATCTATCATATTTTATTAATTTATTGTTAATTTATCATTAATTTGTATCAAAAATGTTATTCTGCATTTATTTGAGAGGACTCAAAACTAAATCGAAATATTGATTTTTTTATTAAAGTGAAAAAAAATGAATTTGCATACCGTTGTAAAAATAGAGTGATTAACTTTTTTATTTGCCTTCATTATGATTAGCTTTACCTTCATTAGTTCATTTACCTTCATTAGTTCAGATCCCATTTCTGAACAAAATTTCACAAAGCATGCATTATTTTGTAATTTCATGATAGATAAATGCTCCTAAAGTTTGTATTACTCATTTTAAAAACCTTAACTTTTGATATAGCGGAATATATTATGCTTCAATATAAATTTTTTTAATTGAAATCAATTGAAAATATCCATAATTAATTTCATAACTACTAGTGATTCAAAAATGTGTAAAAATGAAACTAAGGATTAAATTAATTTCATAATTACTAGTGTTTCAAAAATGTGTAAAAATGAAACGATTTTCAAAAACTTTTAATTGAGAAAAAAATTGAGTAAAATTATTGTACTGAATTGCAATGACATTTCTAGTTGAATAAGAAAATAATATATAATTTTGGTTATAAAACCAAACTATTCGGTATTAAATCATTCATTTAATAATTTTTCATATGGTAATGGCTTACCGAAAATGCTGGTTCACAAAATTATAGTTTTTTTCACCACACATTAAGTAAGAAATACAAAACAGTAAGAAATAAAAAAGTAAGTTTAGCCTAATAAATGGTTTTTATGCGGTGCTTTAAGGTATCATGATAAAATAAAGAAATTTTACCATATTTGTCAAATTTATCACATAATATATCTAATATTTTATTGTTAATTTTACCAAAATCATTGGCAAAGCACTTCGGTAAAAATTACCAAGATCTTTGGTGTTCCCATAGAGCCAGAAAAATAGTTAATTCCACCATATTCATTTAATTTTGATCCTAGTTTTTTTCTCAGTGTGAATAAAAATTAAGGTAAAAATACTAAAATATATTGATTCTAGGCCTGGTGTTTTTTTTTTTTGTTTGTTTGTTTGTTTTTTTTAAAATCTGTTTAGGGATACATCATTTTGAAGTAAAAACATGAAAAAAATAATTATGGAGTTTTAAGAGCCTTTATGGACTTGAGCAGTGTTGAATTTCAGTATGGGAAAAAGCAGTCTTTCTTCATAATTGAAATAAAAAAGCACATAAATTTCCACCAATAGAATGATAATTAATTATTTTTTAAGTAATAAAGGAAGCTCATTATTTTGCAGGTTTTCTGCTCCAAACCTCTTACATTGGTGTTTAACATTATTTACAGTACCATATAGAAGTTAGTTATATCGCAGTGTTATCAGCACTATCTGTTGACAAAATTAGTTTCAAGTTTATCAACAGACGGTGATAAGAAGAAAAAACGATTAAATAATGCTTTCAGCTGCATGTTAGACCATTCAAAAGAAAATATTCACATGATAGTCTATTACTGCTGTCAGTGACTGTCTTTAAAACATTGTTTAATAATTTTTCTCAGTTATTATCACTATCTGTAAACAAACTTTGTTACTAACCTTGAAACTTGGTAAAAGCAAATTAACATGTTCTTAACAGCAAACCTTCTAGTTCCATCTCCTTTCGTGTTTATTCAATTGCGTGCTTGCAACTCGAGAAGAAGACGATCACTGATACACAAGCACGTGGCCTCAGCACGAGCTGATCATTTAAAAACAAGATTGCGTGTTAAAGTAGAGCTAAGTTTCTCCACGTAAGTTAGAGTGTCAATTAATGCAAAGTTAATTAAATACAATGTCGTATCGCACTTTTTAATTTCTTAAAATATAATTATTTCTTTTTTACTTCTTTTGCTTCATTATTATCCTCATTTGTTAATGTATTTTATTGTAACTGTGATCTATTTTTGTTTTGTGTACCTGGCAACTTCGATGCATAATTAGCTTGTTTATGTTCTATATGGCTTTGTGTCTATCTTTGCCTTAAGTAAGAAATATCTAATGAAAGAATCTCTGTGAAAGAATATAGAATGTGTCATTTAAGAGAATTGATACTTGACAGGTTTGGCTTAATCTAAATAGAACGAAAAAAATAGTTCATAAAGTAAACAAATGCCACATTTCTACAACCATTGAGAATCGAGATACCAACACTATGTTTTTTGCA
The DNA here is from genome assembly GCF_982258835.1 of Parasteatoda tepidariorum. Classification (NCBI taxonomy): domain Eukaryota; kingdom Metazoa; phylum Arthropoda; class Arachnida; order Araneae; family Theridiidae; genus Parasteatoda; species Parasteatoda tepidariorum. The sequence continues at coordinate 70,517,313 of NC_141762.1, read as the reverse complement.
GGTATCTCATTGATGTTTCAAATCGTCAATCAATTTTAAGACATATATTATACAAAGCGCAAGAAATTAGCTATCGAACAATGTTATCTTTTCCAGCTATTTTCATACATTTGTATGAATCTTACACAAATTAGCACCATAACGATTACATACACAACTTCGATCCCCGCCGGCCGGTGTAGTAAAATGGTGACTGATGCACGTTAAATCTGGCGAGTTATAAAGTCCTCTATTATCCCATACAAACATACAACAAATCATACCTCTAGGGGTATTGATCCAGGAGTTTCCTTGTCTTCTGGATTGGGTTCAAAATTACAAGGCTACGGAGTTGAACATTAATAGTCGTAAACCCAAAATTTGGTCTACTGTTCAACGACGGTTATAAAATAAAAATAAATTTCATACAACAGCCTTGAAAAAAATACATGACAAAACATGTTTTAGGACAATTGGCGTTTCATTTGCTTCGGGTAAAAATTAATACTAATAAATCCTTTGTAAGCTGGTCTGCTTTTGTACTAAATTCAGTTTCAATAAAATCCCAAATGAGCTTAATCGCTAGTTCTTGACGAACTTCGTGATTAGAAAGGTGGAGTTCTGTTTCTAAATCACGACTTCTTTTGTTTTTGTTAGAATCGTGCAGCTACTGTTCGAATTTTTCGATTTCGAAAATCACGGCCAACACGACTGGTCGTAGTAAAATTCCCCTGTACTCTTAACAAAGTAATTTTTTTTCGATGTTTTCTTTTTAAATAACTGAGTTATATGTTGGTAATGTTTAACTATAAAGAGTGAAATAAAAATATGACGTCATCATTTTATTATCTTGATTCTTTTTTTTTACTTTCTTTTTATTAAAAAATTGGGCTTAGTTACTGTTCTAAAGTTTGAATAGTGTGCCATTTTCTTTTACTTTCAATGTGTATTACGTTCTGAAAATTGGGAGTTAAAAATGTCTGGGGAAAACTACAAAAAAAAAACTGAGCCATAAATTGTTTATGAAAACATGACATCTATTTAAAAAAAAACATTATATATCTGTTAGCAATAAAATTTATCAAGCATTTGTCATTACTGGTTTATAAATACGACTAGAATCTCTTAACTCAGTATTTCTTTCGAAAATATTTATGAGTAATAATTTTCTGTAATCGGCATTTTCTGAATCGCAATTTAATATTTTACTATTAATAAGATGAATGCTTGAAAAATATCTTTGCTTTGTATAATTTACCTTAAATTAATTTTTTTAAACATCCTAATCAGTATTTTTACTACTTAAACAAAAGAAGAAGCATATTTTTAGAAATCTAAAAATTTACAAATATACTAAAAATATACATTAAACTTTCGGCACAAAACTACCAACTGCATTTTTTTTTATTCAAATATTTGTAAAAAAAAATTTTGAAATTTCTGTTAGATTAAACAGTTTTTTATACGCGCTGAAAAAATTTCTGTATTGTAATCGTAATGTATAATAAAAAGAAAGCCTATTAAAAAGAAAAAGCCCGTAATATCGGTCAATAAAACCAAAATAAACGATATTTAACCATTAATTTGGCAAATTTACCTTCATATGATAACGGTTTACAAGAAATACTGGTTTCTAAAATTATAGTTCATATTATCACACATTTAGTAAAAAATGCAAAACTGAAAAGTAAATTTAATGAATAAATAGGTTTTATGCCATGCTCTAAACCAGTGTTTCCCAACCTTTTTTGTGCCGTGCCCCACTCAAGCCTTTCTAAAATTCTTATGCCCCCCTATGTGACATACACATAATTTTTAATATTAAAAAATTGAATTGTTCACATAAGAAACTTAAATGATAGGTTTCAGTGAGAAATCTCTTGAAAATTTTTGACGAAACACAGTAAGTAAAATTTCGACTTATAATGAAAAACTAAAATTCAAATTCGAAATAATTTTCATAAAGATTTTTCTATAATAATTTAATATTTTAATTTAGAGAGATCCTTGCACTTGCTGCACAGAGATTTTATGTTAGTTTCCAGTTTGGTTAGCTTCAGCCTCAAGTCTCCCCACTATGTTATATCCAGGCGATTTCCTTTTTTTTTTACCAGTAAATCATTTACAGCACTAAATCCACATTCAGTTAAATATGAAGATGGAAACGGTAACAATAGTTTTTTTGCATATTTGGTTTAATTTGGGTATTTGATTTCTGTTTCCTCACAAAGCCATGCCATCACTCCTTTTATATAAAATAAAGTTCTAACTGACTTATCATTTTGCATTTCTGAGAGTTCTTCTTGATACTGCATATTTCATATAACAGACAAATGCACTAACATTGGCTGCATCATCCGTGTTGAAAAATCTATTTGTTTTAAATCAGAAAATCTTTCTTTTAAATCAGCCGATAGAATTTTCAGATGATCGACAATAACAAGTAAAAGCGGCATCATTTACTTTTAATTTTTGGGGACAATTAAATTAGTTTTTGTTTTCAGACTTAACTCAATAAGGGTAATGAAACCAAATATCTTCGTTTTTGTATCAACAAGAGTTTTATTTGTTCCTTGAAGTAGCGTATTTAATATATTTAGTTTTTCAGAGATATCGGCTAAATAACTCACAAATGCTTTACCTTCGACTGTTAACAGATACTTCATATCAGGTTTGTCGCTTAAAAAATCACTAAGAGTATCAAGCAGTTCCATGAATCTTTTCAAGCAGTTCCCTTTAGAGAGCCATCTTACTTCAGAGTGAAGTAAAAGTCTTACATGGTCCGCATTTTGTTCTTCACAAAACAGCTTGAAGAGGAGCTCACATTTGGCATTAGCTTTAATAGCATCGATACACTTTATTACTGAATGTAAGTACTTCATTTAGAGCAGGCGAGATGTTTTTAGCTACCAAGTTTTCCCTATGCACAACTTTATTCCCTATGCAATAACACAATGCACAAGAATCATTTCTGGATTCTCATCTTTCATCAATTTTAAGTAGCAATTTTTCTTGCCCATCATATTAGGAGAACCATCTGCAGCACAAGATGTTATATTTTTCATTAGTATATTATTGACATCTAAGTAGTTTTTTTTTAGCTTATTATATAATATCTTTGGAGGTAGTGGTGCTTTCTAATCTTTTGCATATCAGCATTTCTTCAGCAAAATGCCCTTTATCAATATATTTTACGCAAGTTATCAATACTGCCACACTGTCTATCAAAGTTGATTCATCCATTTTCACTGAGAATTTTCTTGTTTCTAGCTTGTCAACAAGTTGTTTTTCAATATCTTCACTCATTTTGTCTATTCTTCTGCTAACAGTATTGTTATTGAGTGGCATAGCTTTTACATCTTTTTCAAGAACCGTTTTAAGAAATGCTGATATTGACGGTTTTATTTAATTCTCTCCTATAGTATGATTTCTTCCAAATTTAGCGATGAATAAAGAAATTTCATAACTAGCCTCAAGAATACAATTATGGGTTGAAGTGTGAGCAGTAAATAAAGACTTTACTGTTGCATTGCAGGCATAAAAGACATACTATGGTATTGATTTCTATCACTGAATGTTGCGAAACACTACAGAAGTTGCGACGGGCCATTCAGATGCGAACGACTGCATTGTTTAGCGAAATTTTAAAGCGTCAAGGGGTGGAGCCTGCCATATGCCGCAGGGAGGTTAGTTAACTTGACGACGCCAAAAACCCAGTTGATATTTTGGTCTCATCAAACGAATTTATAATATTCATTGACCGAAATTATTTAAGAATTTGCTTTTTTTCTTACAATGTTGGCACCGAAATCTAGCATTGTATTTAAATGGCCCGGAGCAAATAGGTAAAACTCTTGTCGAGTCCATTTTCGAATTGCCCCCCTTAACGATCAAATTGCCCCCCAGTGGGGCGTGGGCCCCACGTTGGGAAACACTGCTCTAAGGTATCATGATAAAATTACTACATTTACCAAATTTTATCGCATATTACAAAAACCATATTTTATTGATAATTTTACCAAAATCATTACCAAAGTGATTCGGTAAAAATTATCGAGCTTTTTGGTGCTTCCATTACAGAGACATGGTAATTTATACCATTTTCTGGTAGTTTCGACCATACTTTTTTCTCCCATCGTGGGAAATAGGATAAATTTTCAGGATAGCCCAATTTATGATGTTTATATTGAATGACAATTGCTTACTGATTCAACCCAATCCTGGAATACTATTTCGAATTTTATATCTTGTCTTTAATTTTTCCATCTTTTCTTTTGATTTTCGTTTTTGTTTTACATTGGAATTCTGTTTCGAATTTTATATCTTGTTTTTAATTTTCCCATCTTTTCCTTCAGTTTTCGCTTTTGTTTTTACCCTGGAATACTGTATCGAGTTTTATATCTTGTTTTTAATTTTCCCATATTTTCCTTTAGTTTTCGCTTTTGAGATTTCGCTTGAGAATTCAATTATTCAATTCGCAGCTTTCTATCTCTATCAATTTTGAAATTATATTTTTTTCTTACTCTTTACTGATTCATTAACTTTTTTAACTAATTATAAAACGGAGCATTAAATGTTTAACTTCAATTGAATTTTGTATTACGGTGTAATTCTCAAATTAAAAATTTTATGAAAAACTAAGAAATAATATTGAATATTAAAAAAAAAATTCAAAGTGTAAAATAGACATTTTTCAATGGAACGAAACTGTTTAGCATATTTTTGATTATTTTTTAATATTGTGGTAAAAAAAAAGGGTTAAAATGAAGAAACTCATGATGAAGTTATATTTAATTACTAGAACCTGTAGTAACCATGATTTTCATATATGTGTAATTATAACTTTAAGATGTCAGATAGTTTTTGCCTTCTAGGCTTAGTTTGCAGATTGAAATTTATGCAGAAAACATAAATGCTAACCACAAGCATTGAAGAAGTGATAACAGGTAGATATTAAAGGAGTATAATTTATCGGTCAATCAGGATATAAACCGGTGGATCAATTGGGTCATTTTCTTCTTTTAAGACTCGTTATAACATTTGCTCTCTTAAATGCCATCACGATTTGTAATAACATATCGAATGATTGATCACTGTAAGTAGCATACAATATAACATGTTACTGCTACCGCGTTTCCCAGATATTATTCACTATCTAAATCACTCAGTAAAATAAAAGTCGTTTAAGTACAGTTTTTAATATCGTTGATTAAGTTATGATTATTTCGAGAGAGAAATTGAAATAATAGTTTTAAAAAAATGTTTGCTATTTTGGATTGTAATATATTTTTACTTTTGATCAGTAACTGTAGCGTTGACCTGCAGAAATAGCATTGTGATAAAGTATATCCATTTAGTTAAAAAATGTTTTGTTTTATTGAAACAAGCAAAATCGAGAAATAAAACCTTGAATGATCAGCAATTGATCAGCTATGTTAAAACAATACAACTTGTGATATTTGATGTTTGGTGCATGTTAATTGTTAATAAATATCTTTTTGTCTAAGAAAGAAAAAAAAATTCTTAATACTTCCCATGAGTTTTATAAATGTTTAATATAAAAAAGTGCCGACCGATCTGTGTAGAGGGCAGGGAACTGTCCTTGCATCAGAAAGGTTCTGGGTTCGAATCCCGGACAAGACATGGATGTTATTTCCTTCACTGTACTATCTGTCCTCACTGTGGGAGCGACGTTGGCCTACCTAATATGGTGCCCCTGAAAGAGAGGCCAACAAAATCGCCCTGTATATGCTTGAATTGACGGATGTTAACACGGGTGGTCATTGGAAGAATATATATATATATATATATATATATATATGTATAAAAGTTAATTTAGTTTGTTGGGTTTTTTTTTTTTTGGCTTTTTATTTTTGAGGGACGGGATAGCCTTATTGATAGAACGTTTGGCTCATTTTCGTGAAAACGCAAGATCGAATCCTGTCGGTCGAAGAATCATCCATGTTTGGTAACTAATGCACGTTAAATCTGTCGAGGACACAAAGTTCTTCTAATTCCCATAACAAATTAATATCTCTGGGGGTATTGAATTTTGGATAGTTCGTCCCTGGTTTCAGATCAAAATTATGATCTGTGGAGTATGAGTATGACTGAGCCCTCCCTGTAAAACGGGCTGTAATGTGTGCGTGGCTGAAGTAGTATCCTTGGTCATAGATGACGCCACTGAAAAAAAAACAAGAAAAGCACATTCTGCTTTTAAAATTTGCTTGATTTCAAGCAGGCCTGCTGATATTGGCATAAGTAACAACAATCAAGACTAAACGATATTAAGTTTAAAATACACTTTGAAACAAACTTTTGTTAAAACAGTATGTACACACGCTAAATCTGAATCTAATTCAGAGTAATTGGTAGTTTTTACTGTAAAATCCATTTTTACTGTAACATGTTAAGGTACAAAAAATCTCATATACCGTAATCTTTAGAGAAATAATTTCCACAAAATTACTGAATCATTGTAATTAAATAAATATTACTATAAAAATTTTGATATAATATTATACGGAAAAAACGGATTTTACTGATGATGCACCCCAAGTGCCGATACCTTAATTTGTTCCAGAATTGTTTACAATGTATCTAATTTTTTTAAATAAAATTTTATGTTTGATATTGATTAAACACATGAAGTAAGCAAACAAAAAAAAACCTTATAGTTTGAATATAAATGAATACTTTTGAAAATACTTACTTTTGCAAAAAATTATATTCTCAATTATTAAATATTTTTTAAATCTATACAGTGATTTTTAATGAAATAATCCTTGTCAAACAATCCATATCCTTGTCCTCCTTGTCAATCACACTTATAAAAAACATACCAGAACTATAAAAACTTATAATAGCAAAGATTTAAACAGATCATGATTGCTGTTTGTCGTTGTTATTGCAAAGAATGAACCAGTAGTTAAGAAAAATATAATTATAGGCAACTATCTCAGTGTCAAAAATTCTGCACATGAAGCTTCATTATAACTGTTATGACTAATCGTTTCTAGCTTCATTTTTCTTGTAGCTACGTGCCGAGTACACACTTCATGTGCCGATTAATAACATTTATCTCAAGATGGGAAAATTCTTGTTTGATAACCATTCTACTTTATTCTGTTAATGATTAATCAAGATTACAGAACTGAAACTTTAATGACAAAAGTTGATAAGGTAGTGCTCAACACAAATCTTTTATTTTGGTTAAAACATTATCAATTACTTTTCTCACTTCTTGAGAAGTTACTGTTCTAACAAATTATTACATTAGCATGTTTCTAGTGTCTGAAAACTATTTTTATCTGATTAAGGAAAATTGGACAGTCAGAATGTTGCACGATCAAAAAAAAAGAGACATATAGCTGTGTTGATAATAATAACGTTTTGAATGAAACTTAGTATTTGAAGTGTGGTTAGTCAAAACTAGACTTCTTAAACTTGAAAGATTCGAGTGAAAAACGACATTATGTGCGAAGAAAAAGAAATAAAAACAAGTCACTTTAAATAATTTTCAATTTTATGATCAGATCCTCACGTTCTGGGACACAATCTTAGTAGTTCGTTCGAAGGGGTGACTTTAAATAAATATTCGACCAATGTCACTTAAGATTATATTTTGCCATGTAGAATTGAATTTTTTCATGATATCAAATATCGTATATCTTACAATTCAAAAATTTTTTTTTGACTATTATTAAATAAAATAATAAAAAAATAATAAATATTTACTAAAAGTCATTTTTTGCATGTAATCAACTTTGGATAAACGAATTTTATAATTGTGTTCAAAAATATTTAAATTCAAGCTATAGCGAAATACGCAAAAAGTAAAATTAACATTGAGGGCCCTCCTGACCAAGTAATTAGGACCATATTTCTCATATTCCGGCTACCCTCTACATTATGAGGGTCAGAAATCTGATAAAAGTTTGTTTATTCAGCAAAAGTACGTTTTTGTGTGTGATTTTAAAATATTGTCTGCAGTAATTAATTAGAATATTTGAGGTCACCCCCTTTAAGAGGACACCATACCCCAAAAGAAAATTTTCGTCGAAAATTCACTTTTTTTCCTTCAGTACTGATTTAAAAGAAAAAAAAAGTAACTACAGGCAAACCTATAGTAAGTCATGAAGACACATTATTAGAAGATAACTTCACCGTTGCGTAATCCTAAATTATCTCCTCATAATTTATTTTCAATTGTATTTTTTAAATTTTCTGTTCAGTATCTGAAACTTCATGGCTTATTCTAAGTACTCTAGGTCTTACTCTACTCTACTCTTACTCTAGGTCTGAACTCATTTTCTCAACACTTTAAATTTTAAACAAGTAATGAAGGAAAAAGAGGAATTTGAGAGGAAAATTTCTTTCCTTGGCATGGCGCCCTCTTAAAACGATTGAGTCTAAAAACGTGAAGATCCGATGATTAGACTAAAAGTTATTTAGGGTGCTCCGTTTCTCCGTGCACTGTACAATGTGCATAATAAAAAAGATGTCACCCTGTATAACTTTCGATCTAATGATCGAATTTTCACCAACTAAAAGTCAATCTTAATGATTTCTGAGGGTGACTTCAAGTATGCTAATTAATTAGTAATTGCTATTAATTATGTTGCGAAATCTGACTCAAAAACGTACTTTCTCTGAATAAACTCAAATATTTTTTTATGTTTTACATATTTGGATTTCCGATCCTCAAAATAGCGCGGGGGGGGGGTAGCCGAAATCTGGAAATTATGATTTTAATAGTTCAATCAGAAGAGTGGTTTAAAGTTTGGTCCCCTTAATGTTAATTTCACTTATTGTTTTTTTGTTCATATCTTTGAAACTAATAGCGCGTTTTGAAAAGAAATTGTACCCACTTATTAAACTCGTTTACCCTAAGATAATTTCATGACAAAAAAAATTTTAATAATTATTTATTATTTTTTATTATTTAATCTAATACTGGACGAAAAATTTATGAATTATGAGCCATAAATATTTTATACCATATTAATCAACGAACTTTTTCCTGAAGTGAAAACAAAAGTTTAAACTATTTTTATTGCGTGGAAATTGAAAAAAAAAATTAAAATTAATTATTTTTGAAAGAAAGAATTGGCGACAGTGAAAAAAATGTTTGAAGGGAGCGATTAGGGCCTACATTTGGTGAACTCACAAGGAACTCGACTTACGCAAACCTAGCGTAACTTTCATTCATAATATTTCGATGTTTTGAATCGATATCGTTTTTTTTTAATTATAAAATACGATGTTACTTTTTAACTCGTTCGTAAACTTATATTTAATTTAATAAAGAGATTTGAAAGGAATATTTAGCGAACGTAAGGTTTTATAAAATTATGTTTTCGATTGAATGTGGTTATGCAACTGCTTTTTTATTAATTAAATTTTATAATGAATTCCATGTACAATTGATTTAATTACTGTAAGGTGCATAAGTATGCTTTTATTATATCAAAGCCGGACTCGATAAAAGCCGTATAAATGATTATCTCTAAAATTTTGTGTATAATTATAATAAGTAATGTAAATTTGATTTTAGTATAAGATCCTCGTAGAAAAACAACGTATAAAACACAAATAATGATAGATAATGTTCAAAATCTAAGAACTTGGAAAATAATTATTAATTTATAAATCGATTCTAATTTTCTTTTCAAGGGAGATTAAAAAGAAGAAAATCTTTATTTTCTGGTCAGAAATCATCTGAAAAATTGTCGATTGCCTAGAAACTTTGAGATATTTTCTATTAACTATTAATGAATAAATCTCTCCTGTCAATCGCAGAATATTATTTCATATTTGTTTTACTGTCTGAACTTTGTTGCTTAGCAACTAAATAAAATTAAGTATTGCGCTCTAGAATTTGTCTATGGTTATGTAAAATTACTCATTTGCGGCGGCACTTTGCTTGGTTGTTTCTTTGCGGGATTATGGCAAAATATATATAGCTTTTCAGCCCCCCCCCCCCCAAATTTATGATCGAATCTTTTCCAAATTTTGTTTTTCTCTCCCCCCTACTATGAGGGTCAGGAATCCAAATATGTAAAAAAATATATCTATACTCATTCAGAGAAAGTACGTTTTTGTGTCTGATTTCGTTACTTAATTAACAGTTAGCCCTAATTAATTAGCATAATTGAAGTCGCCCTCGGGTACCATTAAGATTGACGCCTTGTACTTAAAAATTCCATCATCAGAACGAAAGTTTGGAAATATCGGTATCATACCACGTACCGACGTCGGCTTTGCCAAAAAGAAACGACACTGTCTGTTTTTCCATAGAATTAACATAGAACGCGTAGACGATCCAGTGGAATCCAGGTTTTTTTAATCCAGTGGAATAGAGTTTTTTTTAATCCAGTGGAATAGATAATCCAGTGGATCCAGAATAGATAATCCAGTTATAATAATAGATAATCCAGTTATAATAGTAGATAATCCAGAATAATGTATAATCCAGATAATAGATAATCCAGATAGATAATCCAGAATAGGTAATCCAGTGGAAGGATAATCGAGGTGAATCTCGTTATTACAGATATGTCTAATTTTTTTCTTGCTTTTAAAATTATTAACTATTCTAAATAATTGCTTTAAGCAAATTTAATGTAAAATAGCACATTTCATGAAATAATTAGATTTTAAAAACTACGCCCTTGCCAAGTTTTACGTTATTAAGTCCAAAAATATTAATTTTTTGATACAAGAAATATGTAAATTTGTGAGAAATATTGTGCATACTCTTAATATTCCAGCCGCATGCACTAAAGGAACTTAAGCCTTTTGTTTTTGTTACAAGTACTGACATAAACTTACTCTTCAAGTCATAGAATACTATTTGCAGTTAATAACTCGAGAGTAAAAAAAAATTTTTATTCTCATAGTTGTAAACATATCTTACATTCATTCAAGGACTTTAATAGCATCAAAGATGAAGAAAATTACTGTGCAAAAAGATCAGGGTATTGCTTTCACGGTAGATTAAACACTGCCTTTAGAAGATAGTGGGCGCGTCCTTTTATTCTTCCTTGATGTTGTCACATTGATAACTATTTGTCACTTGGTTACATGCCTCGGGCGAAACAAAAAACTTGTCAACCAATCAAAAAACCTGTCTTAAATCTCACTTTTTATCTCGAATTCAATCAGAACTTAGATTTCGTTCTCACTATCAATATTAAGTGCCGTCTTCCTCAAAGGAAGAAACAGTGGTTATGCTAAGGATTTATTTCCTTATCGCTGCACTGATTTGTGTGGTTGAAGTAAAAACGAATGTTAGTCCAATGATGGGTTCCGGATTATTTGATTTATAAGTTTTAGCTATTTGTTTTTATCGAACTCATCAAATTGTCCATGGCTTTTGAAAACAACTTTGTTTTCTTCTGAAGAATTTTCACGTGGTTCTAAATGATAAATGAGGAGTTGATCACCGAAGTCAAGCATCACTGGCTGCGGTCAGTGTGCGGGTGGGTGACCACTTGGATCAGTCTACGTAGGGTCCGAGGGTGTGCGGTATTGGTCCTCGTTAAACTCTGCTACCGTAAAGTGCTCGACTTCGCGCGCAGGTCGTCGGGCCACCGACGCGGGGGTGCCATCCCCTCCGCAGAGGATCAAAATTGTGATGGCATGTCTTCGGATCATCCTCCGGGATGTTTCCCAGACCGTCGCCAATAGCCCATTGTGCAGCTCTAGTGCGACGTAAATTAACAGCAACAACATAAATGAGGAGTGCGCAAAATAAAAAATAAATAAATAAATGAAAAACTGGGACGGATATTTTTCGATACTTTATCAGATTTTCAAGTATTATTTTAAGCCAGCGGAGGTCGAGCTGTCAGCGTGCCTGACTGTGAAGCCAGTGGTTGCCAGTTCGAATCCCGCTCAGGGCATGGATGTTTCCCTCTCTGTGTGCTGTTCTCTGTTGTGTGATGTGTGGATGTGGCCACCCTCTGAATGGAATGGTGTGGCGTGGGTAATGTTACTCACCTTCGTGAATTTGGTTAACTGGTGGCCACTGGGTAACGTTAAATGAGCAACACTTTCGGCATCTTCCGAAGTGAAAAACGAAAGTTCAGTGCTTGCCATAAAAAATCTGTATAATTTTAAATTATAAAGTAGGGAACCGATTATCCGGAACGATCGAGATCACCGCTATTCCGGATAACTGATTTTTCCGGTTTTCTGGATCGCTACAAAACGCCGTTTTTTTAATTGTTAAACCCAACTAAAAAAAAAAAAAAAATATGCGGAAATAATCTTAAAAAGAAGAAAAAACGATGAAATAATACACTAATGATTATTTCCAAAATGATGGTAAGGTAAACATCTTTCAGAAAAGAAAGAAAAATCCTAAAATCTTATGAGGAAAAAAAAATTTTTTTTTTAAATGGCGGGAAAATTTATTGAATTTCATTCCGGTTTTTTGGTTTTTCGGTTTTCTGATTTCCGGATAATGGGTTCTGTACTGTAATATAAATGGTTCAAGAGGTAAGTTTTCAGTAGTACTTAATAATAAATGTAATGTTTTTTAAAAAAATCTGCAAGCACGGAACACTTGTTGTTCGCCTCGGAAAATGCCGGAAGTGCTGCTCTTTAACTTTACCCAGTAGGCACATGTGAACCCAAATCACGCTGCCACAGATACTCGATCATAGGGTGAATCCCATTCACACATCACAGAAAGAAGCATCAATGCCCTGAACTGGATTCGAACCCACAACCACTAGCTTCGCAGTCGGGCATACTGGCCGCTCTACAATGCTCTCAAAATATAAAAAAATAGGACATCTGGGTAACTTTTGAGTTAATATCGGATTTTCGAGTACTAAGTAAATATCTAAATGGTTCGAGGAATCGGCCTGAAATAAGTCAATAAATTAGTCATATAATTTAAGGGCTTATGGTCTTTTTAAAGTTCAGAATCAGCTAATCACGCGTATTTATCATTCTCGAAATATCAAAATAAAAATTGTAGCGATATTTATAAATAGACTTTGACGATATTTAAATAGATCATGAGCTAAAGCAAAAAATAGACAGTTTCGCTTAAATAAGAGAAAAATAATTTGTGGAATTCTTAAAATAAATTGGATGAAAACAAAAGACTAAATAAATAATTAAAATATTTCATTTTTCATTTGAAATACACTTTCGGCTGTTGTCTTTTCCTAGTCACTTTTACTAGCTCTCTTACTATAGATCTTTTAATTTACCACTGTCAACCAACTTCTCTTTTTGAAGAAATGGTAATGGGTTTTTCAAACAAATGGTTTTCTTTAGCTGATTCATGCTCAGATCATCAGTTCGTTATGATAAATTGATTCAAAGCGCATAATTTTGTTCCAGTCAGCATACAAATCGGAAGTAAATGGTCGGTGATTAAAAAGATAAGTTTTCTTAAAAGTTATTCACCTTGGAATTGAATGGACGCCAAGTGCAAAGGCCGTTATAGACGAATGGTTATTTTCATTTGTATTAAATTCGTTCGCATGGATTTCATTGATTGGTATAAAATCGAAACAGAGTTCAACCAACAGTTGATTTTCAGTTTTCTTTGTTTATTTTATACTTTTTAACGTCTGCTATATTCTATTGTTGAAGAAGCAAAATTTAAAAAATTTCTGTGATCATAATTTCTGAAAAAATTATGTTAAATTCACATTTTCTCATTTCGCTTTGATTACAATTTCTATAAAATAATTCAGGACTCTAAAATTATGCTAACATATCAGAAACTTTTTCATATAAAAATATTATTCAAATATCATTACTTTTGTTATAAAAAAATTACTTCTAATCTCTTCTTCGAAAGCTTTGACATTATATTAAATAAGACTTTTTATCAAATATAATGCTTTACAACAGTTAATTAAAGTTTTGGTAAGACTGTTTATAGTACTGTGACTGCGTAACTGTTGTAACTGTGACTTCTAGAATGACTATGAACGTGTCAAAATATGACACTATAAAGAGTTTTTTAAAACTTATTTGTAAAGATTTTTTCCCTTTTTCTTAATGTTTGAAAATTTAATCCAACAGTGCATTACTTGGGCTAATAAAGTATGCAAAAATAAATAATTATTCGTTGGTTGTAATGGTTTTAACCGGGGTATATACACTGGTGGACAAAATTAAGAGATGGAAAGCATTTTCACACATTCATTCGCACATGCAAGATACCCGCACACCGCTCCATGTGTTTGACAATGGTTCGGTGAATGCCCAGAGGTACAGGCAGGAGGTCCTAGAGCTCTATGCCTCTTTTCAGGGGCACTGTTGGCCCTGAGTTCATTTTTATGGACGACAATGCGCGACCACATAGGGCTCTCATGGTTGATGAGTATCTGGAAAGCGAAGATATTCAACGAATGGATTGGCCAGCCAAATCCCCTGACCTAAATCCTATTGAACATGCTTGGGATGCACTTGGGAGAGCTATTGCGATGCGCCAACCTCCCCCCAGAACCATTCTGGAGTTAAAAATTACTCTGGTGGAAGAATGGGAGGGTCTTCCACAAGTCCTCCTTAACTCCCTTATTAACAGCATGCATACTCGTTGTGCATGCTGTCTGTCTGTCAGGGGTGACCAAACACCATACTAGAGGCAACACACACTGTACAAGTCTCACTTTTATTGTCATCTTTTATCCTTAAGTTCAGACTACATTGGATTTATTGGCAATAGGTCTTGCCAGTGAATGGCACTTTCATTTTTGTTTTGCATACTTTATTATCATGGAATAAGCTATATCCATACCAAATTGCATTTATTTATATTCAATATTTTTTGAGATATTTGGGAAAATGTCTTCCATCTCTTAATTTTGTCCACCATTGTATATAGAGTAACCTAACCCAATTAGCAATTTTAAAAAAAATTCATTTTAAATATTTGTTCATTTTTATACCAGTCAATTCATTTCAGCACCATAGTACATACAGTTTAGAGCTAAAGGTTAAGCAGTTTTGGATGAATATTACGCATATTGAAAACAGGTTATTAATTTATAAGTTACAAATTTTTAAAATTTTATTCTAATATTCAGTATTAAATTTTTATTGTTGGATAAAAGCAGGGTTACATAAAACATTTTTGGAACAGGGTACTTTTGATTTTGACAATAGTGCTATGGTGATTAATTTAGCGAGCGTCGGCACGTTGGCTTAGCACGTTTTAAACTAACAACCTGCGATGCCATTTTTTTCCATTTCTGGTAAATGAAAATATCATTCGATAAATCAAATTAATTTATCTCACTTCCATTCTATTATTTTAAAATTATGAACTGACACATTAAAGTGCAACAAAAATGCATCACGCTTGAAAATTTAGATTCAGGAGTTCGGTAAGGTGGGTGAGACCATATTTAGCGTTACGATACACAAAATGTTTTTGCAATGTTCGAAGAATGAGTATTTAGTTAATGTAAATACAACAAGTTTTGAAATATTATTAATAGGATTTAAAATAGTTTTATTTATTAATATCGTATTTCTAAGAAGGCTACGAAAGGTAGTTAATTTATTGATCATTATTTTTATTTTCGTCTCACTAACTAATTAGAGACTAGATCTATATATTATTACTAACAGAGATCTAGGAGCAATGCCTCGTGCTATAGCTAGCACATTTCTCCATTCTACTGTTATTTCTGCAACTGTTCTTTCCATTCCATTTTAAGTAAGCCAAGCTCGCCAAGTAATCAATTCTCTTAAAGTGATACATATTATATTCTTTCACAAACATTTAAATTATTTCACTATATATTTTTTACTAACCATAAAAACAGGCATGAAATCATGTCGAACATAAAAAAACTAATAATGCATCGAAGTTGCCAGGTAAACAAAACAAAAATATATCATGGTTACAATAAAATACATAAACGAATAATAAATCTAAGTGAAGTAAAAATCGTATATAGAGAAAGAATTACATTTCAATAAATTCAATATGTGATGCGGGTTCGAATCCCAGCGATGGCTGGTCGTTGAGAATTTCTCACCCGGCTCGCACTGACCACAGTGCTGACGTAAAATATCCTGAGTGGTAGACGGATCATGGATTAGAATCCCCTTGCCGTCAGGTTACATGTGGGAAGTTTTCGTGGTTTTCATCTCTAGGTAACACAAATGCGAGTTAGTTCCATGGAAAAGTCTTCTGTAAAGGTAATTTTCTCCCAATGCTTGATCCAGGAGTTCCCTTGTCTTCTGGATTGGGTTCAAAATTACAAAAATACGGAGTTGAACACTAGTAGTTGTAATCTAAAAATTGGGTCTCCTGTTCAACGACATTTTTAAAATAATGCAAAAACACGGAAAATCGAACCCTAGTTTTAGCTGAGGAAGACGACGATTCTTATCACCCTACTAAACACGCGGTTTCATACTTTTGAAACAACAATACATTTTAAAACCTGAAAGAATGTTCTTTTAAAATTATGCATAAATAGTAGGGAAAAATTGGTATTTTTCATAACACTGTTACCGAGAAACTCGGTTACATGCATTTTAACGAAATTATGTAAGTTATCAGTTCTTGATTTTCGCTGTGTATTTTTTTTTTCAATTTTTTTACAGCGAATAACAATGGAGAAAAAAATTCTAATTAATCGGAAGCTAATTTCAACATGCGTCTAATAGAAAATTTCCTTGGGGAATCATTCCTAAATTATTGTTCTTTTGCTGTTGCAGATATTTTTTGTAGGAATATTTTTAAAAAAATTAAGTTACATGCTTAAAAATGGAGCAGAGACGGGTGACAACTGACAAGGCAGTTCTTTTTGTGTCCCCGACAGTTAGAAACGTCCAGTTAAATGCACAGTTATTAAATAGAACAAAAGCTGTCTGCCGTTTAAAAACATATGTTTAAAGACTAAATAATTTTGCCAGGTCTATCAACACAGCAAAGCAACTGCTTGTATAGTTCATTGTAATTGTTGATGAATAAAATATGATCTGCTCGTAATGCATTTCCGTGATCGGTTCTATCAACAATTAAGTAAGTCACATTATGTGCTTCGATTAGAGGTGGCTGCATAATTTTATGTAACAGTTATTTTGACTCCATTGCAGAATTGTATATGTTCCGAACGTGTTATAATTAAAGATATGTTACAAAATATTAGCCAAATAATGATATTTCATTATTTTGATAAACAATAATTTATAAAACATAGGTACAGTATAAGATTATATTTGAAACATCCCGTAGGATAAATGGTCACCACGGTTTTGCCGGTCTCTTATTGTTGAATAATCAATTATCGTTGATTATAATTATAGTTATTAATTATGGTTGTATTTATCGTTGATTATAATTATAATTATAGTTGAATATTGTTAGTTTTCAATTATCGTTTTACATAAATGTGTTTAAATATCGTTGACACACTGCACAGTTTAATTAGTCAAGGCGTGGACATGCTAATAGAGAACTTAGGCTTCAAAGATGAATTAAGTAAAAGAAAAAGATATTATTTCCAAATTCTGATTAACGAAACGAGGAACTACAAACCAGTTCACTACGTTTTCTCCTGTAGCCTTTTATTTTGCCAACTGCCCTACTGTATTTTTAAATTTTTTATAGTTGGTAGCATTTGCGTACCATTCAAAATTTAGGTTTGTGCTCGAATCGCGTAAAACTTTAATGATACGCTTTAAATATTGATTAAATATCATTATATGTTACACTTTTCTTGTACAACTTGTGTAAAATATTTCGCAAAAATGGGCCAAAATAAGTTGTTTGAAACGAAAAAAAGAGTGAAATTGTGAGCATAGAAAAGGAACAGTAGATTATATTTCACTTTAGGCACATATAAAAAAAATCACCAAGTCTTAAAACCATTAAAATATTAAATATTTATTCTAAAAATTAATTTTTATTGATAATTTAAGTATTCAAATAACTGCTGTTAAATTTCCAAGTGATTAATTAATTCATCAAACTTCATCGTCCTTAATTCATCAAACTCTATAAACTTCACAATTACAAATCAGCCAATTATGCTTTATAATTACTATTTTTAACTGTTCTCAGAATAGAATTAAAGTTTTCTGTACAATCATCTTCACTTATTTTTAAAAAAAAACTATTCTTGATTTGTCATTTACAATAGATTATCTGCTTCAAAAGAATAATATGAAACGGTTATTCATCATTGTCTTCGTTACTTATGGAAATTAATGCAAAAAGTTTAGTTGTCAAAGGAACATACTACAAAAAAAATCATATAATTTAATTAATGCTGTTCCTTGAAGTAACTAGTGAGATCAGAATTGATGTAATAGAGATGAATGAATCTCGGAATCTGCGTAAAAGTCGAATGTGACCTTCTATTAAATTTGTTGTGAATTATTATGTTCATTCTACGTGATCTTTACAGCATCATCACGAAAGAATATTATTCAGATTAATATTCTTGTTTTATTTCCATTTTACTGTTTTGAAGAAAAAAATTATCCATCTATAAAAAATATTACACTTAAGCCACTTAATTTTGGTAACTAATATTGTCCTGAAATTTGGCAATTTTAATGTTTTGTATATGTTAATGTAATTACAATTTTCACCATATATAGTTATAGACACTATTATTATAAATTATAAAGAAAATCCTGGTAAAATAAAAAAGGATAATTTAGCTTAAAATATTTACACGTGATAATAAAAAAAATCAATTTTGTAAAATTGTCCAGTTTGTTACCTGTTAAAGTATTTTTTAGTTTAACGATGACTCATAAGATCTCCACTGGCTTTTTTAATTCGATCCTGATAAAAGTACCAAAACATGTGGAACAATATCGACATGTGTAAAAAATATACAAGAATCAATGTTAATCACCAACGGTGATCAGTTTTAAATTTATATTTGAAAATCACCCAACTTAGATTTGCTTTCCATTTGGCGGATGATTTGGTTAATATTTTAGTTTGTGATAACTTATAACTTAATTATTACTTCGAAAAAAATTTTAAAAAAAGTTTTATACATCTGATTTCTAAAAGGCGTTATGCAAAAAAATGATTCCAGTCCGATTGGTGAATGATACTTTGGGTGCCTTTCTAGCAAGTCACAATTCTGGTAACATCACTGACATGATCGAATTAGCTGAAAATTTCCTGATGGCGGCAAAAACCACTAATTCACCTTCTTTTCAGAGGGTAAAGAGGCCTAAAAGCCCTATAACACGATCCCCTAGTAAGGATTTTTATCTCTTGACATAAAATTGGTCGTGGTATGGGAGTGGTCACAAAACGGATCTCATAAAATTGCTTGCTCTTTTGTGTAGCAGCACAGGCTTGTTGCATATTTGGTACAGAATTCGTTAGAGTAATGATTGTGAATTTTTAAATGTAAATCGTAAAAAAATATAAGAGACCAAAGAGGTTTATGCCTGTCCGAATACAATGATTGACGCATTCAGTTAGTTGATGAGGTATTTTAAGTCAGAAAATGAAAGTGAATCCACCGTCAGCTTTGATAATAGTTGACGTAGACATAGTGAAATATATGACTTGTTTTATAGCTTGGGAAATTTTTACTGTAAGTGGGCAGAAGGAGATAGAGTCGTTGTGTGAATGGATTCTAGAATAATAGGGCAAGGTCAATGAAAGTTTAACCTTGAACTGATGATGGGGTTCATACAATTTTAAAACGGAGAATAAGTAATAAAAAAAATAAGGTGCCCCTTAGTGTTTATTAAAAAATAAATTTATACAACGGATAGCTTGGAAAACTCCATAAAACTCATTAATCAAATGTAAATATTTTTATAAATAAATTTCCTATTTAACAAACTATCTTAAAATTAGGAAAGTAGAAACATGTTATAACTTTTAAAATTATATTACCTGATTAGTTTAGTCTTGATAATGAGCAGATGTTCTGCTTAACATTTCAATAATTTTTTTATTTTTTTATTTATTTTTTAATTTCGACATTTATAAAAGGAGATGTTTACAAACTTTAAAAATAAAACCAAGCTACTCATTTCGTATTCAAGAATGTTCAATTCGCGATCGCAACGCTCGAGTACGCCGTCTAGCGGGAGCCTGTAAATATCGGACATTAATTTATCACGTTTTCATTTAGTTCCATCAAAGTCATTGACTGAATCAGACGCCATTTTTTAGCAGCAAATAAGAAACAAAATTTCCCTAAGGAAAAGGCCGAAGAACTTGAAAAAAATCTCCAGAATATTAGTAAATCTTTCAGGAACAGAACACGCCAAACATTTGAAGAAAAATTCCTCAATAATTTTTAATTTCTATTATCAACAAACTTGCAACTGATGACTTCCGATTTCGGATACTGTTACAGATGTGTGTATTAAGGTAAAATGCATTTCTTCTGTCTTCAATTCATTACGAATTAAAGTGAAGTCAACATTGCTTTCGTCATTCCAGTGAATAAATATGAATTCAGAACATACAGAATTGTAATAGTCATAGCATATTCTTTTTCGTTATAGAATAGTATATATTTCTGTATCCATATAATTCGGAAAACAACAATAAAAAATTATCCAAGTTACTTGAAATAGTGCCATTTGTGCTGATTCTTAATTAATTTAAATCGTTTTCTTGGTAAGTTTTTTTTAATTTTGAAAGAATAAGTTCAACTAGAATTCAGCTATTCTGTTTTTAGCTACATATTCAAATTCATATCAATTATAAAATTTTGCTGTGTAGTATGTTATCTAAAAGTAATGAAGGTATAAACTATGTATCTATTATTTGAGAATAAAGTTTTCAAACAAGGAACTTATCATTTTGGAATTCTCCGGGAATCATAAATCAGGTAAGTGCAATGATTTTTACAATAAAAAATTTGCTTGTAAATATTTTTTTTTTCATTTGATGATGGTTCTCTACAGAATGGTATTTTACGTCTGATTAAGAACTATAAGAATAATAAAAAAAGAAACAATATGAAAGTTCTTATTTCAATGTTAAGAATTCTTAAAATCGTTTTTTTTATCCTAAGAATTCTTTATTTTCCGTTTTTTAGTTTATAATTTTTTGATAAAAATTGTTCTCAAAATACTTTTGAAAAATTAAATGGTATAACATTATGTGTTTATGTATACTTCTTGTATATTCCAATGTTTGAAATAATATGATTCAGAAAAGTATGGAATAAAAATTCGGTACTTTATTAACGCCACCGCCGCTACAGATTTGGCGGTTTTTAAGTGCCGCCAATCTACACTTAAAATTTTTGCGACATTTCATAAAATAAAACACTTTATTTAAAATCAAAATAGTTAATCGGATTTCGGTGGAAAATGAGCCGATATAGAGTTTAGCATAGATTCAAAACAATCATATCGCCATATGAACTCTGATGAATAAGATTCCAAATGAAATAACATTTCCAAAACGTACGTTTACCAAGATAAAGTTTTATGTTGTGGGAATTGGTACATTTTCGTTTTTTCGGTAAAATATTTCCCTCCTGAAAAAATAAAATTGCATCTTGTTTTGTTTTTGGCAAATCCCAAAGACGAATATTCGTAGCACTAAAAATGGCGACAAAAAAGAATTGTTTTTTGTTTCGTCAGCATTCTTTATTTTACGTTTCTTAGTTTCTAAATAATGATTTTTATTGAAACTTGAAATTTTTTGATAAAAATTGTTGTCATAAAACGTTGCTTACAAAATTAAATTTCATAAAATTATGAGGCTTATGTATACTTTTTGTTCATTTTAATTTTTGAACTAATATGATTCTTAAAACTATAGAATGTAAAGTTTAAATGGGCCTTTCATGTTATATCATTAAATTTAGTAATACTATTTCTCGGGCATTAGGTTTTAACTCTTATAAGAATATATATATTTTTTTCTGTTTATGTACAAATATTTTTCCGATGTGTTTTGGATGTTCCTTCTCTAATAAAAAGAGATACCATTTTGTTTTCGGTTGTACAAGAAAGAAGATCAAGCATTTTTCTTTTTTAAATTTAATAAGCCACATTAAAGAAGGAACGTTGCAATGCTACACGCTACATTAACGACGTCTCCAGAGTAACTGAATGACGGTTCATATAGAAATCGCAGGTATGCGTCTCATACAACAACGCCCCCTATAGTTCGTTGCGATCGCGAATTAATTTCCAATTAAAAAAAATCAATAATAACTGCAGTTCGTAAATGTGATATTTTTAAACTATTTTATCAAAAGGGATCACTATTAATCAAAGCAATTCTCAGCAATCGTTCTTGGAATCTTTTAAGGTAATGTAATGTTTTTAATGTAACTAATCGTTTGGTCTTAAATCTTATGTGTATACGAGTCCATTGAGTAATGACAAGAATGGTTTATGATTAATAGTCATGCACTATCATTAAAAAATGGTTAATTTTTTATCAAATTACTATATTTGCATATTCAAAGTAAATAATTTATTATACGAAAAATCTTATTAAATTTTCCTAAAAAAACTCAGAATCGTATTTTTTTATTTTCATTTTTTAATTAAAACATGATCGTTTAAAATGAAAAGCTTAAAAAACGGAAGTCTGAATGCATTATATAAAATACAAGAGTATTTTCAACATTTTGTACTATTCCACTCTAACTTTCGGCCGTTATATTTAATTCATTCTGCAATTGTTATTTAAAGTATAAAATTACTTATTGAAATAGGTATTTCTCCTTCTCAATATTTATTTCTTTTATTAATAAACTTTTGGATTCGAAATCGTCAATATCGTATATATATTCTAAAACTTACCCCCAAAATGATAAATTCAAAATCTTGACTTATTTTCAAAACTCTATTTTATCCCTCCTGTAAATTACTAATAACAGCCTAAACTTTAATTAAAATTCTGAAAAACTGATACAGTGGGACACAGTTTATTTTAAATAATTATATCACTTTAGTTAAAAACAATGATGCATACATTTCGTTTGCTTTCTTTAAAAAGTTTTACTGAAGTCATCGATGATCCCTAATCAATGAATTCAGCGCAAAACAAAATTATAAGAGTTTATTTACATTTCATTAACCCCAAAACAATTTTATTTTTTTCTCCAAACATTCATTAATACAATTTGACAAGAAAATAATCTACATAATGCATTAAAGCATCATTTTTTTTTTGGCATTGATCTGCCCTCCATCAAAATCTTCTTGTCAATTCATTGAAAATTTTCATTTCCATCAAAATAGACATACTGGTATGTATCAATGCCAATATAATAAGATTTCACTAAACTAAGCAAGTGAAAGTAAATAAAAAGTAAAATGAAACAACGTGAAAAATATATCATAGTAAACCATCTTTTCATTTCGTTCCCGTCTATTAAATCTCTTTGCAGTTGATGGACAAGTAGCGTGCGTAAAGTTGCTTGTCTAATGACCTGGGAATACTGTCATTGATGCATGTTTTACACGGCGTTTATTTTTTTCAAATCATGCACTCTGTCATTTTTTACACCGGCTATAAATTATTTTCTCGCGCCAACATCTTGTCGGAAGTAGGGTCATATATGTGTAAAAAATGAGGAATAGATAATAATATATATTTTTTTACACTTTTTTTTTAATACCTTATCTTCTGCAGTACATTTTCTTCCCTTTTTCAGAAGTTAAATCAGTGGAAGGCAATAAATGTTTTTCTCGCTTAAAACAATATTTTTTTTAATTTAAAAATTGATTCAGCTCTTTAAGATTAGTAAAATTCCCTTACAAAAATGTATACAAAAGGAACAAATCTTAAGTTACAACTTAAAGCTAAGAAACATATTTTTTAAATTTAAAAACCGTTTCATCACTTTAAGATTAGTATTTATATATATATATACTAGTGGGCTGTGCCCCCTGATCGCTAACGCTCGCCAACCCCCAAAAATTGCTACGCAATCTTATATGGTTTGCTTCGCAAACCAAGCTCGCTTCGCTCGCTACTAACTTAGGTACATTGACTAACTTAGGTACACAAAATTTTAAGAATTCAAAACAATCATTTAAATCCATATCACAACTTTTTTTTTTTTAAAAAAAATTACATCTTTTTAGTAAATACTTAATATTTTATATAATTATTTTAATAAAGTCATTAAAATAAATTTGAATTCAAATAAATGTCATGTAATTCGTTAAACCTATTAGAAATGTGCTATAGTATAAAATCTTAAGATAAAATTTCTAAAACTAATATCTCTTTAAAAAGGTTAAAATTTTGGCTATAATTAAGCCTATTAAAAATTGAAATAAGTGAATTGCAATGGAAAAACATTGAATTTCGGAAGAAATCTCATTTGGTGAGAATGCTCTCTCTTGTAAAAAAATACAAAATAAACTGACCTCAAATAAAACTCCAAGGACTTCGAATCAAATAATTAATGAAACTACTATCACGTTTAATATAAAAGAAAGATTTATTATCTAAACAATAAAATTACAGCATCGCAGTTCCAAAAAACAAATCTCACACTCACTCAAAAAAACAATTTACATTCTAATTAGTCACCATAGCAACCACAAAACTCTTCTCGTTACCATCTATAAACTGATATATAATAAATAAATTATTTAACAAAAAATACGATGCGCATAAGCACATAATATTTTACACTCTAGTTATTTCAGTTTCCGTTTTTATAAGCGCTATATGTTGAGTCATCTAATATAGATTTAGCATGTGACATTTTTAGCGGCAATCATTGGCTGATTTTCTAGCGTTGCCATTCGGGGAGTTGTAATGAGGCTTTTTTTTTATCGCCGTGTAAGAGAAATCTATATATAGATATTTTTTTAGCAAAATTGTATACAAAATTGACTAATTTTTTTCATGAAGATGGCATTTAGAAAAAAATAATTATTGCTTCCATTATGCTTGGTTCTATCTGGGGTTCAATTACTTGGGGTAGCTTAAAAGATTGGTAGCTTAGTATCAATTTGTCCGGATAGAAATCTGCAACCGGTGAGCGATGTTGATCACACTACCACCGTCATGCCTTTGGCCATAAAATTTTGAAGCTTAATCTCTCTTGAGAAAATTTGACTTTGCCAGTAATATTTTTGTAGTATATTATATAGCTTACTTAGGAAAATAGGGATTCGGAAAAATTAACTCCAGTTTCAATTCCATTTTTTTTTCATTTACTTTTAAAGTTCTTTTATTTACGTTTTATTTTGAATTATTCCAAACATTATATCAATGTAAAGGGCAATGCTTAGTTATATTATTACGTAAATGATATTATTACGTATGTTATTATGATTACTTGTTTTGATATACTACAATTTATCTATAAGCCACAGAATTAAATCACGAATCAAAAATACTAAATTTGTTTTAAATAGTATGTCCCAAAACTTTTCTGAACTTAACCCCTTCCTTCTCGCTCCCGTGAAAATGACGGGATGAAATTTTGCCAGCTAGTATTTCTCGCTCTCGTGATATTGACGGGCTGGAGTGTTCTGTAGCAACGCGCCAATTGGAATAAAACTAATTCATTTCTTTTGCCCGGAAAACATTTTATTTCTCATTTTACACACCTGATCAGAATATCAGAATATTTTTACGGCAATTGTAGATAGTTAGTTTCTTTTAAACTAGTTGCAGCACTAATCAAATACGTAATACAAATACAAAAGTCAAAAAATAGGCACTTTTATGACCGTTTTCTTGAAAATTAGCCGATCGTTAAGGGGTTAAAGAAAAATGAAATCTAGGGTGTCAAATACAAGAAAGACCAAGTTCGAAAACAGAGAATAATTGATTGATAGTATTTTATTTTTCAATACCCTTTTTGTGCTCCAAAAAAATTTTAAATTGCGAAATTGTTCATGTTAAGGTTTATGTTGATAAAATAAGAGTAATAAGTATGTACTGGCAATAACATAGCAGACATACACTCCTAATATAATAATAAAAATTCACTAGTTAAATTGAAACAAATATAGACTGGTAAAAGTGTAGTAAATTTCATTAATAATGCACACTTTTGTAATAGTATATTCAGAAAGAAAGATGACTAAATGTATATACGATTTCAAGACATATGATATTTTCAAATAAATTACAAATTTTTTTCTTAATTGGAATAAAAAAAACTACCCTGGAGTAGCACTTAAAAGAAAAAAAATTCACTTCCCTATAAATTGATACCAGACCTCATTAATAAAATTTAAAAAAAAAAGGAATATTTTAAAATAATTTATTTAATTATGAAGAACAAATAATTCTAAAGAGCTTCTGAATAATTTACAGAACATTTTTCCATTTTAGTAAAATTTGAAATTACTTGAATGCTGAATGAATTACAAAAATTATTAATAATAAAATATTTATTATAATTTATTACAAAACGTTTTCAATTTCTTTAAATAGAATATTAAAGATTTGACTTGACTGCATTTTATCTTAATTATTATATTAAATCAACTCAGATGGTAAAAAATATTTTATATATTATCAAAACTATATATAAGTAATACATAATTTATTAAAATTATTATTTGTTTGGCTATAATTATTTGATAATTTATTACTGTTTTCTGAAATTTAAATCGTCTGTCAAAAACCATAGCCCTGGTTTTTCAAAATTTGATTTAAAATAATTTATCCCTATTTTAATGTACTACAATATTCAGAAACTCATTATTATAAATTACAGTTTCTTAAACACATATTTATTTGTTACTGACATATTTTATTAAACTGTCTATTTCTTGTTTAGAATTCAAGTACCAGCCTGTAATTATAATTTTTAATTTAAACTCATTTTAATTTCGTAAAAACAGTCATTGAATATTTTGCGTGATCAAAGGATCCTTCAAACTTAATCGTGATAGTTTAAATACACTCATTAAAATTTCATAATAACGTGACAGTTTGAGGTTTGAAGGGCCTCTTTAGTTCTTTTTGTTAATAACTCCTTTTTCTTTTTTTGCAATGATTGTAATAGTTATTCGCTTATTATTCTCAAAATTAAACAAATTCGCCTAGATACACAAAATCACCTGTTGCCAAGATGTTCAGCCCTAGAGAAATGTTACAGCACCCATTTCGCATCCATCAAACTATTAATCAGCCTGTGTCATCAGTATTTACTATTTTCTTCCTTGTCAACGTCTGGTAATCGTTTCTAAATGGCATATCGATAATTAGCGTACACAAGTGATGATTATGTTGTATGTCATCCCTAAATACAGGGCAATGTTAAGTCAACTGCGAAGGAACACCAAAATCTTTGATTGATAATTACCTGTTGACGCATCCGCAATAGGTGTTCTCCATTGTTTCTTTTAAGCACAAATTGACTCCAAACTTTGGATTGTAGTTATTTGTCTTCACACTTACATGTGAGTGTGATTTTTTCCCCTTAATGTGTGCTGTAATCCACGGAGCTGGGTGTCAACGTAAAGCTGTTCAGCCTCCTGAGAAACCAGAGATTTAAATAATGGTAGTGATGCAATATTTGTTTCGAAATACGTGTCATAGCGAAACATTAACTCGTGCCGTAAAATAATTTTTTTAACAAATTCAATTAATTAAATTTAGTTTACAGTATTTTGTGTTTGTTTTTTTCAATCATAACGTAAGAGCCATAGGATAGAGCGTTCACCTTCAAATGTGGGGAACTGGGTTCGATTCCCAGCGATGGCTGGTCGATACGAATTCCGCACCCAGTTTACACTGATAACAGAACTGAATTAAAATATTCTCAGTGGTAGATGGATCATAGGTCAAAATCCCCTTGCCGTTAAGCTAACCGTGAGAGGTCTTCGAGTTTTTCCTCTCCATGGAACGCAAATGCAGGCCAGTTCCTCCACGAAGGCAAAATTCTTTCCAATATTTGATCCAGGAGACTTTTGGATTGGATTCAAAATTACAAGGCAAAGGAATTGAACATTGGTAGTCGTAAACTCAAAATTGGTCGACTGCTCAAAGACGGTTATAAAATAAAATAAAATCGAAGCTTAAAAAATAATAAATGGTAATTTTTATCGAATTTTGCATATTGTAGGATATTTTTACAGTATATATTTTTTTCTTCCTTTTTTTCATGAAATAAAAATCCAAACTACTGAAATAATAACATAATCTGGAAAAAAACTAGTTACACTGTAAAAATATGAGTCAAAATAGAATCGAATTTGAAAACTCGATTCCGATATTTAACTAATACGGTACTACGACTATTATAGGACTGGGTGCAGTTTTTTGAAAGGTACCAAACAAACCAATATTGGTACTACTGTATATAATGTGGTAAAAAGGTTTTCGTAGTCGACAAAAAAAGATAAGTAATGGAGAAAATTGTTTGATGCTGAGTTTTCCTCCAGTAATTGCTTTATACCAAAGAATGTGGAATTGCAGTTAAACCTTACTTGAACCAGCAACCCGAAAACTAATTGAGCGATGCGAAGTATTTTTTATTCGTAGAAGCGTTTCTCAAAATAAATTATTGATATTTTTTTCTTCAAAATAATATCATATATCAAACTAAAGCATGATAAGATATTTCCTAATTAAGAAATCAATTTTCAAAAGAAGTTTAAAAATTATGTTGCACTTAAAAAAATTAACAGATAGTTTCTTAAGAAAAAAATATCGTAAAATGGAATTTTCCTATTATTTAGCATTAGAACACAAAAGAATAAACAATCTAAAACCTAATGTGATGGATTATAATGCATTTTAGATTTTCCAATTAACTATCCACAAACTATTAAGTAATATTAAATTCATACACAGTTTTCGGAAAGAAGTTTTAATCCGCAATAAAAGTTGCAATTATTTTACAATTTTTTACAATCACAATTTTTTGCAATTATTTACAATTATTTAAAAGGAATATCTTAAGCACACTAATGAAAAACTAATTAAAATCTTTTTCAGTTACATATAATTGATCGTTTTATCTGAAAAAAAAATTTTTTTTTTAACTTCTTGCGAGTTAAATATTTAAAAACACTTATTCAAACAATTAGTAGAATGAGAGAAAAGTAAATGAATATAAGCAATATAAAGATTGATACAATAAAGAAAATTACTTCATTTAGTATTCAAAACGAATAACTAAGTCGAAATTATATACTACTCTATTGTAATTATTCTTAGAAAATGGCTGAATCATTAAGAAGTTATTGCTAGTATATTAACTCTAAGGGCTTTAGGAGCAAACCTTATTATTTGAATACCAATAAACAACTAAAGCAAAGGATGTCACTAAATTTACAAGAATAATTATTTTTAATTTGGTGAAACAATTATCTGAAACGAAAGATAAATATCGTTCTCAATATAATGTTTTAATAAGAAGGTTAAATAACTCTTAACCTATGTACTAACTACAGAACCATATATCTTAGGACCCTGAAATTTGAACAGCCGGAGTAAGGGGCAATTATAGCACTTGCTCCAAAAAAATCGCTCAAAATTTTTTATTAACTCTTTCATTATAAAACCCTTTAAGTCTATTTTGATGATTTATGAGATACTTTTGCACATCAAAATCCATCTCTTTCAAATATTCTCTAGAATTTTTTCTCCATCATACATTTCATTCATTTTTTTTTCTTTCTTTCTTTTTTTTTTTTATAAACAAAACCTGTTATCTTTCCTAAAAACAATTTGATACTTTTCGCTTAGCCGAGGGCAAAGAAATTTATTTGTTATTTATTTTATTTTAAATTTTTCATTTATTTAATTTTTCTCATTTTATTTAATTTTTATGTATTACAAAATAAATAAAATGAAAAATATAATCGAAAGAAATTTGACGGAGGTCTACATTTTTTTGGCTATTTTTCTCCTGCACCCGAAAAGAACAGCCGTTTGCTTTCAACGGGATACCTGCAAGTGACGTAGTGTGGGTTTCTCGATCCCGATTGGTTGTTGAAACGTGGCATTTGTTTACGTTAGCAACTGTTATTTCCATTCTATTTCGAGTAAGCCAAGCCCGTCAAGCATCAATTCTCTTAAGTGACACTATCTAAACTCTTTCACAAGGAATCTTTCTCAAAGATTTCAATTCTTTCACTATATATTAACACAAAGGCAGGTACGAAGCTAGGTAGAACATAAACAAACTAATTATGCATCAAAGTTGCTAAACCCTAAGCAAAAATATATCATAGTTACAATAAAATACATAAACAAATAATAAATCTAAGTTAAGTATAAGAAGTAGAGGAAAAAAATTATATTTTAACAAATTCGATGTGCGATGCGGCTCAGTATTTAATTAAGTTCACATTAATTAACATTCTAACTTATGTAGAGAAACGTAGCTCAACTTTAATGCGTCATATTTGCTGATAAAGATTAGCTGGTGCTGACGTCATAGTTCACATGTATGGGTATGGGAGTTTTTTCTTCTTGAAATGCAAGTATCCAATTTTTGGGTAAAACCCTTATTTTTCTTAAATTTTCCCCTTGCGATTTATAAATTACAGCATTCAAAAGTCTGTTACAGATATCTACTTGAAATCCACATAAAAATTTTCGACCATTATTAGCTCTGCTCTCTTTTGTGACGCCATTGCATCGTCATTTGTTATGAAAGTTTTGTTGTTCAAGTGAATTAAAAATTTTCAATTAATGTGATATTTTTTTACCCTAAACGAAGAACTAGAATCCAGTTAGTCAACAATAATTAAAATGCATTTGTCACACATATTGTTTTAAGTTTCATACATTTTAGTTATAAATTGTAAGTGATGTATTAATTTTTATTAAAACAATGAGTTTTTCTCTTTAATTGAAATTATATATTACTTTAAAAAAATCTGTAACATTTACATTGTTTATTATTTTTAAGTTATATGTATTGGTTTTGAAAACTGCTTTATATTAAAAAAATGTAAATTAATTCTGTCAAAAACTATCTTATTACATGATGTAAATAGATTTACGGGAAAAGAACTCTTAATAAGAAAGATGTAATAATTCGAGTACTGCTCGCCAATCCAGTTGAAGTTTTATATAGGAATGCATTTTAGCCTTAATGAAGTAAAGCAAAGATTTTGTCTGTCTTTAATTGGATTTTTAAAAGTTAACACTTTCACTCTAAAATCGCGTCAAGTTAGTTTCTCAGAAACTCATGAATACTTTTGTAGACTTCAGATTTAATTGACAAACTCACTTAAGGGTATTGAAAACTTAATTCAACCGAACGGCAAATATTTTATTTCTAAGTAAACGGAATGGATATATGGTAATTGAGGGTATTTTATTAAAATTTTAAAATTTTAAAATGTTTCTTTGTATTACCCGAGCTAAATAATGCAATTTTTTTTTTTGCAAAAAAAAATAATCAACTGTATTAGTTGTACTGTATGTTGGCCCCATAGTGAATAAAACTTAAATTTGACTAATTAAATTTCAACAATGGGATACCTGCAAGAGACGTAGTTTGGATATCTCGATCCTGATTGGTTGTTGAAGTGTGGCATTTGCTTACGTTAGCAACTGATCTTTCCATTCTATTTCAAGTAAGCCAAGACCATCAAGTTAACCAAGCCTCTTAAATAAACATTCCATATTGTTACACAAAGATTCTTTCAGAAATATTTCAGTTCTTTCGCTATATATTTCTTACTTAACACTAAAACAGGCATGAAACTATGTAGAACATAAACAAACTAATTATGTATCAAAGTTACCAGGTACGCAAAACAAAAATATATCCCGGTTGCAATAAAATACATAAACAAATAATAAATCTACTGCACTGCATTTAATTAGCTTCACGTTAATTAACATTCTAGCTTATGAGGAGAAACTTAACTCAACTTAACGCCATTTTGCTTTTAAACAATCAGCATGAAATGACGTCATAGCGCTCATGTGAGGGTATCCATGATGTTCTTCTTGAAATGCAAGTACCCAATCGACGTTAAAATTTAGATTTTTAATTTAATGTAATTTACAAATTCTGTTCCTTTTTTCCTTCTTTTTTTTTGTATTTCTTATGCCTGACAGAAATGTATACAGTAAACTTATTTTACTTACTATATTTGCTTAATATATGAACAAGTTATTTAATTTTTTTTCGAGTGACATTTTGTCATCGCGAAAATTTCACAAAGGGTTATGGATGCTCTAGAGTTTTTCCAAAGTGATTAAACATATAACCTTCACGGAATGCACGCCCAAAAAAGGATTTTGTTTTGACATATCAATTCTAAAAGATTGACTAACAAAGGATCCCGGAAGTCAAAATAAAAGCGGGTGCGCAAGTCTCAAAACTACTCCTTTTGGCATCAACATCTTTCGCCATATTTTATGAGCTAACGCAGAAGCCTCTCATGATGGATGCAACTTGCTTGTTCTTTTTTATTATAACAATCAGTTTCCGTGATTACACTGTACTGAGCTTTCATACAACCGCAAAATAAACATGAGCTCAGAACACCACTGCTAGTTACGAGTCTATCAAAGGCAAAGATAAAGATTGATGAGACAACATCTTGGTTAAATTGGGCGCTGGCTCTGGCTTGAAAAACCATGTCGTAAGGTCTTTCCCCTTTGTAAGGTGCTCGCTTACGGGCAACCTTATAGGTAATTGAATACTCTGTAAGCGAGACATATTTTTATGTCTTCTTTTGACTTTAAATCAACCGTTGGAAAATGCTCGGTGGAGATTTCCAATTAAATGTCTATTCTTTTTTTTTCCCCCACCAAGAATGGAGAAGTAACTTATTACTAATTTGTCACGTGTCATTTTGGAATAACTAAACTATTGTTCATGTTGTAGGTCAGAGGAGAAAAAAAATAAACGGTCGTATAATAAATTAGTTTGATTGAATTAATTATTTGCTTGTTTTGAAATCTATTTGGTCCTGGTGCTCAGTATTTGGTTTTATGGACAGTGTCCCACTCTTTTCTCTAGTTCTTGTGCATTCAGAAATAGTAGATTTTTTAACTTTTTGACGCATAATATTTATTAAACTTATTTTTCATACTTTTTTTTCGTTATTGTGTATTAATTTAAGTCAAAATAAATGGAAAATATTATATTTAGCACATTAATAATTTATAGTAGTGAAATACAGCTTGAAACACCGGCGTCTTTTTCAGCGTTGAAGGTAATATCTTCGAAACACGGTTTCCTAAACAATACTTTTTCAAATTTGTAATTCTTAGCAGTTATTTAGATGTAAGAGAAACAGTTATTCGTCATTGAAATTTATTTACAAAATCATTTATTGATACATTTTTAATATATGAACGGGAAAAAAATTTAAAACTATTTTTTTGGATTTTATATTTCAATACAAGTATAATTCCAATAATCTAACAGACTTTTTAGTAACTATTGGACTGTTATTTATTATTAAAAAACACCAAAATAATTTTTTTTTTCCTTTTTTTTGTAATTAGGGCATCAGAAAAAAATATATAAAAGAGACAATGGTGACCCATCTGTGTCAAAGGGATAATTGCTACCATTATGAATTACTATTATGAAGTTTTAATTAATATTTATATAGAAATTAATTATTTTAAAATTATTAAAAATATCTACGATACAATTCACAATTATTATAACTTAAGAAATGAAGATTAAAATTAATTATAATCTTTTTAATTGATAAATACCTAGCGTTAACATTAACAACAATTTTCATGTTCGTCATGAAATATATCAATTTAATCTCAATGTCATATCAGATATATCAATATGATGTTTTCTTAAAAAGCCCTAGATGCAGTTCTGAATTTATTTTAATTAATTGATGAAAATTAATTATTTTGCCACTAAAGTCTTTTGTTAAAAACAATAAACTATCGCTTTATTTATTCCATTACATAATCAGGAATTGAAACTACATTGAGATATTTAGGTTTTCATTGTGCTTCTATTAAAAATTTATAACAGTACAATAGTATTAGTATGTTTTTATTTCATTATTAAAGTCTTATTTCCTTTTTAATATTCTTTTTACGTTTTCTTTTATAATACATTTTATATTGATATTTGTTTGTTTCATTCATTTTTGATTATTACTTTTTTTGAAGCAAACGGAAACCAGACTGGTAGTTTTTTTTAAATTCTTATACTACTATTTAAAGATTTAAATTTATAAATTTAAATGTATGAATTAAAATATTCATGGTTGTTGTAATATTTTCGAAGGTAATTTTTCTTCATCTGATTGGGTGGATGATTTTTTTTTTTTTTTTTTTTTTTTTTTTTTTTTTTACTTTGAAACTAGAATTTAAGTTTCCTCTTCGCTGCCGCTCACCAACCCCGGTATTTTAAACACAATAATTATTATTTCTTAGCACAAAACTTTTTCTACAAAAGTTGAAATTATTCACTTGCATACTTTGAAGAATTCTGCTTACTCACGCTAGTACAACCCCACTTTCCACGTTTAACTATCATTTCTTTAAATTAAATTATTATTTTGAGTCAAATTTAATTAATAAATAGTCGGAGAGATCTCGAATCATTCTATTTCTTTTATGATTCTATTATGATCTATCATAAACAAATTTTGCTTGGTAATCATCTTTTTAATTACATTTAAAATCAAAGGTATATTGTTATAAAAAATTTGTGCATGCATCACATTGTGCATGTAGCTGGTAGTTAAGCTTTAAATCATTTAATGAATATCTTTAATGCTGATGATAATAACAATGCTAATAGAGTAATATCATTAAATTATGTTATAATAAAATTATGTAATGATAAAAAATTACCTCTTAATTAACTCTTAATTTATGAAAGCAATCAAAATCAAAAATATGATAATAGCAGAGTGAAATAAAAAAATTAAATTAGGCTGGTAAAAATTAACAGTTATAAATAGTCATATATAAAAATAGTCCAATAAATTTTAAATTAAAAATATTTGGCTGGTAAACAATTCTTTTATGACTTTTATTAATTTTATGAGGTTAATATGGGAAAATTAGATCCTTCATGTGATATTTCGGCCATTAAAAATATAGCGACTACAATGGAAAACTGAGATACCATCCTTAAATTTTTATATATTGCTATATTTCATCAAATAATCATTAAAAAGTAGTTGGAAACTCATTCTTCGAATGTAGTGTAAAAATGAATGAATCAAATTCATTACTGAATGACACTACGAAATCATGCACAAAATTAAAAGACAAATTCCGACACAATTAATAAAGCTAAATTAAGTTCAATGTCTTTTTTTTAAATTTATTATTAATCATTGCCCTTCCCGGTGACTTTACGTTATTAGATTTAGAAAAGCACATTTTAGTTGCTCATCCAATCAAAAAGATTAAGCTGATTCGCTATGATTTGGAATAATACTGTCAGCCCCTAAAGAATAATACTGCCAACTCATGATATTTTAAATTTACCCCAATCAAACATTTTCTCCTGTAGTTATACTTAAGCTATGCATTTAAAAACCAAATGATTTTTAAATGCATAGCTTACTTTTTTATTCAAATATCATTTATCAAAATTATTTGAGCATCATCTGCGTCAAAAAGAGTAGGGCGATTTTTTTACTTATCTCCTTAACGGATTAATACCATTTCTCCATTTCTTTTGCTTTTCAGTAAGCAACTTACTTTTTTTTTGCTCCAATTGGTACCTAATATCAAAATAATTTACAATCATTGGTGTCAATAATAGTTTGGCAATTTTCTATGCTTCTCTTAAATGAATTAGTACCATTTTTCCATTTCATTAGGTTTTCAGTACAATAATTTACATTTTTATTTCAATTAGTACATATTAACTAAATTTATTAAGCATCATTGGCGTCAATAATTATATGGTGATATTTTTTACGTTTCACATAAACGAATTTGTAATATTTCTTTATTAACTTTGCTTTTCAGTTCATATTTTTTTATACCAGATATTAAGACTTATAGAATTACGTTTTAAAAGCACCTAACACTAATTCGATAACGTTGTCCGCTTATGCTACCACGTGCAGGTTGAATATTGAATTAATCTCACATAACGAATGAAAAATAATTAAATGTTTTATCTCTAACGTTATCCTCAAAAAGCAGAATTGTATGCAGTTTAATTTTTTTCGATTTTGATTTCTAAGCCAATGAAAACATTCCGTTTTTCAATTGTCATTCCAAAATCTAATTAATATATATATATATATATATATACAGTGAATTCGCGATAACTCGAATCTGATAGGACTGACGAAAAACTTCGACATATCGGAAGTTCGACTTATCGTTAGTTTCGGTTTTGGACTTTCAAAATATTGTCGCATTATTTAATTAATGCTTATTAATTACAAATCTTCTAAATGCTTACAATATTTAAGATCATTTTTCTGATAAGCCATTTACGATAAGACTGTTAGAAGCACTTTATGATACCCTGGTTAATAGGCTGCAACTTTGCTGTAGTATTTGGCGGGAGAAACTGCAAGTTTACTGCTTTCAAATTAGGTAGATCACTATGCGCTGTGCATTTATCCATAAAGAGTATCACTTTTCTTTTTTTAGCGAAGAATTTCCGATCCAATTTTCTTACATAGTCTTCAAATAAAACTGATGTCATCCAGAACTTTTTGTTAGACTTGTAATCCAAAGGATATGTTTTTACATTCTTGAAACATCGGGGATTTCGGTATTTTCCGATAACAAGTAAGGGCAATTTCTCAGTCCCAGACGCATTTCCTTCAACTAGGACAGTCAAACGTTCCTTGCTCATTTTACCCCCTGAGCAGTTTTCATCCTTCATCATAGTCTTATTTGGAAGACATTTAAAAAATAAACCCATTTCATCAATATTGAAAACATCATTTTAACTGTATCCTTGAAGTAAATTTGGTAACGTTTCATTTAATCACTTTTCACATACTTCAAGAGGGACAGCTTTAGCTTATCCATGAAGAATGCGAAAGACATTGTGCGTGTTTTGCAAAGGAAGGGGCAAGATATCAGCTCCTGGGTTTTTTTTCTTGCTTTAAAAGATCCCAAAAAAAATCGAGTTAAAGGGAGTAAAATTCGAGTAATCGAGAATAATTAACACGAAATTGAAGATAAAAGGGTCGGGACCTCATAAAAAAAATCGAGTTATAGTAATATTCGAGTTATCGTACTTCGAGTTATAGCGAATTGACTGTATATATATATATATATATATATATATATATATATATATATATATATATATATATATATATATATATATATATATATATATACACTGGTTATCATAAATTAAGGAAAATTCACAAAAATCGCGATAACTCAAGAAATTACACATGGAATTTTATGAAACTTACCCACAATATGCAACACATAGTAAGGTATTAAACAACATAAAAAGAAATTATCAGACATTAATAATAGTATAGAAATTAGCACATGTATAAAATAAACAAATTGGAAGTATCGGTTTGCAATAGAAAAAGTACCTTTAATATGGAATATGATTGCCTCTAGAAGCAATACAGCACAAACAGCGATGTGTGATGCTTTCAATTATGCGGTCTATCAGTTCAATAGGAAGTGAGAGCCATTGCTCTTGTAAAGCAGTTGCAAGCGTGGCAAGGGTCTGAGGGGGCGGATTGATGGCAGATACACGCCTCCCTAGAGCATCCCAAACGTGCTCGATAGGATTCAAGTCCGGGGATCGAGCTGGCCACTCCATGCGAGTAATTGTTTCCTGTTGAAGATAATCATCAACAATGCGAGCTCTGTGTGGTCTTGCATTATCGTCCTGTAACAGGAAGCAATCACCAATTGCCCCGGCATATGGGCGCACATAAGCATCAAGGATGTTGTCTCGATAAACCTGAGCATTCACGGTTCCCCTTGGAAAGACATGGAGGTATGTGCGCCCTCCTAAGGATATGCCTCCCCAAACACAGACACTGCCTCTTCCGTATGCATGTCTTTCACGGATGTTTGATGGATGATAACGGGTCCCAGGTTCTCTCCATATCAAATAACGTCTACTGTCACTTTCTAGACTAAACCTGGACTCATCCGTAAAGAGAACAGGCCTCCATTGATCTGACGTCCAGTGGACATGTTGTCGGGCCCACTGCAAACCGTCTCTCCTATGGCGTGATGTGAGCGGCACGCAAATGGCTGGTCGTCTCGCATACAGACCACCTTCGTGGAGCCTTCTGCGCACAGTTGACGTTGACACCAACCTTCCGGTGGCTGCAGCAAGAGAGGATCTAAGATGTGTCGGAGTAGCGGTTCTATTCCTGCGTGCACTTAATGTCAAATATCGGTCATCGGCACTGGTCGTAACAGTTGGCCGTCCTTGACTGAACCTCCTAGATGCCGAATCTGTGGTTTGAAATTGCCTCCAAAGTCTATGAACCACAGATGGACTCACATTTAGCCATCTGGCCACTTCTGATTGACTCTGCCCTGCCTCTAGTCTCCCGATGGCTCTCCATCGTAGTTCTTCAGGCAAATGATGCCTAGAGGTCATTATTACGAATTGGCTATCTCAGATTTTCAATGTCGCAATCACAGTAAAATTTGTGTGCTTTCTCTCAAACTTGGACTTTTATGCTCCAGGCAGATGACGTAAGCCGAGTGCAGCGCCACTAATTTGCATATTGCAATTTTACTCAGCTACTCTTAGTGGACAACATATGCAAATTTTGCACGGTTTGGCTTACTTTTGAAAGAGTTATCGCTATTTTTGTGATTTTTCCTTAATTTATGATAACCAGTGTATATATATATATATATATAT
This sequence comes from Parasteatoda tepidariorum, assembly GCF_982258835.1. NCBI lineage: Eukaryota > Metazoa > Arthropoda > Arachnida > Araneae > Theridiidae > Parasteatoda > Parasteatoda tepidariorum. The sequence goes on along the minus strand of NC_141762.1, from coordinate 70,478,638 downwards.
ATATATATATATATATATATATATATATATATATATACAGGGTGATTCTAAAAAGATGGGAAAAATTTTAGGAAGTGATAGTACACACCCAGACAAACAATTTTTATCAAAGAATGCATGGTCGAAAACAAAACCCAAAACCGCTAGAGGGCGTCAAAGTTTATGTTCTTATATGAGGCAAAATCACACAAAGAACGATGAAGTTAAGTTATAAAAGCAAATTTAATGGCATGTGATTACAATAAGTGTTCAAAACAGAGGCCGGCAGCGGCTATGCTGGTACAACGGCGAAGAAAAGATAGGCGAACTTTCCCTGCAGCGGCCGAAAGCTTGGCGACAAATAACGTAGCTTTCTCGTTTGCATGAAAAAACTTTCAAAATGAGCCAGCACCTTTGAGTTTTGTTTTCGACCATGCATTCTTTGACAAAAATTGTTTGTCTGGGTGTGTACTATCACTTCCTAAAATTTTTCCCATCTTTTTAGAATCACCCTGCATATATATATATATATATATATATATATATATATATATATATATATATATATATATATATATATATATAAGTTATTATTATTGTTGATTTATTATCATGTTAGTAAATTATTATCTGCTTTATAATTTAATAATCATTTTGTTAGTCTTTTATTCATTTCCTTTTTTATTAATTCACTTTTTATGTTCCATCTCATAGCCTTAATTTTAAAAAAAACAAACAGGGTGTTTCTGTCTAGGATTGTTCTGCAGAATAAAAGGGTAAACAAACTTATTAGCATATTTCGCTTGAAATCATATTTAAAATTAATCAACGAGAAAATTACGATGATTAATATCATTCAAAAAATCATTTTTGCATAATTAGCACTCATCTTTCTACATTGAAGGGCGGGACACTTTAAAGTGTTATAAAATAAATAAAAGTGATCTACTATGATTATAATGAGTAAGATCTTGAGAATAATATGTAGTAAAACATCTTCATTTTATCTAAAACATTAATTTCATTATTTATTTTCTTCTTCCAAATATCTTTTCGTTGAAAGTTTAGCGAAACGTGTTCTGAATGCTGAAAAAGTTCGATTTTATCTAAGGGTCGGTAATTATTGTTGTTAGTTTTAAAACCAATTATTAAAATATTGAAAAGAAAGATTAATATTTATATCTTCATTAAACCTTAAAGTATTTAAATATTTGTTCATTGCATAATTTTGAAAATAAATAGATATTTTTTTTGATTATTCAGATAGTTAAAAAAAGATAGTTTTTATTTTAATAAATAAATTATTTAATTAAATTAAAAAAGAACATAAAAAGTAAAGTAATTTACTTTAGAATAAAAATAAAATAGAAAGCGAGTAAGATAAAAATTTGATTGCAAAATTTTTTTCTGTAGCACATACGAAAGTTTGGGAAAGGTTTTTAGGGAAAACGTTTCTCTCTTAATAAAATCTGTCTTGATCTTCGGAATTTTAGGATGTAAGTGCTTATCTTAATGTTTTCAAGGGTTGACTCAACTATTAACATAATCAGTGGAATAATTTCTATGTTACAAAATATCAAAAAGCTTTTATTTTAAATTTTTTATTTCTCAAGAACTATTGGATCAATTTCGTTCAAATTTCATATTTTGTCATGAAACGTAATTTAAAATTATATAAAAGTTTCTAACATTGCTACCTTTATTAAGTATAATTTTATTATTTGAAATTATCTTTGTATTAAGAAATTTTATAATTTCGTTGCAAAAAATCTTCAGCTGGTTAAAAAGAAAAGCCAGTCTGTGGGTGTAAAAGTAAGTCAAAAATTAACCAAACTGACCTCGTTGAAGGGTATTTTTAATTAAATGTTCTCTATTAAGTAACTAAAGAATTTAATGGGCATGCGTTGCAGTGAGTAAATATAAAACAGTTATGTCTTAAGCCATTAATCAAAAGTTCTTTTTGAAATCCATCACACCACTTAAAAATGCACTTCACGCGTCAACTTTCATTAATTTTTTTTTTACCCGCATGCTTTCTAAGAGATTGGATCAAAATAAATGGTCCACAATCTCCAAAAATATGCTTTATACAACAAAGTTGCAAACAACATGTGTTAAATTTTTTTAAGCACTAGACAACCGTGGTATCTCTTACGATAGATTATTAAAGGTCGCAGTAAAAGAAATATCACGTTGTATATTGTTTTATTTGGGCGTTTTTGTTTATCATAGTTTTTCCATTAACGAAACAATTACTTATAGCTCTTTTAATTATAATTTCAAACAATATCTCATTTATTTTAGATGTTTTTGAATTGCTTTATTTTCTTGGTAATACTGTTAACAGAACTGGTAATGCTGATAACTTGAGCTTGCTAAATAAAATTGTAACAACATATAGAGCACAAACAGTGTAGTTAACACAGACAGAAAACTTTTCGATACTATGGTGATCTGCCTACTACAACTGAACTCTGCCAGTCCAATATCCCTTAGCAACGAGGAACACAAAAACTAATGTTTTCTTTTCTCTTTTTGATTATTCTTCTACTTTTGTATATATACCTTATTAACGATTTGCTTTTGTTATCATCGTTGCTTGTTCAACTATACTTTATTATTATTCGAAACTGTTTATTATTTTTTTATAACCGTCCTTGAAGAGCCGACACAACTGAGAGTTTACGACTAACCACTGTTCAACTCCGTAGCCTTGTAATTTTGAACCCAATCCAGAAGACAAGGGAATTCCTGGATCAAGTATTGGGCGAAATTTGCCTTCGTGGAGGATGGATTTTGATGGAACTAACCCTCATTTGCCTTACATGGAGAGGAAAACCTCCTATGGTTAGCATGACAGCAGGGGACTCTCCCCCATGATCCGTCTACCACTGAGGATATTTTACGTCAGCACTGTGGTCGGCGCGAGCAGGATGCGGAATTCGTATCGATCAGTCATCGCTGGGATTCGAACACGGGTCACCACGTTGGAAGGCAAACGCTCTATCCCCTGAGCCATCACAGCTCAACCGTTTCTTATATAAATTTTATTAAAATCAGAATATGTCGAATTATTTCTCTCAAAAATCGTATCTCTGCAGATACTATTACAAGCACTATCTTTAGGGCCAAAACAAATACTGAAGAGAAAATCTCTAGCATGTTAGAAGTATTCAGAGACGGGCAATTAGTTCGATACTATACTAAACGTTATCAAAGCTCAGGCGCAGAATGAAAATAAGTAACAGAAATAATATTAATATTTCTATTATTTTCCCTATTCTATGCGTCTTGGTCTTGATGATGGTACTTTTTGTATTACCAAAAACGATTTACTTCCTCTGTTAACTGCGTAATTTGTGATTTGTGCTGTGAAATACACTATAGTTCTGGTTTATTTGAGGTACTCAATGAATGCTGATACAGGAATAATATTTTTTAAAGCCTAAATAAAAAGTCTCGAATAAAGCCTGTTATGTGACGAATTAACATAATGCAAAATGCAATTATTTTAACAAATGATTATGTTGAATCTTTTCCTTCAATTTTTTTTACTATCTTTTCTCTGTTTTTAGAATACATATTAAGAATTCAAAAAAGTTGAAATTATTGCACTCTGTTTGTTCAGACAATCCTTGATCCCACACAAATAAATCTAGTAAGTTTAAATCAAGGTATGGAGATCACCTAGATGGAAAAAAGAAGCAGTCAATAAACACACTATTATAAAAAAAAATTTGATTAATAATAGTATGAGTTGCTACCCTCTTTCTTTTGCTGATAACAGCAAACAGTTCATTTTAAACTATATTAAACGCTATGATGCAAAGGTCGCTCCAAACTATTAGATTGGTTAATGCTGCCGTCAATGTTAAACCCTGTCTACTTCATTTGCAAGCATAATGAGTCAAGTGAAAAAGGGGATGCTGTTTCCTTTTAACCTTAAAAAAAGTATGAACATTCCGTAGGCTAATTAGAAATGTTGGCATTTTGTTAACACCTGCAGTCATCTATTAGGCTTATTGCAATAAACCTTGTCAGGGCATTGCAAAGTAACACCGACAGTTTGCGAAGAGCCAAATTTTCAAATCAGCCTACGACTATGTTATTCTCTGAGATGCGATGGTCAATAGTAAAGGTATTGCCCTGGGTTCTATCATGGAGCCGTATTGTAGTCTACCCAACTTTATATAGCTTGCATGGGCATAAAGGTGGACGGCACGCAATGCTGATGCCAATGGCACCCCTGTACCTTTTGTCTCGAAATAAAGCCTTATTATCCACTACCCAGTACCCCCTTAGACAACAAAGCTGCTGCCACAAAAGAGGTTTACTTCAATGTTCTCCTATATTTGTAAATTTTTCCTACAAAACAAGAATTAAAAAAAATCAAATATAAAATTAAAACTACTTTTTGTGATGGTATTGAAATTCGTTCACCTTTTGCTCAGATTTAATTTTAATCTTCATCAAATGATTTACTGATTTTAGATTATTTTAATCTCCGTTTTCTCTTTAATAGTAATTGATAACAATACGAATAGTTTTTTCTTCTTATTTCTAAGTTATTACTTAATCTTTAACACCTAATGCGCATAGTTTTAAAATGATTTTCTAAATGTAAATATTCAGGGTTGTGTTGCCAGAACATCTCGCTGTTGCAAGGAACTATGAATTTTAAAACTAAGGCTACGCAACCAAACTATTTACTACACATTCCATTCAGTTAGCTCTCAATATTTTTTACTCTTATCTGTCTTACTTAAACAAGCAGTTTAAACAATAAACGCAACGAACATTTAATTTCACATTTAATCTTTATGCCATTGTCGTATCAAAGGAGATAGGGCTACGCGTTCCCTTTTAGGGCCCCTGACGGGCGACATTTATGGTCAAAAAAATATTCTACGTGATGAGAATCAGCCGAAGGCACACGTATTCTTTGGCGGCAATCTACCGTGTGATTTGCGACGCATAAATACTCAATTACATATCTATCTTCAATTCATGAGCGGAAACTTATAACAAAAAAGCAAGAGTGCAGTTTACGATTTGTTGCAAGATAAAAAGGTTACAGTTAAGAGCTACTTACCTTTCCATTTGCACCTTACCATAATGACGTCGACCATGGGCATTTATTTCATCAAACCCTATTAAAATGTGCATGTGTTACCTAATGATGATGAGCTTTGATTTCATCTCTAAGGTGGGATTCAATTTTATTCTACATGCTTGATAAAACAATTATCTTTTTTTTCCTCGAAATGATCCTTAGAGATGATTATTTAGCTTTATTTTCTCAACCCTAAACAAGTATGGCATTCGTAAGCTAAAGCGCAGCTAAAAAGCTATTATTTTGCTTTGAATTCCTTTGCTTTAGCTATTATTTTGCTAAAGCTATTATTTTGACTTTTGAAATTTTAAAACTATACAATAATTTGCTGATTAACAATAACATGTTTGATATTTTCAATACCAATCTACACTTAGTAAATTACATAGTTTGGATACATAGTTGGAATACATATTTGGTGATTTTAGATTCACTAACGAGATTACTGGTTTTGAATACTAAATGATTTGATATTTAGTAGAAATTAACCCTTTTCAGGCTATTAATTATTGATTCATGGCTGAAGTTTTATTACAGCGCAATAATTTTTAAGTTCATAATTAAAAAAAGAATCAGTAAACGCCATTCTCATCAATATGCAAACTTCAGAAACTATTCGTTTAGAATCCAAATTTTTATTAACAGTACTTTAGATATTATGTTACACCTTATAGTTTATATGACTGATTTTCAGTACTTAGTTGACATTTATTGTTAGTTTCTTACTGTTTTGATGCATAGTTGAAGTTCTATTGTTACTTCATTACAATTTCGATTCATGGTTAAAGATTATTGCTAGTTCATTGCAGTTTTGATACTTGATTGAAGTTTAAATTTTTACAATTTTGATATATAGTTTGTTCATTACTGTTTTGATACATAGTAGGAAATTTGATTCAATATAATCCTTTTAAGCTTATTGGTTTCGAAAAAGTTTTCAAAATTCATTTATAACATAATAAATATATTTAAAAGAAATTATTTTAGGAAAATTTGCATCCTAGGAGACCATGTTAAAAAAATGAGCACCTATGATTTTTTATGTTGTTTAATTTTGATACTAAGGCTTACACTAAAAATGTTTTCAAATGAATTCCTGTAAATATATGAGTGATTCTGACGAAACATGACGATTCACTGTCCCTTGCTCCAAGATCAAATACTATAATACTAAAAGAACTTTTTAAAAAGAATTAATGAACAGCATTGCTGTTAGCATTTTAAAATGTCTTTGTATTAGCATTGACTGCTTTGTATACTTAAAAAATTTAATTGAATATCAAAATGTCATTTTCCTGGCATGTCCCAAACAATATTTCCAATAATAACTAGCTTCAAAACTTCCCATACATTTTTCAAAATCTAATTTTTTTATCTTATCCTATGTAAGCATTTTTAGAATATACGCAGAGGCTAATGTTTACTAAAACTTCGTTTAAAATAATTTTTTTCTGTCAATAATTTGTTTGTCCCATGAAAATCTGTCATTTTCCTGGCTACTTTTATTTATTGATTTATAACCGATATGGATAGCGCCAGGAATCAATATCTTACGTTAAAAGATTGATTAGATACTCTCCTATCTGAAAATGTCTTGTTGCATGAATAAAGAACCAATTTTCTGGATCAAAATCTATTTCAAAAAATTTTTCACGATGAGTAGGTTTTTGTTTTGTCATTTTCCTGGCTTCTGGAAATCATTAATAACATAAACTACATAGATTTATCTGAGTTATTTTAAGAAATCCTGTTGTTTTCTGCAGAATGTAAACGTCTTCGCCCAAAATATTAAATTAAAGTAAAGTTATATGCTAAAATGGCGAATTTGTTATTATCCTGGCTGTCATTTTCCTGGCTTATGAATGCCAGGACATTAAAGTTTTGCCAGAAATTCTTTTTATCTGCTAATACTGTAAAGAGGGAAAGCAAATATTAACCTAATACCAAGTTTATGTATGATTGTAATATGCTTGGATGTAATCAAAGTTATTTATTTATTTAATGATTGATTATTATACACAATTTTATTCCGTACATATCAGCAACAAAATTTTTTTTGTTTCTTTCTACAGTGGATAAAAAGAATTAATTTAAGCAATTTATGATCCATCTAACATAAAGACTTAAGTTGAGTTAATTACTATTAGCTTAAAATGACTGTTTTTTAAACTTCTAAGGTAATATGTTATTTTCCTGGCATTCAAGATTTGGTGAATTTCTATTTTATTTTTCTTCTCGAGCAAATGTCAATAAACTGCACTGCTGTCTATAAGATATTAATAAGTGTAGCTAAGGAAGTATACAAAAAAAAATTTAGATTATTTTGAAGACTTTAAATTTGAAGAAATTTTTTGGTCCGAATTGTCATGTTTCGTGAGAATCACCCATATATGTGCGGATAAAAATTTAGTATACGTCATTCTTATAATGAGTAACATGTAGAAATTACAATAAGCTTTTTTTCACATAACCTACACAGAGAAAAAAAATGGTAAAATTACAGTACTGTATGGTAATGACATTTCTGGTAGGAAAAAAACTATAATTTCAGTTAATAAAACTAAGATATTATTTCCTTTCATATGGCAACTGTTTACCGGAAATTCAGGCTTTCATAATTATATTCCTTACTGCCACGCATTTAGTAAAAGTACAAAATTGAAAATTAAATTTAATCGAATAAATGTTGGTGATAATATTACCAAATTTTGCCCCATTTACGAAATTTTATCACAGAACACAATTTTACAAAAATCCTTACCGTAAAAATTAATCGTTACGGAAAAATTATCGAGCTTTTTGGTGTTCCCCATAGAGCTAGAAACACCATAAATCTTATCATACTTTGGTAGTTTTGATCATACTTTTTTTTCAGTGCAGTATGCTCAAATTCAACTATCAAGATTCTTTTTTTTAATTAGCATGTATAACGATTTCATATTTGCTTCTTCGAGGCACTGCGAAATTATCTCTGTAAAAGTTATCAATTTTATTTGTAGATTTTTAATGCTTTTCTCCTTCACATCTGGTTTTTTTTTTCAAATATATAATTAATGATTTATTTTCCGAAATTCAATGCCCAATAAGTTACATAAAATTCTTATAATTATCTTCTTTTAGGAAGCTAAAATATTAGTCAATATTGGTACTGAAAACATAGACGTCGAAACGAAACTCTGCAATCGGGTAACTTTGAAATGAAGCATCAAAACTATTTTTATGTATCAAATCTAAAAAACGACGTAGTTAGAAGCTGAAAATTAAAATTGAAAATAGAATTACAAAATTAAGTGTGGTTTAAAAAAATTCCGGTACCTGATCAAACAGAAATATTTGTTTTTTCATAAATATATTTGCATTATGTTACAAAGTTGACATTAGAATATTTTATTACAAAGTTGACATTAGAATATTAATATTAGAATATATTATTCAATATATGATTCCTGTATATTTACAACTTTTTTTTCCAAACATCAGTTATTTAACCAATTACACAATTTCTTTTCTGAAGAATGTCCATTCAGAACTTGAAAAAAATTTATAATCATAACAATAAAAACAGAGCTAGATTTTTCAAAGCAAATGATTTAGTTTTTGTAAATAAGTATACATTTAACCAAGCAATGATTCTTTTTTTGGAACTTTAAGAGGTTTCAAACAATTAAAGTTGATTTACAAATAGCATAATTCTGATTATCTAAAAGGTTCTTTTTCGATTAGGACAGATAATCATCCTGTATTAAGTTGGCTTCTTAATTTAGTTTATTTACATGCAATTTTTTTTTTAATTTAGACAACCGACGATGCATCAGCTACTGCTACTTCATAATGACTTCTTTAATTGTTTATGACTCAAATAATGTTCATTAATTTTCCTTATCTATTTACCTGCCCAAACATTTAGAGCAAATTGAAGTGATCTCCCATTCGATAAAAATTCCAAACGAAAATTTGCTTGCTTGTTGCTGAGCATTCGGTCAGTATCGCCATGCTTGTTTCTTGCTGCGGCTAATGTGCAAAACGTTCCACATGCAGGTATTTCAAGTAATGATTTACTCTCTTATCTGTGATCTTAAAGTGTTTCTCGTTCCATTTTCCAGAACTAAAAGGTGTTCTTATACATCGTCTGCGGACACATTGATTTCGAATTTCCTCACGAATTTGACCTTCGAAGATGCATTAACCTTGCTAATTCCATCCCTCTTCCACGGTGGCTAAGAGGATAATAAAGTGATAATTGGTTTCTGAGTGAACTCTTAGATTTCACCTAATTCCTTCAAGCTCCTTATAAGTAGCCATGAATATATGAGCTCGAAGTTTCATTCATATTCTGCCGACGATACAGTAAGCTCTTTGGCACACAGAACTGTCATACATTTCATATTAATTTTCCTTAACGAGACTCGTCGGATGATTTATTTTTAATTTGGAAGCTGTTCATTAAAGAAAAGAAGGAAAAGTAAAGTGTAAGAGTAATTAACACAGGAACACAATAAAAAAAACCAGTCACTAAGCTCAACAAGGAGGTCAAATTTACTAAATATAAGTAACGATGTTAAATTTTTTTATATTGCAAGCACTTGGTACGTGGAACTGTAATTCAAAAGACATTTTTTTTTTCAAATTCAGACAAGGTTATATACGTGACATTTTCAATTTTCAGAATATGTTCTTTGGGTAAAATTACAAAACACGCGAATTCTTATTTTTGAGAAGAAAAAAAAACTTTTTTTCGAAGTTTTGCATTGTCGGAACTGAAGATTCTCAGAAATTTTGAAAAAGCACATGTATTTACATGCGGTAATACTTGAGTGATTGACTGACTCAATTATTGACTGACTCAAACTAAATGAATACCTGAGGACTGACCAGTACTTTGTGTTCTATTACTTCCACACTTACTATTAAGACATAAATCCATTCATTGGACCTTTGCATCGTAGGTCAAAAGACATCCAAAATTCTTAGAAATGAAGCTATTTTCTAGGACTCATACCGTCAAAATCTGCACGTGCCTCCAGTGAACCACAAAGGCACACTGTAAAAACCTTTTTGCATTCATGGAACAAAAAACTGTCAGCTGGTGTGCCGGTATAAAACCGGTTTTTTTCACAGAAAAATATTGTTGTTTAAAAAAAGACGCCTGTTTTTCAAGCAGATATGTACTGTTATTGCAACACAAGCTCTTATTTTTACAAACAAACTGTGTTTTTTTAACAAGAAATTCTATAATATAATTATGTAAGCTTCGTAGTTGGTGCGAACCAAGAGCAGCATTCGCACGACCAATTGACGCTGAGATTCGAACCTCGTCACCACATTAGAGGGCAAGCGTTCTCTCTTCTGAACTGCAGAAGTTATGTCTTCGTATGAAGAAAGTGTCTTCATATTTTATTTTATTTTCTAACCGTCGTTGAACAGCCGACCCAATTTTTGGGTTCACGACTACTAATGTTCAACTCCGTAGCCTTGTAATTTTGAACCCAATCCAGAAGACAAGGGAACTCCTGGATCTAGTATTGGGAGGAATTTTGCCGTGGAGGAGGACTTTTTTGATGGAACTAACCCGCATTTGCGTAACATGGAGAGGAAGACCACGATTAGCTCCCACGGTTAACCTGATGGCAAAGGGATTCTAACCCATGATCGGTCTACCACTGAGGATATTTCACGTCAGCACTGTGGTCGGTGCAAGCTGGATGCGGATTCGTATCGACCAGTCATCGCAGGGACTCGAACCCGGTTCACCTCATTGGAAGGTTTTCAACTGTTTTTATCTTAAAAGTCTTACTTATTAAAATAGTATTTAAGTATAAAAACGTCTAAAACACTAGTGGTCCTCTCAATTAAAAATATCTGGCAAACTTGACAAACCGAAAAAGTCTATCTAAAGAAATATAATAATCACGTAGAATATCAATTTGACAATAAAATCGAATTTCAGTTTTATTTATGCGATGTTGAAAACCAAAAAATGATTTCTAAAAAAATAATAACGAGTATGGAAAGTAATCATGAAATGATTTGAACTGCATGGCGAAAACCTGAATTTGAGCTGGCGGTTTTAATCTGTTCACAATTGAGCTGAAAAGCAGTAGGAAACCGTTTTGCCAGCAAAACAGTTTTAAACCATCAAATATGCAGAGAAACTCTGTAAAAAGAATGAGAATTTCTTATAGTCTATGTATTTCTGTCAATACGTAATAATAAGTAGTCATAAGTATACATTTGGCTTGACCTTAAAGTAGCAAGACGCTGAAATTTTGCAGGAATTTCAAGGTCATTATTTGGCTTCGCCAAATCTAGACTAATTAGAAATTTTCTGGAAAAAAAATCCTTGAGTACGGCAGAAACAAAATCAATTCATAGATTTTTGTTATTAATTCAACTTTTATTTAATAGGGTTCTAAACTTTTAGGTCTGTACTTGAGAAAATGGGTACAGAAAGAGTTATGTGGTTGTAAATAGATTTAAAAACATGAGACTTAATCCCAATATGAATAAACTCCCCCGAGGTGAGCTTTAGTCTCCATCTAGAATTTACTGAGGAAGCAGTAAATTCCAGAAGGAGGGTAAATTGTAGTAAACGGGGAAAAACATACTCGTTGCTATCTGGGCAAGTGATATAATGTTTCCTGCGTAATTTTTTACGCTGAATAAAAGAAAATGACACTCAAGTTTATACATCTAGCAATTAATAAGTTATTTAAGTTTTATATAGAAAAAGAGCAAATTCAGACTCTTTCATATTTATGCGTCTGACATTGCTACCTAGGAAAGTGAGATATTATTACCAAAGTATTTTTTAAGAAATCGATAGAAATACTTCAGTTTAATAACATTATAAGGTTATAAGAATTTTAGTAGGTTACAGCAAATAATTGCATAACTGTATTTTTTATGCTAAAATTTTTTATAACTTTTAAACTGTTAGTGAACTGAAGTGTTCCTGTCAATTTCCCTAGCAAAAAATACATTGGAATCAATACCTTACTTGCTTGGATAACAATAATAGACGCATAAATATATGTGATTTAGAATTGACTATGTTTCTGATTAATTCGTACTCAATTAATTCTTAACTTTTAGGTATATAAAGGAGTGATGTTGAGCTTAAATCACATTTTAAAACAATTTACAATTATCAATAATTAAAGGAAACAATTTTTTGTTTTTGTATTTTTTTTTAGCTCATAATCTGAAGAATTAGGCTCTAAAATGTTTTGTGAAGTAAAATAAATTAATTGCAAAAGTCACATGAAATGCTTTAAGGACACCCTTTGATTAAGATTAAATAATTTTCAAATTTAACTCGAATAAAACATTAAAAAAAAATATTTGTATATATAAGAACGAAGCAACATTGTAAGAAAAACTAACGCTCTGTCTGGAATAAATTACTTTATGTTTCTAAATTTATTTTAAAAACTATTACAGACCTTATAAAATAGAATTAGATTATTAATCCAGAAAAGAATCCAGGTAAGAAATTCTAAGTGTTCTGAAATAAGTACGTAATTTAATGACAAGAATATCTCAATGCCTTCTAGTGTTCTATACACAACATATTTCAATAAAGTAAAATAGAAGTGAAATGCCTGTTGCATATTAAATTAGCTGCATGATTTTTAACCGACTGAACTGTTCTAATCAGTAGACACGTGACTTGCAATTATGTGTCTCATTAATAAGAATATTTACTACATTCAGTTCTAACTCGTCTGCAAAGATTATAGACTTTTCCATCCATTTATTGTAGTGATTCGTGATTTAAGTATTCATAATCTGACGCCATTTCTATGGAAAATACTTAACAAGTGACTTTTTTACTACATTGAAAATGAGATTTTTTATGTCTAAGTATGAATTCAGTATCTATGATTAAGCATTTATTTATGATAGATAATGAAGCTTTTTTCCATACAATGTCATCATCAGTAAATACTTGTGAAGGATATCCTTGTTTATTATAAATAAAAAATTATCGAAACAGGATATATGTTAACATTAATTGATTATTTCGTTGAATGAATAACAACAATTTCTGTCGCTAAAATTTTTTTGTCAGTGACTCTAACCTGTTTTTAGACATTTTATAAGAAGAAAAACTTTTATTCAAGTTTGTGAAATTAGAAAATATGTATGAATGAGTTAGGTTTATTTATTTATTTTTTTGGAAAAAAAAAAGAACAAAAGAAAGGATATATCTATGTTTTAGGATGTTTTTAACTGTCAAAACATTTTAGTGTTTTTGCTGTTTAAAAGAGTTCGGACTTAACTAGTTTTGTAATGAATGAGGGAATTTTGTTTGTCCATACCGGGAAATAAATGATTCCATCCTTACTACCGGTATTTACGAATACTTTATAAATAGAACAGCGGTTGCCAATTTTTTTCGGCTGTGGAACCCGAAATTATCAACATTCTTCCGACGGGACCTTTACTTTGTGAAGTAAATAAAGAAAATTGAGAACGCATTAACCAATAAAACACGGCTTTATTCCGGCATTTACGAATACTTTATAAATAGAACAGCGGTTACCAATTTTTTTCGGCTGTGGAACCCGAAATTATCAACATTCTTCCGACGGAACCTTTACTTTGTGAAGTAAATAAAGAGAATTGTGAACGCATTAAAAAATAAAATGCCGCTTTAATTTTTAAATATTTAATAAGAAAATAGCATTTCTTTATTAATTATAAAATCATTAAAAATGATGTTCTTTCGTCAAGGCAAATAAAAAAAAAGTCACAGTATGAATGCCTTACACTTGACGCAAAGCTTAATTTTAAACTATCTATACCACCTTTATGGGAAGAATTATCTGAGCTTTAGAACAGGCAAATAAATAAAATACTTTAAAATTTATTAAATTTTTATAAAAATCGCCAATTTGGCGACACTTTTCCACCTAGATGAGAATTATCAAAATCATTGCCTTATTTTCAGTTTTTGCGAATTTTTATGATACAGCGTTAGAGTAAGGTTTTAAATATTTAAAAATTAGACTGCAAACTCTTTTCATTTTTATAAGACTGTGGCTTTTCTCCATATTGACGTTTTGTGCCATTTTTAGAATAAGCCCAGAGAGCGCTGGCTGTAGATAGGCTAAACTTGATCTAACAGTCATGAATATCTGTTACAAACTCACATTAGTTATAATTTACAGAAGAGCATAATTTTATATTCTAACGACAGAGCCTTTGAAAAACAGCACATGTTATCAAAACTACTTGGCCCGAAATTTTCCCCATTCATTTGCATCCTAAAATTGTCGCCTTTTGTTATCATTTCATTGTTTAATGCTACCAGTGCTCAAAAAGAATATAATCGTATAGGTTTTGAACCCACATTCCTGAATTCTAGCTAATTACACAGCCTATTTGATTCTAAGGTGTATAAAATTGAGCTTAACTTTTTTGATATTCACATTTAAATGCTAACTTCTAAAACATTATTCCAGGTCACTTCTTCACTCGGCATCAGTGGCACACATAGAGAAGACAGATCAGTGTGACAACTTAGTCGGACTGACAAAACGACAGATCAAAATCTGCAAGAAGAATCTCGAGATCATGGAGTCCGTGCGCGTCGGTGCTCAACTGTCTGTCGCAGAATGCCAGTGGCAATTCAGGACGAGAAGGTGGAATTGCAGCACCGTCAACGGAACAAAGATATTCGGAAAAGTACTTAGTGATGGTGAGTGTGCTCCACTTAATAATCCAATATATTTTTCATAAGTGGCACCATAAACTCTTATGTTTCTTTACCTGCTGGCTACATTACAGTTATTATTCATTTTGTTAGGTTTCCATAACTAATATTTTAGGAAGGGTTAAAAAAATATTTATACGCTAAGTATTTATTTAGATTAATTTTGTTAGGTGTCATTCAGTAATAATTTAAGTAGTGATGAATAGTTAGTTAAATGTTAAGTTTTTATTTAGAATAATTTTGCATTTTTATAGAAATAAAAATTTAGTTACGAAGAAGTTATTCAATTTTATTTTCCAACCCTCCAAAACTGGTTGTAGAAATTTTTAACATAAACGGTGCTATTAATCCACTCATCAAACAGTGCTCTCTGATGTCCCGGTACACATGTAAGAGATGGTTGACGAGCCACGCATGTCCCACACATGCTCAATTGAATTCAAATCAGATGAGAATGCTGCCTAGTCCATACGGGTGATATCCTCAGATTGAGACCATTCGTTTACGATGTTTATTCGGTGAGGACGAGGGTTGTTATCCATAAACACAAATTCTGTGCCAATATCATCCTCGAACAAACATACATGTTATTCTAGAGTGATGTCCAAATAAATGTGATTTGCCAGTTTAAAGGATTTGAACAAATCTGTTCTGTAACCCAGTATAATTTTACCCCAAATGAGCTATCCTGCACCACCGTAACGGTGTCCTTTAATGATGTTGTCTTGGTGTTAACGGGTACTTGGCATTCTCCACATTAAAGTTCGATTTGAATCAGACTGCAAGCTAAATCTAGACGCATTGAAAAACATCCAACAAACCCAATGTGACGATGTCCACATTACATGTGTGATGGTATGATTCTCTAAAATAATTATTGCAATGAAATATATTTTTACTGTCATATTCATTTTTATTTGTGGAAGATTCCGTTTCATACACATTTGAAATATTTTTAAAAACTGAATTTTAGTGATTATTTTATTTTATTGAACTACAAGGGACTGCTCTGGGATGTTCAATAAATTAAAAATCATACTTCTCTTTAAATGTCGTTAATTTTTTTTATACAACTGTAACTAGTTTTTGCTACGTGCCATATTAAATGTGAAATGAATTTCAACTGGAATTGGAAAATTTACAATTTTAAATGAAATTTGCATTTATAATGAACTAATATTTTCTTTTTGCTCTCTTTCCTTAATTAATTTCCTTTTCCTTCGAATACGAATGTGTTGCAAAAAATAACTTAAGAAATCTTCAAAAATAATGAAACTGTATTTCCTTGAGCTTCTTATGTTTTTTCGTTCATACTAAATTTAATTTAAAAATAAAGCATTTATTAATTACTAGCCGCCTAAGGCGGCCAGCTGTCCGCCACTCTAAAGGTTTTCACACATAAAGTTTTTTAAAACATAGCAGGAAATCTGAAGATTAGTGGACAATTAAAGTGGTCTTGTCCTGCAATTTTGTCTTCATATCCTTGGGCCCTAGCACTGCTAGTAGAGACACGACCCTCTTCCAATCTTCTTTGACGTTTCTCTGATGTTTCTCGGACCCTAGCATTGCTAATTGCGACACGATCCTCTTCCAATCTTCTTTGACGTTCCTCAGGTGTTTCTCGGGCCCTAGCATTGCTAGTTGAGACACGATCCTCTTCCAATTTTCTTTGACGTTCCTCGGGTGTTTCTCGGGCCCTAGCACTGCTAGTTGAGACACGATTCTCTTCTAATCTTCTTTGACGTTTCTCTGATACTTTTTGGGCTCTAGAATTGCTTGTCAAAATTCGGTCATGTTCCATCCGTCTTTCACGTTCCACAGACGTTTCTTGGGCCCTTCTTCTTCTTCTTTGAGAATCTCTTAATATCTTTTTCTTTGACTAAATACAAAGTTTTTTGGAAGACGGTTCTGCCATGTCAGTATTCGGGTTTTTAAGAAGTCAACGAATACTTTAGAACAACAATTACTATGAAAGCAAATCATGAAACTTCAATATTAAAATCTAAGTGCTTACCTGCAAACTGAAACTTTTCTGAAGATAACTAATTACATTTAATAAAAACTGTTAAAATAAAGAATAGAAAAACCAAAGAAATCCAAAGTAAGTGTGATCGTTCCTTCAAAAATAATTAAATTCCTATTTTATATAGCTACAACGCTTAAGAAGAAAAAAACTAAAATGCTAAATACATGAAAAGAACACGAAAACGAATTAATTTTTTATGGTATCAATTTCTATTTCTATATAATTTTTATGGTATCAATTTCTATTTCTATATCGCTACAAAAATTATCGTCTTCGCTTAAGAAAAAAAAATAGAGCGTGGAAAGAAGAAAAAAAACTTATTATAACAATTATGCACAGCGACAAATAAATCAAAGCGAAGCGTTCTATTTACGTATCGAATATGTTGCCACATTTTTAATACAAAAGTTAAACTTTTATCCACTTAAACTAATGCGAACCTTAAAATTAAATTATTAATTCCTTCGTATATTATAGGTTTAAGTTGTCGAAAATTAATATTTCAATTGTAAGGTTCGCATTAGCATACGTTTATAAGAGTGGAGAAAAGTAGATGCATTTTTTAATAGTTTTCTGAATATGGCTTCATTATGTCAATTATATTCTTCATTATGTCAGAACACAATTATGTGCCGAGTTTCGTGCCTGGGCGAGTCTTCTGGGGCGATATATTGTGATTACAGACACACACACACACACATCCGCCTTTATTATTATGTATAGATTTTCATTTTCAAATTTATAAAAATCGTATAAAATGTTATTAAAAATTTTGACAAAAATTGTTGCCTTTGTAGCGTTAATTTAATTTCTGGAACTTACCTTTTTATACGCAATTTTTGAAAAGTTTAATTTTTTTCTGGTTGCATACCTTAGAGGAAATTTCTTCAGGTGCCTTAGTTCTAGCCTCTTATTCTTTCTTATTTAAAAAAAAACTGTATTAAATCATGCTCTAAGATTGGAACTTCGACCACCATGAGCAATTTAATCAAAACTTTTGATAAACCTTTACTCGATAAATAATATTTACTTTACTACAAAGATCGATCTTGCTCAACACACCCACGTCAGACACCACCTGTGCTCAATATCCATAGTTTAACAACATAAAGAATCATGTAAGATAGTGATTATAAAATGAATGATGAGGTACGAACAAACTAAACAATTTTTTAAAAAAAAACTGACAATTCATGAAAGATGATAATAATCTCATCAATTAATGTCAGAAAAGAAATGCAAATAAAACGAGTTCCGTTGACAAACAGAAAAACATTCTACTGTAATTAGTTCGTAAAATTAATCAACAGCTCATTTAGATAGTCATTAGTATACAAATTAATTATCTTTGTTGAAGAACTAGTTATTAACTTTCGTTCATCGATGTAATATATTCGCAAATTAATGCGTTTATTAATTTTTTTAAGAAATTACTATCAATAATAATATAAATTATTTTTAGTTAGTGAATTAATGTTAACAAAATATTTAAAAAGGATTAGTTCTGAATTTTCAAACATGTACTTATTTCGAATTTCGGTTTGGGATAAAATTGGTTCTTTAAATATAATATTAATAACATGAACTATATATATATATATATATATATATATATATATATATATATATATATATATGTAGAGAGAGAGAGAGAAGTTAAAAATATGGAGAAAGCATGGAAAAAAAGTTTATGAAAACAAAAGAAGAAACACTATACTATAAAAATAAAATGTTTTAAAAAATATTTAAGAATTTTAATTAAGAATTTTATTTAAAAAAAATTAAAAAATAAGAAGTCGGAAAACAAGATTATGAAAAAATATAATCTCGTCATCAGCTCACACGATTATATCCGCAAAAAGAGTGCTTTCGAATATTGCATTAATATAGCCAAAACAAAATGTATCAATGCAATAGTGTGAGGAGCACTCAAAAATATTTTTAAATGAAAATTGAAAAGTTATACTTAAATTATTGTCACAATACTTATTCAGGTAATAAATTTGTTTATATAATAATATATGCAGTCTAAATTATTAAAGATCAAAGACTATAGGGGGTAACTTTTCAATTAATTGTAAATAACTGAAGTCGGAGTCAAACAAATTTTTTGGCTGCAACCCCTGCTTTGATCATTAATTTTCTACAACTTATACTGGATGTCCCATCTTGTTGCGAAAAATTTCCTGGAAATGTTAGGACAAATTTCTTGAGAAGTTAGGGCACATCATAAGGACTGAGAAATCCGATGAATTGAACCTACTTGATGGAACAACTTCATGGAAATATCTTATGAGCCAGGGACGCTTTGCTATTTTGAACGTATTGTTCGTGTTCTTTTGAACCAGTAGATTTATTTATCTAAATTTAATGCTAATTTTTTAGATTTCATAATAGCTATTGAAGAAAATATCATTCAAATAGGCTCATAAATAGTTGTTTTATCATAATTTAATGATTTGGCGATTAACTTGATAAGTTCGTATTATCCTGTAATTTAATTTAAGAACGCGGTTGAGATTCGAATCAGGACGTTTTGGGCCCATTAACGCTTTGTCATTTTGTTTTTTCTCTAATTTTTTAAATTAAAACTTAAAAGAAAAAAATACACGAAATATTTCACCGTAGTTTGATTCTTTTTTTTTTTTCAATTAATTTTCTATCTGCTAAAATTTAAACCGTCATAGTTACGGCACTGATATGATTGGAAAGAATGGGTTAAACCAACAGAGTTCCATCTTACTTTCTCATGCTTAACCTAATAGATTTTTAAATTGAGATTACACAATTGTGTGTAAGTAAGACGACTCGTTACCCAAAGCTTCAATGACACATAAATCATTCCAATGTTTAGCGTAAATACTATTCTGAATGAAATGATAAGCAAACCAACCTATTTATGCCAACCTAATTTCAAATAGCTCTTTAAGGTACTCATTACATTCCATGCTTTTTTCAATAAAGCTCAAAGCCTACTTATACCTACTGCCTATCAAAACAGTTCCCCAAATGTAATCTTCATTCATATTCTATATGTTCTTTAAACGACAAACACTTCAAACAACACAACCATTCAACGATTCACAAAAATCTCATCAAGCCTCGTAAATGACGGAAGTGTTAAAAAAAATCTACTACCACGCATCGAATAGGTTTTATGGATATTAAGTTACAGATAAGAAGGTCACAATGGCCGAGGGACATCGGCGGGGAGTGGTCACAACAAAACATGCTATTTGAACTTTTTGTTCCAAACATTTCAGCTGCAAATTGTTTTGCTGTGTAGGATGCCCGGAAGTTTTAAGCCCTTAAGAATTTGTTATTATAGAGGAGAATGAAGCTTAAAATTAACAAGATGTTTAGAAAACGTTGTAAAGGACTATACCCAGTTTGACCTACTTAATAATTAGGTTTTTGTCAAGAGATATTGAAGTTTTCATCGTAAAAAAGGCGATTTTCGTTGAAACAACCCTACACTGCGTGTGAGGTATCTTCAAAAATTTTAGCATGTCTCGTATACGTTTCGTTCGTGTGTGTGAATCTTGCAATCAAAGTTTCGTTCACTTTCCGATTAGTTTGTGCACTTAATTGTGCTGGAGCTCTGTACTTTAATGCTGGATATGGAGTTCTATACCTTATGGCCTATGGCAATATATGTTTCGATTTTCTTAACACTGCAAAGAGAATTTATTTAGTTATTTCAAACAGAATCCAAATCATTAGTTATTTCAAAAACAATCTGTCGTCTGCAAGATTTTTTACATTCTGATTAGCCTAGAATGCTCGAGTCTCAAATAGAGCTCTGTGTCTGGTGAAAATCTAAGTTTCAAATGTTTCCTAAATGCTTCAAGACAATCGAAATTTGAACCATTTTCTGACTTGTTAGAGCACTCATATCGCTACTAGAGCTTATAACTAATAACAATACAAGGTTTGAATCGTTTTTTGACTATGATGAATGAGTTTATTGCCGTTTTATCCCTATCTCTTTCGGCAACCAAACAGATTCTAATATTTTCTACGGTAATGATACTTTGGATTTCCTTGTAATTTTTTTATTCTTCTTTGGTTACAGATTAATTAGTGATCCCTAATGAGTATACTTTAATAACTGCATTAATCACAATTATTCTAAGAGCATACATTAAGGGCGATGATTACAGAATATTCTGACTAATTGACACTTCTCGTAAATTATTTTTAATTTTCAGTTTGTTTAACGTTATCAATAGAAGCAGGTATGCAAGCGTTCCGTTGATGCATGATCCCACTGTATCAAGAGTCTTTTATTTTTCAAGCTCAAATCGTTAGCATTTTTTCACTATGTTCAAATAATGGCGAGAAGAGGTGAGAAAATAACAGGGGAAATCTTATTTTATTTTCCATAGTATATTTTCTTTGAGATCAACAGATTCAACATAATCGTAATAGATTTAAAGTTGTAGTGGCCTTAGTCGTTGATTTCATGCCTCTTTGGATGCTTGATGCAGATGTCCCCTCAACACCTTCTGCGTGTCACTATTTCTAGAAGATAAGAGCTAATTTATTTTTCATTTACAAAATAGTTTACATTCTGTAATAAAATCAGTAAATGCATTAGTGAGAATACCCATTTTATTTCAGCATTACTAAAGTTTAAATTTTTATATATTTTTAATATTTTTCGTGTTTTAGACAGTAAAACAAAGTTTATTTTTAGCTAGAAGTTTGTGAACTCCAGTTTGGTTCTACTTCAAAAAATAAATAAAAAATAAAGCATCCTATATTAAATAAAGTACGACCCTCTGAAATAAAGTTCTCTTAATTTTATACTGCATTTGGACGTAGGGCAAACCAATCAGAACTGAACATATATATTAAGGAAGTCTATATACAAATGCATATTTACAAGGAATAATTTACTTTGTATTAAAATTAAAAAATTTAATTCTGTATTAACTGCGCAAGAAAAAAATATCAAGTATGAAAAAATATAGGAATATTTACTCCGCCGAAATAAAGCCACTATTGTTCAAAGCAAATATATTCGCATATTTATAATCGTGTTGAAATATGCTATGTTGCATGTTAGATGAATAATCATACTATCAACACTATTCAAGGTTTTAATAACTGTAGCATTTAATTATACTATAGACTGAAACTACTTGTTTTTATTGGCACATGCACATCTACTGAGGATACCCTCTCACGTTTTCTTTGGGATCGACATCAGTGTGAAATGTCAGGTGGAACGACATGTACCCCATTATCCAAAACTCATTTTTGCGAAAATTTTGCAATGTGAAGAAAAGCATTCTCATCTTGAAAAATCCAACTTGGACCACCAGTTCTTTGAAAATTAGTGTTTGTAGCATTTTTTTTTTTTTTTTTTTGGTAATTGGTAGCCTAAGTGTGGCCTGTGGGGAAAAAAAACCCATGTGAACTTTACCACCATAGCCAGAGTATTCACACAACATTAATAACTTTGTCTGTATATACAGACAAAGTTATTAATGTTGTGTGAATACTTTGAAGAAATCCTCATGAGAAAGAAATCCTCTTCGTTTCTTATCCCATGCCAATCAAACGCAAAGCTCTCTGGGTAATTTAAATTCCTTTTTTATTATTATTTTTCTTTGTTTGGAGATAATACATTTCATATATTCTTTTATATCGCAAATCACTTACATGATAAAAATTCGAAACAGTTGATGAGGAAAATAAGTGGAAATTGAAACAACTGCTACTCATCAATGCTGAATGAAGACAACAGCAGTTCAATTGATGTGGATTCTCACGCAGGCTATACTGATAACCATTTTCTGCCATTAGCAGAAAACAATGATGTTTTAAAGTGAATTTTTCAGCTGAACAACGGTTCCGATCACGTTTAAAATTTTAACGGAAATGGTTTTTCGTTTTGAGGTTGCAAGTCGTGAAACAGCCTTCCTTATTCCCGGATCTCAATCTCGATATGGGGCATTCTCAGTAGGGCTATATATGCCAATAGCAGGTAGTTTTAATTTGTGGCTCAATAAAGAGCCGCCATCAATGAAATCTGGGATCATTTTGATGGCATTGACCTCAAGAGTGTGCAAAACCATATATTTCATATTTAATATGGTTGTTAACATAACTCACTTCCATTTTGGTAAGAAACTTAATCCCTTTTATTTCTCGTTTTCGACTTTTTCCCACCCTGGTTGAGCAAGAGTGAGTTATTCCTTTTAAATATGTATTAATATATAGACTTTGTAAATATGAATTCTTCGTCCTCATCGGTTTTCTTTGAGTCTATTTGTGACACAAATTTCAAAGTGGCTTAATTTTAACGGAGGCACATCTTATAAGAATAAAATGCTCCACATGAGGAAAGTAATATTTTGTTGCATTGTTAAATTTTTGAAAAAAATAGATGTTCTGTTATAACTCTTGATATAAAAGTTTCAGTTTCGATTTTATTTTCCTACACAATTAAATGTCTTGTAAGCAAAATTGAATATTAAATCTTTTTAAAAAAGTAAAATAAATACCGTACAATGCGCTAAAAAATTGAACCACCCTGAATAACTTTTGATCGAATGATCGGATCTTCATGTTGTAGGACTCATTCGTAGTGGTTTGAAGGGCTGACCTCAAATATGCCGATATGATGATACTTTAAGTCACGAAATCAGACACCAAAACGTACTTTTTCTGAATAAACATAATTTTTTTAAGACGGATTCGGATTTCTGACCCCCGAAATATAGGGTGTAGCTGGGACCCAATTCTAATTGGTTATGCGGCGCATCTAAGGTAAATTACTGTAATTGAATGAAAAATACTGATTTGTTTAGGAATACAGGGTGTTTATAAAGTCCCGGACCCATTTTGATGTATAATAACTCATAAAATAATAAAGATAGATTAAAATTAATAATATAAATGGTTAGATAGACTCAAAAAGTTTCATGACCCTTGTCAATGAACTTCCACGTGTGCCCCCTTCGTCGCACGGAGAATATCAAGTCGATAGTCAATTTCACGCCAGGTAGTGGCAAGCATGTCGGCATCCACAGAGGCTATTGCGGTTGTAATTCTGGCTTTTAGGTCATCAATGTTCTACACGATCCTCCTGTAAACATTATCCTTTATAAATCCCCAAAGAAAATAGTCCAGCGGCGTTATATCAGGTGATCTGGGTGGCCAAGGAATTGGACCTCCTCGCCCAATCCATCTTCCTGGAAAATGGTCATTCAAAGAACTACGAACGATGATACCCCAATGAGGTGGTGCACCATCTTGTTGCAAAAAGACATGTGGCTGAAGCTCTTCTTGTTGTGGAAATACGAAGGTATCATCGAATACGAAGGTATATGTGGGTATCATCGTTCGTAGTAAAAGTAAACCTCTAAACTTAGTACTTCTTGAAGTAAAAGTACCCAATTCTCTTAAGCGAAGCATTCTATATTCTATCACAAAGATTTCAATTATTTCACTATCTATTTCTTATTTAACACTATGTAGAAGCTATGTAGAACATAAACAAACTAATTATGCAACTAAGTTGCCAGGTACACGAAAAAATATATCACGGTTACAATAAACAAATAATAAATCCAAGTAAGAGATGTCGACGAGAAAAAATTATAATGTAGCACATTCGAAGTGCGATGCGGAGTAATAATTAATTTATTTCACGTTAATTGACATTCTAAATTAGGTGGAAAAATTTAGCTCGATATTAGTCCTCTTGTTTATAAACATTCAGCTGGCACTTGGGGCATAGGTCACGTGTCTGTATATCAGTGATCGTCTTTTTCTGGAGTTGCAAGTACCCAATTGTAGCATTGTTTTAATTTATTATTTATTTTATTGTAATGATTTGTCACACGCTTACAGTCATCGGCATACCCTCCAACTGCTACGGAATTTCCGTAGTTTCAGAAATCTTCTTTTCAGACGGTAGCAAAATTAATGTCTCAATATTTAAAAAAAATTAATTTTAGCGTAACTTGTTCACTATTACTTATAAAAGTGCAGGCCATATGGCTAGATTCTTAAGTTCTGATAAAAGTTTTATGAGAGATCCATTTGCTTTAAAAATTTCTACTTTGGTTCGCTACCACTAGAAAGAATTATTTTCAAAATCCTCATAAGTTGGAGGGTATGGCCATCGGTGTTGGGAATCGAATCTTTTTGTCCGCACTCTCCTATACGGAAAGGAGGATTCAGTACTACATTTTCTCAGAAAAAGTCAGTACTAAATTTTGCTGCACTTAAAGTAAATTTAGATTAGTTTGTACTCTATAAAAAATTGCCGTTCAAATTACGATAAAAAATACTGTCTACCCGAGTGCAAGTTTCGTAAATTCCATTTTACCGTAACATACACTTTTACTGTAAAATTTTATATCGCTATTTTTGCAGCAATATTTATTTAATTATGGTGATTCAGTGATTTTAAAGTAAATATTACTGTAAAAATTACGGTGTATTAAATATTTTTGTTCCTTAAAATTTTGCGGCAAAAATTTCTTTTACGGTAAAAAGGACTGGGCACCTATTGCTATAGTTCATTACTTTCATTGAATTGTCACTAACAAACATGAACGCAGCAAATTTCATGAAAACATTCAACGATACAAAAGATCGAAGTTTCGGTCTAGAAAATGTTTATATCATAATAGTTTCTCTTATGTATCATAATAATTACTCGTAATGTATCGTAATAATTACACGTTCTCTGTCAGCAGATAAAGGCAACACATTTACAAAGACATTTTCGAAAACATTACACATTTATCCCTTCTGCAGGTTGTGATTCACTTAGCATTCAATGTTAACAGTAGTTAAAATATCTTTCATTTATTGATTTAGAAAAACTGAAACAATACATTTAAGTTAAGCCAAACTAAATGTTAAATACATTATTAAAAGTAAGTAAAGTATGAATTGTAATAAAAACGGAGCGATTCAATCTTAACTTGAAATAAAGTGTTCCATCGCACAAATTTCAGACGTACAAAACAGAATTCTGAGAGTTACTATTTAACAATTTTTACATTGTTAGTTATATATGTGTTATCGAATTTTGTTATTATTTCCAAAATCCTCTATTTCTTTTACATTTAATATTTTTTTAAAAAATTATTAAATGTCATAGACATTATAAATATCACAGACATATATATATCGTAGATATTAAATATCATAGACATTATCATAGATATTAAATATCACAGATATTAAATATCATAGATATTAAATATCATAGATATTAAATATCATAGATATATTAAATATCAAAATCCAATTAAGATGGTTGGGAAAGTTGAAAAAGTCTGTGTTAATTCTATTTAAAGGAACTTTCATTCATCGATTTATGTATCAGTACATTTAATTTAAGTCAAACTGATGATTGCAATGCCTTATTTTAAGGAAGTCAGTAAATTTAGAAAGCAAAGGTTATATATGGGCGTGTTATCTTAATATTTCAATAGCCTCTATTCATTTTATATTCGAGATGCTATTTTATGATTAAAGCCATTCAGTTGCTGATGAAAAACTAATAAAGAGGTCCATGAACTTTTCAGCTGTAAATGAAACTAATTCATTCCAAAAAACTAATAATAATAAGACCACACACATACTCCTAATTTTACTACATAATTGTTACTTTATAAATCTTTTAACACCACACTTTACCAAGAAGAACAGCAATTGATATCTCGACCTAAGCCCTTTTCACTATCCCATCAGCAGATACTAATTAATTCAACAACAATTTGTTCACCTTTTTCAAGCCATACAAACCATCAAGAGCTGTGTCAAGATATTAAAAAAAAAAAAATTCCGGAACACAAAGGCTATAAATCTGTCTCCGTTCCATCTGGGGAGAGAGTGTTTTGAATTATGGTCAAGCAATCTAAACAAAAACTCGCCTCTTTCAGAAGAGGCTTAAGAATGTGGGGAAATTACAGGCTTCGGTTCTTCTGCTGTTCATCTGGATTCATGTACCGATCTTAAATATTCCACTTATTTTAATAACTGGGAGGATCAATGTTCAAACTTAAGACGACTGCGGAAGTTCAAAAATTCAGTCTTCAATCATGTTGTCTTCGCAGGATTGATCTGGCTTGTTATCCCCGCCTCGGTACATCATCAATTAATTGCTAGGGATAACTAAATATACAGTTGGTCGATTGCAAATGAGGCTGCTTTCACTTGATTGGCTTTGCTTTATGTGTCTATTAAGTGAATTATTAATTCAGTGTTACCGAGTAGTTGAATTCGCATGAAGTAGTCGCGCATATGCTGCAAACATGCCACTTAGAATTTAAAACACTTCTTTTCATTTTAGAAAGCCTTGGGAAAAATCTTTAATAAAATATACCATGCACTGTATTACGCAAAGGCCACGTTTTAAATTTATGTAAATGAACTACGGAAAAATTGAATAAAAATTAGAAATTAATAACATAATAACATAATGTTCCTAGTAATGAAATTATCCCTCTTGAAATGATTGTATTAAATTAAAACTAAAGTTGTTTCAAATTGTAGATTTGATATTTTTGACACTTTTAAAACATAAAAGAGAAAAAAGATGATGAAGACGAGAGATATACAAGTATTTATTATCGAGATAGCTATTGATTAGTTTGCAAAATTTATTATATTACGACCCCTTTTTTCCCTTTACTTATCTTTTCATCTCAAAACGACTTGAAAATAGAACCAAATGACTTAATAAATGAAATAAAGCATGTGCGTTCGTAAGAACACGCGGTTTGTTTGATTTTCTATTTTAGGATAGCAACTTACAAAACCACACCCCCATAAAGCCTCCTTGCCTGGAAAGTTGTACGTTACCCTTTAATTAAGAAAATTCCAAGAATCTAGAAATGAAAAGGGTTAGTCATTGCCCACCCCTTTTAGGGTGTTACTTAAAAAGCAAAATAAAGCGAGAAATTCTTAAAATCTTAAAAATCTCAAGTATTTAAAATTGTTTCGTACATTCTAGTAATATCAACATACCAATATCAAAAATAATAATCAATATCATAATCTAATAATAATATAAATATAATACTTAGTTATACAATACGATTCATAAACGATGATATCGTAATACTATGATAGGCGGGGGATGTGGTTGATGGAAGGGCCATGTGGTGAAGATCATTCGCCATCTGCTTGTCCTGGAAGTTGTATGTCTCCATTCAAATGAAAAATACAGATTTTTGTAGACTAAGGCATTTTATTTAACATTTCTATTTCATTTCAGTTTTTGAGAAACATGTTCATTTCAGTAAGCGGCTCATCCATGCACAAGAGCCTAACTGCACCACGTGCATGCTGGATCCTCCCTGTGTGCTCCAGGGAGTAGATAGTAATTTAATTTAAGTCATTTGAATAATAATTGTTTTCTTGCTGAATTTACCTGATGCATCAAATAATTAGGAGATAAGGAAAAACTTATTATGGTAAAAATCAATGATAAACTCTAGAGCACACAGGGGGATAAAAAACAAAAATTATCCTGCTGCTTAAGAAAGCAACCAACTATTCGAGATCCACGGGGAATACTGGTCTATCTCCAAAAGATAGCGTCCCCTCCCTAGCGGTTGCAAGAATCTCTAAAGACGAGCTATGAGTCGAGCCCTAGAGATCCTGCAAAGGCAATGAAGAGGGCGCTCCTGTTGGAGACAGCCCAGTAGGAAGAGTAAATATTGTGGTGATCCCATGATCACACCACAAATTCCAGGTAAATTCAGCAAGAAAACAATTATTATTCAAATGACTTAAATTAAATTACTATCTACTCCCTGGAGCACACAGGGAGGATCCAGCATGCACGTGGTGCAGTTAGGCTCTTGTGCATGGATGAGCCGCTTACTGAAATGAACATGTTTCTCAAAAACTGAAATGAAATAGAAATGTTAAATAAAATGCCTTAGTCTACAAAAATCTGTATTTTTCATTTGAATGGAGACATACAACTTCCAGGACAAGCAGATGGCGAATGATCTTCACCACATGGCCCTTCCATCAACCACATCCCCCGCCTATCATAGTAATATGGAGCCGCATGACCAGGATCCTAGAACAGCTGATGGTTTTAGATGCTAATCTAGAGAAATACCGGAAAGAAAATTTTTTTCTGTGCACGCCTTCTAGTGTGATCGTCTTCCATTCGAAATGCAGGGGTTTCAACAGTTTACGATGAAAAAGGAACCAAGGATGAAGATCGTAAATAGATGTTCCGCATTTTGAGTAGTGTTATGCTCCGCGTGTGCTAATTGACGTTGACGTTGTGCTTTTGGAAAATTCGTGCTCCGCGTGTGCTAATTGACGTTGACGTTGTGCTTTTGGAAAATTCGTGCTCCGCGTGTGCTAATTGACGTTGTGCTTTTGGAAAATTTCACCTGTGAGTATAAAATGTCAAGATAACGATATAAAGTTTTTGAAAATTTTTACTTGTTGATATCCGGAGGTGTTTTGTTTATATGTGTCAAGCTCACCGTTATATCTTATATATTTATATATATCTTTTGCATTTAATATTTAATGCATTTTATTTATTACAAAAATTTTTTCAACCATTTAAGTTTAAATATAATATTTGAATATTGGTATTTAATGGGTCTCATAAGAATTAAATTAATATAGTAAACAGTTCATTAATTTTAAGCAAATTAATATGTTGTATTCAATTTTTATATTTTTAAAATTTATTCCTTATTCAATGTGCCTCATTATAAATTTTATATAAGTAACTATTTTGTTTTAAGGCATTTTCATTTGGCAAAACCTAATTATATAACTGTATTTTCTAATTGTATTTCATTTTAATGCGCACTAGAGCTCAAGCAATGGCCGACGCTAAAAATTTTAACCTAAATATTCAAGCCTTTTCTGGTGATGAATCCATTGCTTGGTTTCTGGAGCAGATTTGCCAGATGAAAGCATTGTTCGGCTGGTCGGAGGAGGTTGCCTTACTTTTTTTGAAAGGGAAATTGCAAGGGGTTGCTCAGGATTTCGTAGCCAATAATCCCAAATTTGTAAATGCTAATTTTGAGACAACGTGTAAGTTGCTCAAGGATTTTTTCCAAAATGATGTGAACCCTACCAGTAATCTGATATCACTCAATAGTATGTTTTTGCTGCCAGGTGAATCGATTCGAAGTTTCGCACATAGAATCGAGTCCCTGGTTGCAAAAACATTTACTTCAGTAAATGATAACAAAGCCCT
Source organism: Parasteatoda tepidariorum (assembly GCF_982258835.1). Classification (NCBI taxonomy): domain Eukaryota; kingdom Metazoa; phylum Arthropoda; class Arachnida; order Araneae; family Theridiidae; genus Parasteatoda; species Parasteatoda tepidariorum. Next base: position 70,448,580 of record NC_141762.1, on the reverse strand, counting down.
AAACCAGATCAAAGCCCTCCAGCTGATCAATGGCCTGCCCAATGAGTTGAAGGAGTCATTAATTTTAGAGGACTCGTGTGATTTTGAATCGCTAGTGATTAAAGCTAATAAGTTAGCTATGGCGAAAGCCACCGTTCAGGTACTAAATTCACATTCTATTTCAAATAAATCGGATAATGATACTTTAAAGAGGCTGGAAAGCCAAATACAAACCCTAACATTAAAAGTACAGGAAATATCTTGCCAATATTGCTCAAAGCCACATACATTGGCCAATTGTGAAGAGTTTAAATTATCTATAACACCATCAAGAGAGGCTTCAAATATGCCCAGACAGGAAAGTTTAAACTATGTAGATAACACCCATCAAAAACCACAGCAGCCAATAATTTGTCATTTTTGTAATAAAAGAGGTCACATTATGGCCCACTGTCGACTTTATTTGGCAACTGTTCGTCCCACTAATTATCCTAGGTTTCAGGGTCCACGATATGTGACCCCTCGTTTCCCTCATTACAATTATCCCAATAGATATGATAGATTTCAAAATCCTAATTTACAAAGGTATAATGCAAGGCAATTTAACAGTCAAACAAGATATAATTCTGAACAAACTATGCCAAAATCTACCTACAAGAGTCATTTAAACTTAAGACGAGGCCATTAAAGGGTGACATAATGTCCTCACTCCCACGTACAAGTTCACCCAAGCAAAAACTTAATCAATATTTAAATTCTAAGATGAATTCTGAACAATTTGATACAGTTAGAGATTATTTTAATAGTTTTAATGTAGAATCTAAATTAATTTATATCAATAATGTTTATACAAGTAAGAATTTACCCATAATAGATATTAAGTTTGGCAATCAATATTTTAAATTTTTATTGGATTCCGGTTCAAGTGTTTCACTCATGGCTAAGGATGTATACTCAGCAATAAAGAACTATAACAAAACTAGACTTCTTTCGAGCAATGTTCAAATTAGAACTGTAAATTCAGAATTAAAATTTTTGTTTTGCTCTGAAATTTCGTTTAAAATTGATAAACAACATTTTAAAAACCCTTTTTATATTTCTGAATTTGCACATGGCAATTTTGATGCCATACTGGGCTATGACTTCATTTCCAAACATGATATTAAAATTTTCCCCCATGATAATGTTGCTGTTTTTCAAAATTTTAAAGTTAATTTAACAAAAAAATGTGAAACACTTTGTAATTCAATTGTTGACTCTAAGGCAATTGTAAATAGAAAATTAGTAATTGAACCAAAACAATCAGCTCAAATAACTTTAAAAATTAAAAATTTTAATGATAAAGACAAAACCTTCTTGTTTGAACCCACCTTTAAAAATCCAAGTATTGAAATTTTTCCCTCTTTACATAATTGTGACAAATCTAAATTTGTTACTGTTGTTAAAAATATTGGCGAACAAACTATTCATATAAACAAAGACACTAACTTAGGCAATATTTTCTTTAATCCTGAATTTGAAGAGAATTCTTCTCAGGAAATTATTCATAATTTAGAAGAAGATATGGAATTTTGTAATTTGATATCTGCCACACAAGAGATTTTGGATTTGAGGAAAATTGAATTAACTAAAGAAGATTTTGACCTTGCCCATTTACCATCTGATAGGCAAGAAAAATTATTGCAATTGTTTACTTCAAGATATGCTGCTTTTTCAAAATCCCTTAAAACTTTAGGGCACTCAGATATTATTAAACCTCAAGTTAAGTTTAAATCAAAAAATCCTATGAAGTGCCAACCATTTACAATTCCCTATGCCATACAAGATCAAGTAAGAACAGACTTAATGGAATTAGTAGAAGCAGGCATAATAGAACGAAATATTTCTTCTTGGTCTTGCCCTTTAATTGTAGTTAAGAAAAGACCTAATCCTAAAGACCCTAATGCACCTACAAAATTTAGACTAGCCCTTGACCTGCGTTTAATAAATACTATAATAGATTCGGCAACTTATCCCTTACCCCGCATTAATACTATAATTAATGAAGTATCACAATTTCAATTTTTCTCTACCATGGACATGCCCCATGCATATCAACAATTAAAAATTTCAGAGGATCTTAAAGATATTCTCACATTTACCACACCTTTCGGAACTTTTGGTAGCAAAAGACTGGTTTATGGCTTAAAAACAGCTGCCAGTATATTTCAAGCTATGATAGACACTATCATAGATGAATTAAAGAATATGGGAATCACTGGCATATTTTCGTATCAGGATGATATAATTATTGGAGCTAATTCATTTGAAGATATGTTGGAAAAAATTCAAGCAGTGTTAGATATTTTTATTAAGTATAACTTAACTTTATCCCCTAGTAAATCTGAATTCTTTAAAACTGATACTAATTATTTAGGATTTAATATTTCCCATAAAATCGTTAAACCTATTTCCACTAACATTGCAAAAATAATGAAATTTGAACCACCTAAAAATCATGACCAAGTTAAATCATTTTTAGGAGTCTGCGGCTTCTACCGCCACCTAATTCCCAAATATGCAGAGATAACTGATATTTTATGTAAACTCAGTGCTAGTAAATCAAAATTTGTATGGACGAAAGAACATAAAGATGCTTTTGAATATCTTCAGCAAATATTTTTTTCCGAACCTTTTGTCAATTTCCCTCAATGGGATAAACCTTTCCTCTTGAACACTGATGCCAGTAAACAGGCAATTTCAGGTGTTCTTTTACAAGAATTTGATGGTGTCCTTCACCCCATCTCATATTATAGTAGAGCACTTTCTAAGGCTGAACAAAATTATCCGGCCATTAAATTAGAACTCTACGCCATTTATAAATCTGTAACATCTTTTAAGGATTATCTCTACAACCGAAAATTTACAATTTTAACAGACTCCAAGCCCCTACTCCATTATAAGAAAATTACTTCACCTGCAAATTTAATTACTCGTTGGCTACTAGAACTGTCCGAATATTCCTTTGAAATGAAATATATTCCTGGAAAAATTAATTTTCTTTCTGATTACTTTTCTCGAAGAGAAAATCCTAGTAATTGTGCTCCTGCTTTACAGTCCCAAGATAATGAGCTAATACTTCCTTTTGTTGACCAAGATATAGAATTGGAAGCTGTAAATATTATTCAAAAACAAGACCCTCAAAATGAAATATCTAACAACACCTTTTATGTAGAGCAAAGGAAAGATCCAAATATAAATGAAATTATTGATCTGCTTGAGTCACCTTCTTTAATTAATGCACATAAAGTTAAAAATTTTATTGTTGATCCTGATACTAAACTATTAATGTTTATTACAAACAAAAAAAGATTAGTTAAGTTAATTGTTGTTCCAAAATCATTACAGAGTAAGGTATTAAATATTAGTCATATCTCACATTTTGGGTTAAAGAAAACATATGAAATTGTTCAAAAAAATTTCTTTTGGAAAAATATGTATAATGATACAAGAAACTTTGTTTTATCTTGTGACTCATGCATACGCAACAAATCCTACAACATTCCCAAAGCACCTTTACAGAATGTTCCCATCCCTAAAGTCCCAGGAGAATTTATTTCAATTGATATAGTAGGCCCCATTAAAAATTGTGGTTATGCATTAACCGTTTTGGATCATTTTTCCAAATTTTTGACTTTATACCCTTTAAGAAATTTAACTACCGAAACTGTATCACAACATCTAATTGAATATATCTCGATACATGGTAGACCAGCCATGATTTTGACAGATTTAGGCACTCAGTTTAATTCAGAGGTATTTCATTGCATCAATAAAACTTTAGGTATATTTTTGACCCATACTTCTTCTAAACACCCACAAGCTAATGGTGCCACTGAATCTTTGAATCGTGCCATTAAATCATCTATTTTGACTTTGCACGAAGCAGGTGTATCGTTTAAGAATTCATTACTTATGCATCAAAATTTGTACAATAATGCTGTCCATCCCAGCACTAGTTTTGAACCTGTATATTTACATTTTGGTAGATGCCCTCCCACTATGTTTGATACTTTTGATCCAAATATAGAGCCACAACAACTTGACAAGGCTTCCTTTATTCAAAATTTCATATCAGATTTAAGGATAACTTATGATATAGCATTTAATAAACTGAAAGAACAGCAGATCTTACAAAATCAAAAACAAATGCAAAAGGCTAAACTTCGAAACTTTAATGCAAACGATATTGTGTACATGAGATCAAATGATACTTTTAAACCAAAATTTTTGGGTCCTTATATTATAGTAAACAAGCAAAGTGATGTAAATTTTAAAATTAGACCTTTAGACACACCTTCTCATAAAGGTTTTGTAATACATAGTGACAGGTTAAGACTTGCACCCCGCCGACTCTCTCATTTAGATCTTAATTATTCTACGAGCCCACCAATTAATAATCCATTTCATGGATATAACCTTCGAGCACGATAAGATGAATATAATTTTAATAGATATTGCTGTCATACATGAGATTCCATATTTTGGTTAATTAGCTAAGTAAATGAATAAGTAATTAAGGATTATTTTCTTGTGAAATATTGTTAGTTTCTATTGCTGGCAATGGTGAACAGGTGCGCAACTGTTCTTTACATAACAATATTTTATCTTGAAAATGATAGGTTTATATGTAATCATATTACTATGATAGGCGGGGGATGTGGTTGATGGAAGGGCCATGTGGTGAAGATCATTCGCCATCTGCTTGTCCTGGAAGTTGTATGTCTCCATTCAAATGAAAAATACAGATTTTTGTAGACTAAGGCATTTTATTTAACATTTCTATTTCATTTCAGTTTTTGAGAAACATGTTCATTTCAGTAAGCGGCTCATCCATGCACAAGAGCCTAACTGCACCACGTGCATGCTGGATCCTCCCTGTGTGCTCCAGGGAGTAGATAGTAATTTAATTTAAGTCATTTGAATAATAATTGTTTTCTTGCTGAATTTACCTGATGCATCAAATAATTAGGAGATAAGGAAAAACTTATTATGGTAAAAATCAATGATAAACTCTAGAGCACACAGGGGGATAAAAAACAAAAATTATCCTGCTGCTTAAGAAAGCAACCAACTATTCGAGATCCACGGGGAATACTGGTCTATCTCCAAAAGATAGCGTCCCCTCCCTAGCGGTTGCAAGAATCTCTAAAGACGAGCTATGAGTCGAGCCCTAGAGATCCTGCAAAGGCAATGAAGAGGGCGCTCCTGTTGGAGACAGCCCAGTAGGAAGAGTAAATATTGTGGTGATCCCATGATCACACCACACGTAACATTTGCTTTCAAGCATTGAAATTGTTTAAATCATAAATCAAACCTATTCGATCTCTGATACTGAACACATTAATATTTTAGACATTAAATGTTGGAAATATTTATTTGTCATTAATCTGTTTCTATTTCAAGTTTTAAGTTCGGCAGATAGTTAACATCAAGTGTTGAAAATTTTTAGATTAATTAACTGTTTTTGTTTAATGAACATATAAGGATTCTATTTCAAGATAATAGTTTTAAAATATCTTATGAATTTGAAATAGAAAAAAGAAAAGCTTACTGGTTCTTGAATTTCTCTATTTTTTTCCCTATGAAGTGGGGAAAAAATTATAACTGTTGAATCATAAAGAAATCACCCAATTGGTAGGATATTATTGACCCAGAGATGCTTAAATAAATCTGTATTTACTGGTATTGTCGTAATGGCACTTTTTACTAATATAGATACTTAATGTAGGCACTGTGGTGATAAGCATTTTTATAGCTCCCAGCAACGGAATAGTGCCGGAAATTCGTTTGCTTCATTACTATATAAGAAATTTAAATTTTAGTTCACGAAATGGATTTTTTATTTATTTTTCACTCATTTAATTACCCTTCCTCGTGATTTTGATCAGTTTGACTTTTTCTTGAGTATTGATCAGCTTATCTTTTTGTTTATCTGTTTGAATTTTAAACTCGAAGGTATAATCTTTAAACTCAATCCGAAATCTTATATTTACTCATCATTGTCTTTTCGATTTTATTGCTATTTAATTTACGTAAATTCATAATATCACCAATGAAGAAGCTTACATTATACCAAGAGTTAATTTTTTTTCTATCGCACTGTATGAAAAAAACAACTTTTAGGAATTATGAAAAAAATTTGAATATTATGGTAACCCGAGGAATAATATAGAACACAAAACAACTATACATATTCGCAAAGGTTGATGTTTAATTTTTTTTTAATGAAAACGAAAACATATGATTGCTAAAATAATTACATAAAAGGTCATTTCTAAACTTTCAGAGATTTATAACTAACTACAAATAAATAGTTTTATACATATATAATAAATATACTAGCCACCTTAGATAACTACCTGGTTCATCTTTCAAATGTTTATGTCCTCTGATGCTAATACTCACAACTGTTCACCGTTCAATTATTTGTCCTTTTTCTAAAAAAAAAATTTAAAAAAACTATTTATTTTTACCAGCTAGGAAGAAAGAATCATACGAAAATTCAATATTGAATTAACTTAAGTTTATTTACCTTCATTGATGTAGCCATAACAAACGGAATTTATAGCAAATTTCATGAATATATTCCATGAAACAAAATATTGAAATTTCAGTCTAGAAAACTTTCGTTTCATTGTTATTTATTGTTATGTTCCATTACTTTCATTGATTTTTCAGTAACAAACATGAAGTATTAAAAATATTATAAAAATATTCAGCGAAACAAACGATCAAAATTTTACCCTAGGAAATCTTCATTGAGTGTTATTTATTATGTTCCATTACTTTTATTAATTTATCACTAAAAAACATGAACTAAAACAAATTTCTTGAAAATATTCAATGAAACAAAAGATCGAAATTTCAGTCTAGAAAACTTTCGTTTCATTGTTATTTATTGCTATGTTCCATTACTTTCATTGATTTTTCAGTAACAAACATGAAGTATAAAACATATTATAAAAATATTCAGCGAAACAAACGATCAAAATTTTACCCTAGGAAATCTTCATTGAGTGTTATTTATTATGTTCCATTACTTTTATTAATTTATCACTAAAAAACATGAACTAAAACAAATTTCTTGAAAATATTCAATGAAACAAAAGATCGAAATTTCAGTCTAGAAAACTTTCGTTTCATTGTTATTTATTGTTATGTTCCATTACTTTCATTGATTTTTCAATAACAAACATGAAGTAAAAAAAATATTATAAAAATATTCAGCGAAACAAACGATCAAAATTTTACCCTAGGAAATCTTCATTTAATGTTATTTATTATGTTCCATTACTTTTATTAATTTATCACTAACAAACATGAACTAAAACAAATTTCTTGAAAATATTCAATGAAGCAAGAGATCGAAATTTCAGTCTAGAAAACTTTCGTTTCATTGTTATTTATTGTTATGTTCCATTACTTTCATTGATTTTTCAGTAACAAACATGAAGTATAAAAAATATTATAAAAATATACAGCGAAACAAACGATCAAAATTTTACCCTAGGAAATCTTCATTGAGTGTTATTTATTATGTTCCATTACTTTTATTAATTTATCACTAACAAACATGAACTAAAACAAATTTCTTGAAAATATTCAATGAAGCAAGAGATCGAAATTTCAGTCTAGAAAACTTTCGTTTCATTGTTATTTATTGTTATGTTCCATTACCTTCATTGATTTTTCACTACCAAACATAAAGTATAAAAAATATTATAAAAATATTCAGCGAAACAAACGATCAAAATTTTACCCTAGGAAATCTTCATTGAGTGTTATTTATTATGTTCCATTACTTTTATTAATTTATCACTAACAAACATGAACTAAAACAAATTTTTTGAAAATATTCAATGAAGCAAGAGATCGAAATTTCAGTCTAGAAAACTTTCGTTTCATTGTTATTTATTGTTATGTTCCATTACCTTCATTGATTTTTCACTACCAAACATAAAGTATAAAAAATAGTATAAAAATATTCAGCGAAACAAACGATCAAAATTTTACCCTAGGAAATCTTCATTGAGTGTTATTTATTATGTTCCATTACTTTTATTAATTTATCACTAACAAACATGAACTAAAACAAATTTCTTGAAAATATTCAATGAAGCAAGAGATCGAAATTTCAGTCTAGAAAACTTTCGTTTCATTGTTATTTATTGTTATGTTCCATTACCTTCATTGATTTTTCACTACCAAACATAAAGTATAAAAAATATTATAAAAATATTCAGCGAAACAAACGATCAAAATTTTACCCTAGGAAATCTTCATTGAGTGTTATTTATTATGTTCCATTACTTTTATTAATTTATCACTAACAAACATGAACTAAAACAAATTTCTTGAAAATATTCAATGAAGCAAGAGATCGAAATTTCAGTCTAGAAAACTTTCGTTTCATTGTTATTTATTGTTATGTTCCATTACCTTCATTGATTTTTCACTACCAAACATAAAGTATAAAAAATATTATAAAAATATTCAGCGAAACAAACGATCAAAATTTACCCTAGGATATCTTCATTGAGTGTTATTTATTATGTTCCATTACTTTTATTAATTTATCACTAACAAACATGAACTAAAACAAATTTCTTGAAAATATTCAATGAAGCAAGAGATCGAAATTTCAGTCTAGAAAACTTTCGTTTCATTGTTATTTATTGTTATGTTCCATTACCTTCATTGATTTTTCACTACCAAACATAAAGTATAAAAAATATTATAAAAATATTCAGCGAAACAAACGATCAAAATTTTACCCTAGGAAATCTTCATTGAGTGTTATTTATTATGTTCCATTACTTTTATTAATTTATCACTAACAAACATGAACTAAAACAAATTTCTTGAAAATATTCAATGAAGCAAGAGATCGAAATTTCAGTCTAGAAAACTTTCGTTTCATTGTTATTTATTGTTATGTTCCATTACTTTCATTGATTTTTCAGTAACAAACATGAAGTATAAAAAATATTATAAAAATATTCAGCGAAACAAACGATCAAAATTTTACCCTAGGAAATCTTCATTGAGTGTTATTTATTATGTTCCATTACTTTTATTAATTTATCACTAACAAACATGAACTAAAACAAATTTCTTGAAAATATTCAATGAAGCAAGAGATCGAAATTTCAGTCTAGAAAACTTTCGTTTCATTGTTATTTATTGTTATGTTCCATTACCTTCATTGATTTTTCACTACCAAACATAAAGTATAAAAAATATTATAAAAATATTCAGCGAAACAAACGATCAAAATTTTACCCTAGGAAATCTTCATTGAGTGTTATTTATTACGTTCCATTACTTTTATTAATTTATCACTAACAAACATGAACTTAAACAAATTTCTTGAAAATATTCAATGAAGCAAGAGATCGAAATTTCAGTCTAGAAAACTTTCGTTTCATTGTTATTTATTGTTATGTTCCATTACCTTCATTGATTTTTCACTACCAAACATAAAGTATAAAAAATATTATAAAAATATTCAGCGAAACAAACGATCAAAATTTACCCTAGGATATCTTCATTGAGTGTTATTTATTATGTTCCATTACTTTTATTAATTTATCACTAACAAACATGAACTAAAACAAATTTCTTGAAAATATTCAATGAAGCAAGAGATCGAAATTTCAGTCTAGAAAACTTTCGTTTCATTGTTATTTATTGTTATGTTCCATTACCTTCATTGATTTTTCACTACCAAACATAAAGTATAAAAAATATTATAAAAATATTCAGCTAAACAAACGATCAAAATTTTACCCTGGTCAATCTTCATTGAGTGTTATTTATTATGTTCCATTACTTTTATTAATTTATCACTAACAAACATGAAGTAAAACAAATTTCTTGAAAATATTCAATGAAGCAAGAGATCGAAATTTCAGTCTAGAAAACTTTCGTTTCATTGTTATTTATTGTTATGTTCCATTACTTTCATTGATTTTTCAGTAACAAACATGAAGTATAAAAAATATTATAAAAATATTCAGCGAAACAAACGATCAAAATTTTACCCTAGGAAATCTTCATTGAGTGTTATTTATTATGTTCCATTACTTTTATTAATTTATCACTAACAAACATGAACTAAAACAAATTTCTTGAAAATATTCAATGAAGCAAGAGATCGAAATTTCAGTCTAGAAAACTTTCGTTTCATTGTTATTTATTGTTATGTTCCATTACCTTCATTGATTTTTCACTACCAAACATAAAGTATAAAAAATATTATAAAAATATTCAGCGAAACAAACGATCAAAATTTTACCCTAGGAAATCTTCATTGAGTGTTATTTATTACGTTCCATTACTTTTATTAATTTATCACTAACAAACATGAACTTAAACAAATTTCTTGAAAATATTCAATGAAGCAAGAGATCGAAATTTCAGTCTAGAAAACTTTCGTTTCATTGTTATTTATTGTTATGTTCCATTACCTTCATTGAGTTTTCACTACCAAACATAAAGTATAAAAAATATTAAAAAAATATTCAGCGAAACAAACGATCAAAATTTTACCCTAGGAAATCTTCATTGAGTGTTATTTATTATGTTCCAGTACTTTTATTAATTTATCACTAACAAACATGAACTAAAACAAATTTCTTGAAAATATTCAATGAAGCAAGAGATCGAAATTTCAGTCTAGAAAACTTTCGTTTCATTGTTATTTATTGTTATGTTCCATTACCTTCATTGATTTTTCACTACCAAACATAAAGTATAAAAAATATTATAAAAATATTCAGCTAAACAAACGATCAAAATTTTACCCTGGTCAATCTTCATTGAGTGTTTTTTATTATGTTCCATTACTTTTATTAATTTATCACTAACAAACATGAAGTAAAACAAATTTCTTGAAAATATTCAATGAAGCAAGAGATCGAAATTTCGGACTAGGAAATTTTCAGTGGTTGTTATTTACTGTTATGTCCCATTTAGATATTCCATATATTATTTTATAATATTTTCCTCTATGAAAATTGTTGTATTAGTTAGTTATTCCTCTGAAGTTATTTATTTTAGTTATTAATCTTGATAGAAATTAAGAATAGCTAAATAATAAATTTAATTAACTAAACTAAACAATAAATTTAGTTATCATCTAAATGGAACGAAGTATTTAAATGAATTCTGACATTATTCAATTTGTCTATAAAAATTATGTAACAAGAACAAGAAAGTTTTTGTTGAAATTTAAATAAGCCACAGCTAAATAGAAATTGAAAGTTAGAGCGATTCTACGTCAAATTGGATCAATTACCAGATCCACATTCACTTAACCATTTTCAATTTTAAGAAAGTTCACTTTCATTCGATTTTGTTTTTTAGATTTTTAAGCAGGTCTTTCAGTATTAGCACAATAGTAAAAAGAAATAATTGTTAAAAATTTAGGAATAAAAAAGTTTTCAAATTCTAAAAAGAGAAAGTTTAAAAAATGAATACTAATTTTGGAGATATAAATCTCTATAAATAAATCTTAATTTTCTAATAAACGAATATGAATAAATGGAGAGCTTGTTGAGCTCCAAAAGTTACTTTTTTTCCTTCATTTTCACATAGAAATAAAATTTGTCAGCCAATTATCAGTTCGAATTCTGGAAACTGACTGTTTAATTGTTGCACAAATCATAATAATCTTAAATCAGCATTTTCTCCTTACAATTTTTTCATGGTCACTGGTACCTAATTATAAACCCTGTTGCTATAGCCAGTTTTTAATTTTTGAAGTGAAAATTTGTAGAATGAACCTTAAACGCGTTTTATGTACAGTGCAAATGAAAATAATAAATTAAGCATCATAGGTTCATTTTAATAGGAAATATTAACTTTTTTTTAGTTTTAATGGTTCGTAATATTTATCTATTTTGATTTATTTAAATAAATAATTCAGACTCAAGTACCTCAAACTAAGCAGCAGATCATTTATAAGATACGACTTCGTTGTTTAATACAAAATTCAGGATAAAAACTCTGCTTAAAATTCATGAAAGACTAAAATAATTAAAAGCATGTTATACAAGAAAACTAAATTAAAGAGCCTCTCAATAATAATTTGTGATCTTCAAAATTTCAAATAAAACTCACGAATTCGAAAGAAGATTTAGAAATTGTAAATCGCACTTGAGTTTAGCTTTCCTAAAGTAATACAGTTTTATTGAATTTGTACAAGCAATTGACGCTTTTAGTCTATCTAAAAACGCAGTGAACGACTACTTTATTGTAAATACCCTTTGTAAACACCCTATTTGGATACATTTCTCTCTCTAATACAGCCTTGATTTTTCTTGTCATGGAGATGTGTATAAATCGTTTATGGCAAATTCAAAGCCTTTTCCAATTATCTGAGACTAAGTGGGCTTTCAACTTCATACACAAATGCTAATCGAGATTTACATCTAGAAATTAAGGTGATCAACGGAATACAGTAAAATCTAAATCTATCCAGTAAACGCATTATGTCGTATAAGTATCCAAACACGTTGGGATTCATAGTAAACATTGCAGGATGTATTTGGCTGACAAAGATATTTAGACATAATGCATTATTCAGACTATCTTGCTCAAATATAAAGGTCTCAATACAAGACAGCACTGTTTTAGCCCTGCTGCTCTAACACTGTCACGTGTTCCCCATTTGAATGAAACTGTCAGGTTGTCATATAGTGAAGCGACGTTTTAATGTAGAAATAAGCTGATATCCAAGAACAACAGCAAAAGTTATTCTACAACATAGTCCACGCCTTAATATCATGAAACACATTAATAACATATTTTAAGTTGTTACTTGGAAGGAACTCAAGTTTAATGTTGAGATAAGAAACGCGTTATATCCAATTAACAACACAACGGGTTCTTCCAACTCTTGGATGAACATAGGGTGTGATGCAGCAATAAAGTGTTGTTCCATACGTTGGGGGATATAAAATTAAAAGATAAATCTTGTTGCATCTCAAGTACATGAGTTTGTTTTTTCTCGTGAAGCCTAATAAAAATTGTAATTGTAAATTAAGCTTTTTGACGGCAGGTAGAAAGTCTTTATTTATGGCCTTTATTGCTACTGTTAAGAGTTGTAATTGATGGAATTATCTTACAAAAAACCGCAGGGAGAAATTCCGTCTTTAAGGTGTTTTTCTTACGGATTCGTGGCGATGATTTATATTTCGTCGTTAAGGGTGTTTCTTTTGAGTGTTATACTAAGTATGGACTAAGTTGTAAACTCCGATTTTATGTAAGAAATATGTTAAAATATAATTAAAACTTTTGTACAATATACAAACTACTGTCGTTTGTCCATGAAGTATCATGGTGTACATTAGTTTATTTAACAATAAAATTTTAAAATTTGAATTCGAAAAGACCAAAAATGCTACGTATTTAATGGTGTTTGTTAAAAAAAATATTTAATGGTGTTTGTTTTTTCAGTTTAAAGCATTGATTTTTAGCGACATAACAAAATAATATAAAATTTTTAAAAACTACGTGTTCAAAATGAACTGAAAAAGTGAAAATAGTTACATTTTTGGCACTCCTAAAGTGGAAAGTGTAAGGCTTATAACAGTAAAACATGGCCATAAGAGTAAAACATGAGAATGTTTGATTAGCAATAAAGATCTATCACAAAAATGTTTTCTACATTTTTCGTTTTAGGTGTGACGAAAAGAAATTATTTTGTTCTTTAATTTTACTTCGGATATTTATTATTTGTATCTGTTAGTTTTTTAATGTCTGAAAAATGTCAACGATTCGGCGTAAAATGGAGATATCACATTTAATTTGTATTGGAATTAATTCATCATTGAGATAACACATTCAATTTGTATTGGTATTTTGCAGAGAATTCCATTCTAAATTTTAGCAGTATAGCTTGTCAAAATGTAGCAAAAATTTCTTTTGATGATAAATTCTATTTGGTTAAAAAATGACGAGATAAATTCTGTTTATAGCAGTGCGGAAGGGACTAAAACTTACATTATCATTCAGTTCCAGTTCAGTTTTAAACACTCTATTCAATCGGCTCTAATTTTTTCTGAATTATTTACGATTAATTACTTGAAGGGATAACTTCTGCTTGTAGCTGTCAAAAAAAATTGAAACTTGCTTTGCCATCCGGCACAGAGCTCTACTAGAGATTTAAATATTCTAGCTCAGTGGTTATCAACTATCGCATCCGATCCGCGAAGCCTTTTTTTGTGGCCCGCAAACTAAAATATATTATTGTTGTTGTTTTTTTTAAGGACAATTTTCGTAAAAATCTATATGGATTTTAAATACTTTTCTTCAAAAAAATAATCATTAAAATACTTCATTAAAATACTTTTCTTAAATACGTTTAAAAAAAAACTAATTTCTTCGTATCTGAGAAATTTAACATATCAATGGTACAAAAAAAAATTATCTCTCAGGTTTTGCATCCAAGAAAATATTTATTCAAATACGAAAATAATCGTGTATGTTAATCTTTTTTATTTCGATATTTTTATTATAGTTGAGTTGTAATTCTTTTTCGATTTAGGTACAAGAGAAGCTGCATTTGTGCATGCCATTTCTGCAGCAGGCGTTGCACATACTGTCACACGTTCCTGCAGCAGTGGTTCCCTGGGTCGATGTGGTTGTGATAGGACGGTGAGGGGATTTTCTCCCGATGGTTTCCAATGGTCTGGATGCTCTGACAATGTGGCATATGGCACAGCTTTCTCAAAGAGTTTCGTCGATGCTAGAGATTTAAAAGCAGCTCGTGGCCATGGAAATGCCAGGGCACTGATGAACCTGCACAATAACGAGGCTGGTAGAAAGGTTAGACTTATTTTGCTTTTAAACAACAACAAAATATTGGTTTTTGTTATTAGCATGGTAAAAAGAAAATTTCATGATTAGCTGATTAACTATGCCTGATTAAAACTTACGTCGGTTATGTTCAAGAGATACTGGAATAAGACAATTTTAGACAACAAAATGACACCTTTTAAAAATGATATGCGCAATGTTAATTAATAGTGATTTCGTGCGTATTGAACTACTAGACTACTAGTACGAGTTCGATTTCGGTTTTGTTCAGTATTACTAATGGACAAAAAGCCACAAGAAATTTGAATTACAACTTTTAGAGAAACTGGATCAGAAATTGGCATTTTCTGATAACCCTTCTGTGTCAGATATATTTTTTTCTCACTCTCTCTAATTACTAGCAAAAATATATTTTGGTATTTCTTCAGTTATAAAAAAAGTGGTCTAATAGTGAGTAAAAAAATCTGTTAGATTATCGGAGTTATATTTGTGCTAATAATAAATTCTAACTGACATGAGCAATGTTAATTAATAGTAATTTCACGCGTATTGAACTACTAGACTACTAGTACGAGTTCGATTTCGGTTTTGTTCAGTATTACTAATGGACAAAAAGCCACAAGAAATTTGAATTACAACTTTTAGAGAAACTGGATCAGAAATTGGCATTTTCTGATAACCCTTCTGTGTCAGATATATTTTTTTCTCACTCTCTCTAATTACTAGCAAAAATATATTTTGGTATTTCTTCAGTTATAAAAAAAGTGGTCTAATAGTGAGTAAAAAAATCTGTTAGATTATCGGAGTTATATTTGTGCTAATAATAAATTCTAACTGACATGCGCAATGCTAATTAATAGTAATTTCACGCGTATTGAACCACTAGACACCTAGTACGAGTTGGATTTCGGTTTTGTTCAGTACTACTAATGGATAAAAAGCCGCAGGAAATTTGAATTACAACTTTTAGAGAAACTGTATCAGAAATTTGCATTTTCTATTAACCCTTCGATGCACATGAGACACCGGTGTCAGATATGTTTTTTTCTAACTCTCTAATTGCTAGCAAAAATTTTTTTTTGGTATTTTTAGTTATAAAAGATAGCCTAATAGTGACTAAAAAAATCTGTTAAATTGTCGGAGTTATATTTGTGCTAAGAATAAATTTCAAATAACAGTAGTTTGAAAGAAAATTTTTATCAATAATTGAGTTTGTAAATTAAAGAAATTTCAATGATGAATGGCTATTTTTCTAAGATGTTAATGATTGCACATAAGAGTACATTCGAAAAAGTATTACTTAGAAGTCAGCCTTGTTTAGAAGATTTTACCTTTAACTCAGAAAAGACAAAGGTGTTTCATGTTGTATTTTATAACCATAAATTTTTAAAATGCTAAATATAATATTTTTACTTATTTTGATCTAAGCTAATACAAAATAACGAAAATAAGTATGAAAAATATGTTTAATAAAATTCTGCATCAAAAGGTTAAAGCGTTAGATACTTTTGGAATTGTTTTCACTATTTATTTTTAATACACTACAAGTGAAAAACAATTTAAATCTATTAGACGTTAACATGTAAGTAATCACATCATTACAGCTTTGACGATCAATTCAGATTTACGTTGCTTTTATCTGATATGTGTAAAAATCTTTGTTTATAATTGTTTTAAACGCTATTTATTTGTATTGCTTGTAACAATGATTGATGATTATTTATGCTGTATGATTTTTTCTAACAATGTTTTAAACTTCAGTATAAACAATATTACAAACACTATTTTCAACACTGTTAAAACAATTGGCTAGATGTACACCAAAATGTCATTACCTTGAATCATAATACCACGCAATATTTTTGCCTCATAGTATATCGTTCATCAAGCTCCTGTAGTAAGATCATGATACCAGGTTACAGAAAATTTGATCAATATTATAATTCAATGACGACTTCCAAATATTCTAACTGTGAAGAAAGAATTGCTGATCAAACCGATAAAGGGCTAACTTTGGGGAGAGTTTCAATGGCAACGAATCAAAATGATCCATTTGGAACTTAATTTAGAATTAAAAATTATTTTATTAGACTTATTTTATATTCATAATTCTCTTTCTTTTTGAGTCTTTTTTTCAGTTTATGTTCAAAAATGTCAAAAATTTCTCACATTGCTAAAAAAAATTTAAAATATATATGAAGATTTTTCGTTGCGAGACATAAACTGTTTTTTTTTTTTTTTTTTTTTTTTGAATAATCGAATGTATTTCATTTAAACACTAAAACGTGACTTTATTGGAAATATGTTTTAAGTATCTGTACTACTACTGGAATACTTTTCTATCTTTTAGTGAGATTTCAGACAAAAAAAAATTTTTTTTTGTATTCATTTACAAAACATTTCCTAATGTATTATTAACACTTCATTTCGAGCTATTTTCCATTAAAAGTCATCAATGAATTTTTGTTTAAATGAAGAATTTATGCAACGTATAAAGATAACGATTACAGAAAATTTACAATTATAATTGGACTACATACATTTTATTATTAATTGTATGGCCCAGGCCCATAGCCAGGGGGGGGACCGTCGGGACAAATCCCTCCCCCCGAAATTCTGGGATTCAAACTTTTTAGTCTTTCTTTGAGCCTCTCAGTAAAAAGAAAAACAAAAACTGTCGAATCAAACCTTTTATTAACTAACTTTATTAAGCATATTTCGGGATATTCCGGTTTGTCCTAAAAAAGTAATCGAAAAATTTTCTTCAAATCCCCGTCGCATGTCTTTATAAACTTTGTTTACAAGTTGATTAAAATTATTATGTAATATTAATTGAAAAATAATTATTATGTAACATTTTTAATTACTAGTTTAACTTTTTCAAACAACAGAATAAATAATATTTGTTACAATGTTTTCCCCCTACTTTGCATGTCTGAAACCGTCCTTGCTTCTTACCATATCCCCCCCCCCTGAAAAAAAATCCTGGCTACGGCCTTGGTATGGCCCCTAAAACGTCGTATAAATTGTATGGTCCCTAAAGCGTTAAAGAATAGTAATTTAGTAAAAATTCTTTTAAGCTTAAAACTCAAACTTTTTATTGCATAAACATTAACAAAGTCTTGAAGAGTATGCAATTTTATGCAAATTTTAAAGTGTTGCAATTTTCAGTAAGACCTTAACAATTTGAATAATTACTTCAAATCTAACATTAGATCTCTGTTTTCTATCAAACTGAGGTATTTTGTTTCCTTTTCTTCTTCTGGTGTTTCTTCTATTTTTTTTCTTCTATCCAATTCTAAAGCTCTAAAAAATCGGAAACATTTTTGTGATGAATTTAATTTTTAGATAGTTATCATGTCAATCTGAAACCTTATGATTTTTATTCAAACAACTGAGAATAAAGCCGTTTATTAAAGCGAAGCCTTTTAGGGATATTTTTCCTTCAATTGCCAAAAGTTCATGGAATACATTTCATTTTATTGGTTGGTTGTACAGAACATCGTAGAAACGTTGTGAAACAAGTTGAAAGAATGAAATAAAATAAGTTATATTGACTTTATTAAATGGTGTTATAAACGAAGCCTTGATTTTAAAAAAAACATCGTAAATGAAGAATAAAACACAAACTAATACGGACAACCATTTTTAACAAATGACACATCAAAGCAAAAGTTAGCGCAAATTTCCAAGAACTTTCCATTAAAACCGATTTACAAATTTTTTTTACCGATCATAAAAATTCCAACACATCCAACTTTAAAAATAATGAGGATTCAACCGCTAATCTCGGATTTATTAATTTCAAGCAGCAGGCGGGCTATTTCTCATTCTTTCGGCTTCGGACGTAAGCCATAAAATTCCAATTAAGGTTTATTTTTATGTGTCCGATTCACTTTCATTCTTCAGAAAGCCACTTAAAGCTTTAAGCGCGTTCATCGGCAAAAACCTGCAGTTCTACAATTCAGATTTTATCTACTAAAACAACCAAACTCGACAACAAATTGTTGCTACCATGAAATGGCAATAGAATTTACATTTACGGACACACGGTGATTAGTTCTTACAAGTGGTCCATAAAACATCTCGGATTGTAGGCAGGGGATATTCTACTGATAATTATTTTCTAAATCTCTTGGAGAGCGATAAGAAATGAGCAATTACAAGTTTTTGGCGAGTCTTTCCCTGAAGGGGTGCAATTTGTTGCCCTATAAATCAATGCTGCAGAGCGAAAGTGGTAATTGCCAGTAGTGATAAAAACTTAACACCATTTGTAAATCCAGTAAGACCATTGACCTGAGCAAAAACAGAAACGTCGTCCACTTTTAAGTGACAGTATATCAGGTTTCTTCAAAAATAGTTTTGACTTTTGGAATGCGTAACAATGCAATCATTAAGTCTGATGAGTTGATTAAGCACCAAATTTTTGAATTTTTGCTCTTTTTTGTAAAATTAGTTCAGATTAGTGCTCGAAATAAACCAAAAAGTATATAATACTGGCAATACATTATCAATTTTATATCTTCTCAAAAATCTACCACTAACTAGTGGGAATGAAAATTCACTGAGCGAAAGTCTAACTAAGACAAATTTGGCAACGACTCATGATAAATTAAGGTGTATATGGAAAATTTTATTCTTTTTCAATTTTTGGTTCTATTGCGCAGTTACCAACATTAATGCTGAGACAAATAAAAAATAATAGTTCTATGAATCGGTACTGACTATGGTTCCTACATGTAGTAATACTTACCTGTAGATTTATGTCCTTTATTAGAATTTTGTTGTTTTCTGAATGTTGTTTTCTGAATTTATCATTTTGCCAACTTGACACCATTTGTAAATCCAGAAAGACCAATGACCTGACCGAAAACAGAAACGTCATCCACTTTTTAGTAACAGTATATCAGGTTTCTTCAAAAATAGTTTTGACTTTTGGAATGCGTAACAGTGCAATCCTTGAGTCTGATGAGTTTATCGAATACCAATTTTTGAATTTTCGCCTTTTTCTTGCAAAATCAGTTCAGTTTAGTACTCGAAGTAAACCAAAAAGTATGTAATACTGAAAAATGTATTGTCAACTTTGTAATTGCTCAAAATCTGCTACGAACTAGTGTGGATAAAAATTCCCTAGGAGAAAATCTGAGACAAACATTCTAGCAACGACATAGTAATAAATTAAGCTAGATGGAAAATTTTTGTTTTTTCCCACTATGGCTGTACATTGCAGTTAACATAATTTATACTGAGACAAATAAGAAAAAAATGAATTTTATGAATCGGTACTGATTACGGTACTTACTTATAGTACGATCGAAAAAGCTGCACATCCCTTAGTAGTATTTCTCACGCTGTTTTTTGACTTTATCATGTTCCTAAATTCCCACCATTTTTTAAATCCAGAAAGGCCATTGACCTGAAAAAAAGTAGAAACGTTGTCCACTTTAGTGACGACGATTCATCGGGTTTCTTCTAAACACCAGATTTCTTCAAAAATAGCTTTGACTTTGGGAATGCGTAGGGAATGCGACTTTGGGAATCATTGAGTCTGATGAGTTTATCGAGTACCAAATTTGGAGGAGTTTTCACATTTTTCATGCAAAATTAGTTCAATTTAGTGATCGAAGTAATTCTTAAATATATAATACTGGCAAATGCATTCTCAATTTTGTATCTGCTCAAACTCTTCTGCGAGCTCGTGTAGGTAAAAATTCACTTCTAAAAAATCTGAGACAAAATCTGTAAATTAAAAAAGTAATAAATTAAGCTATACATTTATTTTTTTTCCAATGATGGTTCTACGGTGCGGTGACCGTCCTTAATGCTAAGACAAACAATAATTAAAAAGTCTACATATCGGTAGTGATCATGGTGCTTTTTTATAGTAATATCGACAAAGCTGTATGTCTTCATTAGTACTTTTCCCGTTGTTTTTGAACTTGTCATTTATCACTTGTCAACTTATCATTTTCCTTATCAAAAACTTTGATTGGAATAGATGTAGTTTAGTTTGTAAAATCAAAAAATATACATCAACTGCTTGTATAAGAATTTTATTTATTCTCCTTCGCACATTCATGATTTCATTCAGTAATTGAAGTTTCAAGCCAACTCATCGAGAGTTGACATTATTTTATGAATATTATGTAAATTTAGGCTTACAAATAATTGAACATCTTTAATAAAAATTATTATTTCAATATATAAGAAATAACAAAACTAATATTAAGAAAAATTTAAAGGTAAAATGGAAAAAATTAAAAAATTTAAAAAAAGCGACCTATTTTTCATAGGATATGTTATTGCAGATGCTCAAAAGCATACCATGCTCAATCAAAACCTACTTGAAAAAGATTGGTAAATTCTACCACACAATTTACCAGTTACCACCCAACACTGAAAAAATTACGAAACAAATTAACCGGTACTTTGTGTATTAGCCGGTAATTAGTATTGTATTAGTCGGAAATTAGTGCCGGTACCTTGTGCCGTAAATTTACTAAATACTTTTTTGCCGCAAAATCCATTTTTACTGGAGCATGCTAAGAAACAAAAAAACTAATATACCGTAATTTTTGCAGTAAAAATTATTATAAAATCACTGAATCACTCTGATTAGATAAATATTACTGTAAAAAATACGGTATAGTGTTTTACAGTAGAAATATATTTTATGGATGATGTACTAAAAGTGCCGGTAATTTATTCTGTAATTTTTTACATTGTAGTATTATCCTTTGAGTGTGATAAAATTGCTAACTATATGTTGTCGTTCTTAATCTTACCCTCATTACAATCGTTAAACTCATTAATTTACTGTCATTAGGGGGATACCATTTTTCTATCTCAAATTCTAAAATGAATGAAGAATATGGATTTTTAAATTACTTTATGTCGCATTTGTTCAAGAGTAATGACGCTTTGTGTAAAAATTTAGTTTATCAAACTAAAGCATCCAACCAAGTTTTATGATTCGTTAGTAACACAGTTTCTAACGAATCGGCATAATACATCCCTTTTATATAATATATATATATATGCCAAAAAGAGACCGGATATATATATATATATATATATATATATACCAGAAAAAGAGACCGGAGTTTTATGCTGTATTTGACCTAAAATTATATAAAATAATAGAAAAAAAGTAGGAAAATGTGTTAAATAAAAATCTTCAAAGGCTTAGTCGGTATATTACAGTTGTAATACAATGGTTAATTAATTTTTATAGTTGTAAAAGTTTTTTATGTGCCTGAAATGGTAAATAGCTAACTCATTTGTAGGAACAAAAAATATTTTTAGTAAGACAACATCTAAATATTTGATCTGGAAATATCTCATGTGAAAATATTTTAGGTAAGGGTAGAAGCAGCCCACCAATGAACGTGCGCGTGCCCTGCATTCGAAAAATGATCGACCCACCTGAATAAAACAGCAGATTAATAATCTGAAAAACAAATGAAAGGTGTCTGAAAATTTGTGATCATTAAATAGCGATTAGAGAAACTTCATTTCTTTCATTATTATTTACACGTTATGCTATTTATCACAAGGATGATTTATTTCACTTGGCATTAATTATTACAGAGTCGTTTACATTATGAAGATAGTTATTTTATGAGATAAAGTAAGCATAAATAGCCAATATCCATACTACGTGATTCTAAAATTAAATTGTAATTCATTCAAAGGATAAGAAGCAAAAATTTATAATTATTTTAAATCTTTTATTAATATATATGAATTTTTTTTAAAAAAGAATATTTTAATAGCAATGAATAAAAAGTACTTATCTATTTTAATTAAAATAAAGTACTTTTAAAATATTGATATCGGAAGGTACAAAATTAATCATTTTTCGTTATTAATTTACATAACAAGAATAAAAAATGTATGCTAATTTTCAGTTTTTTTCATTAAAATAGATAATTTAAGGTCTCTAGATTCGAATTAAGATAAATCATACATCCAAATTATTTTAAATTTATCTAGCTAAAATACATTAGGTCAATTTTTAACTAAACATAACAATAACACATGAAAATTTTAACCGAAATTCAATGAGTTATATTGTCTTATTTCATTTTTTTTTATAGTTTAAACTAAAAAAAAAGTTCAATTTATGGAAATAATTTTTAAAAAAATAATAATTTTTACTTGTACATGTTTTAAAAATTAAGCAAATTTTTCGAATTTTCAGACTTTTTATCAATAAAAAGAAAACAAAAGTAAGCTTTTTATTAATAATATTAGAAAGTTTCTTAGACATATCTTAGAAGTGATAATTTTTTTCAACTTTTTCTAAAATAAAATTTAACTTTTGTTAAAAAACAAAAATAAAGAAAGACCATTTTACATTCTATGAATGTAAACGTATGAATTTAAAAT
This sequence comes from Parasteatoda tepidariorum, assembly GCF_982258835.1. Lineage (NCBI taxonomy): Eukaryota > Metazoa > Arthropoda > Arachnida > Araneae > Theridiidae > Parasteatoda > Parasteatoda tepidariorum. The sequence goes on along the minus strand of NC_141762.1, from coordinate 70,425,345 downwards.
ATATAAGATCAAGTTTTAAGTAAATCTATAAGTTCTTTATCCCTTTAATTTATATGAGTTGCATTGTCTCATTTAGTTATTTTTGACTCGAATCTAAAAAATAAGATTGTTTAGCGACAAAGACTTAGAAAATAAACAAATTGAGTCGCATAATTTTAAAAGACACGAATTCTATAACTCATATTTTTCAATCAATAAAAAACAATTAAAAAGCAGTTTTATTTATTTGCTTACTTCTATGAATATTTGGCTTCCTATAAAGTTTTGAATCTTATTTCGTTAATTTTTATACCTTTCAGGGGTCTGTTTAGAAGAAATTTGGGTCCGTTAACGGACCCTTCACAAAATATCTTTCCATAAAAACGGACCCTTCACAAGACATTTTAACTTTAAAACGGACCCTTCACAAAATATTTTAACTTAAAAACGGACCCTTCACAAAATAATTTATCTTTTAATCGGACCCTTCACAAATTTGTTTATCTTCATTATTGTTTTGTTAATCGAATAAACCCTTCCCTGGTAGGAGTGAGGGAATAAAGGCAGATATAAACGAACTAAATTTTGTCTTCGACATTCAGCAGTAAATTCTGCGTTCAGCAGTATAGGCTAAATACCAAATATTTGTATGTTGAATCGCTAATTTAGTAGTTGCATTTGCTGTTTATTTTTTAAAATTTAATTTTTTTAATTATAACTTTACAGTGTTGAGCATAATCTTGTATGTCTTTACAATTTAAAAACTCCTTGAAAAAGTTTTTTTGCAATAACGGACCCTATTTTCACAAATTCACAAAAGCGGACCCTGGTTGAACGAATGTGACTTAACGTTTATTTTATATTCACAAATTACGAGTAATTTTTTCACAATTTTACCAAAAACGGACCTTTCACAAAATGTCTGGACAGACCCCTGCCTTTACGTTTCTGCTTTTCGATAATTTTATGGCTATGAATTTGTTCGAGAGAGAAGAAGATACTCTAAAAGCAAGAATATCTAGAAAATACTTTTTTGAAAAATTGCAAAGACTCGAAAATCTACTACATTTTATGATTTTTTTTAAAACTATTTGAAGGTGAAAACCTCCTCGTTGCTACAACTGTTCATGTTTCAGAATTTCCTACCTTATTAGTCTCTCGGAAAAAATTTAACGGTAAAAGTAATAATTTTCCCTATAAGAGAGATCTCGAAACATTCTGATAAAAGTTAGGAATGCCACTTTCGGAAATAAGACTCTCACTTTTGATTATTCAGCAGTTTTTGAACTGCATTTATCTTGAGAATCATTTCATCACGAAATCACGCAATTTGTGACGAAACGCAAACCCTCAAATTTATAACGAAAATATTTCCTCAACTCCTCTGAAACTTATCGCAGAGGATTGAAGATAATTAGTGGAATGACGAAACTAGAATGAAGACTAAGCATGAAGTTCGTCTCAATATAAACAGATCCCGGGTTCGAATCCTGCTTCGGGCATGGATGTGATTTATCTATCTACTTTATGTGTCCTTCTTATGTCATCGGGGAAACGTTGAGTCATCGATATGGTGCACAAGAAAAAGTGATCAACAATACCATAAGGCACCACAAATCCGTCATTTTTTTTCCTTATTTGAAAGAAAAAAAAGAAAGACGAAATATTTTTAACTTTTGAAAAAATGTGTTTCCTCAAGAAGTGATAGTTATTTCATCACTTTGACAAAATGTTCGCTAGGAGCATAGACCAGGAAACGGTTTCGTCAAAAACGAAGAAAGTTTTTTTTTAAAAAAATTTGAACATTGTTCACTGTACGAGAGCTTCCTGATCCCTGCTCCTCACCCATTTTTTGCCAATATTGTGGCTAAATATCTTTGTTTTTAGATTATATTTCTGGGAGTACATATAAGGAGGCTGCTGACAAGTGACTAAAATAAATAACGTTACTCTTCCATCATTAAATAATAGTACATATTCATTGAGTAAATAAAAAAAAATATGAGAAAATAAAATAGCAAAATTAGTAAAACATTTTAAATGGCCTATCAGGAAAGGGGAAAGTTTAAGAAAATTAAAAATAATTGAATACTGAACTGTTCTAAGAACAATTTCGATAGCCAAGACGTGTTTAGAATGCTATTGAAATTTTATTAAGAGATTCGGTGTCAATCACTATATTCTAACTTTGTTTACCGCTATATTATTTTTTACCTCTTTAATCTTACGCCGCGAGTGCAAAAGCAAAGATTGAAGTTATTTTCTGACAGTAATTCCTTGAATGTCTCAATCATTTTCGAATTCTTTCACCTATGGAACGCCTAAATTGGCAGCAAACGATTATGAGACATCCATTCCATTGTAAGAAAGAAGATAGAACTACTTCAAAGCTATGTTTTCTTCTCTAAACTTAAGAGATTCCACCAGTTTAAAGATTCATCAGTCACTATTATCTCCATTAAAATGTCGATGATGCAGCCTGCCGTATTCGGATCAGCGATGTGGACTCATGATTCTTGGTGCTGCCATCGCCTTCTTTAAACTTTGCTTACCAATTGACCCTAAAGGTTTGGGGCGATTAGGAAAATCCATTCTTTATGCGAGCTCGGTTTCGACTTTTCCTCACGTGATCTTGTACTGAAAGGTGCTGATGGTCAGTGAACCTTCAATACGAAAACATATCAGCTATATTAAATAATAATAATCAATGTTCTAAATCTTGTTTACAAGAGGTGATATATGCAATGATTGTAATGTGTATTGATTTATTTCAAAATAAGCTTTTTTATTAAAATCTTTAGCAATACAAAGCATTAATTTTTACTTATGAATAATTTTATAATAAAAAGCTTATAAGATAAGTTCCTAATTTTATTAAATAACTAAATTTTTTATGCGTTAATTTTGCATGTTCGGAATTAGATTTTTACTAATAAACTGAAAGGTTAATGGGTTTCTATTTTAGCTATATTCTATTTCTAATTAGTTAATATTACGATGAGATAATTTTTACATTTTCGGAATTTGAATGCAGCTACTAAGTAAACAAGCTAATAAGTGTAATGTAATTATTAAATTCTTCAGTAATAAGTAGTAAGTACCCTAGTATCATTATTTAACATTTAAAAACTAATGCCATAACCTGTTGTTGAACTATGCACAAATTCTTTTTTTACAAATATAAAATGAAAAAAATAAAAACAATATGTTGAAATTAATTTTCAGAGATTATTGATGCTGTAATCTAATTTTAAAGAGAAAAAAACAGTTGGTTTAGAACATGATCTTTTAACCCTTTGTTTCCGAATTTTTATTAAACATATCTATCATACTTTTTTCATCATTTTGTATTAATTTAGGTCAAAATAAGTGAAAAATATTATATTTAGCATTTTAATAATTTGTGGTTATGAAACACAACATAAAGCACCGGTGTCTTTTTCTGAGTTAAAGGTAAAATCATCCAATCACGACTCATTTCCGAACAATAATTTTTCAAATTTGCTCTTGTTTTGATCTAAGATCTTTCATTTACAAAGTCAACTATTGATAATTTTTGTATATAATTTTAAAAAAATTTGAATCTTCTTTCTTTGGATTTTATATTTTAACGCAAATAGTAGTTTTAACTTTAATAATAATATTTTAAAGCGATAATCTAACATATTTTTTTAGTAACTAATAAACCGTTTTTTTTTAAATTAAAAAAATACCAAAATATATTTTTACCTGTTATTAGAGCGTCAGAAAAAATATATATAAACGGACACCGGTGTCCTATAACGGTAAAACGATAACAAAATTTTTTTTTTTTTAAAAATAGTGAATGTTTCAATGGCTTTTTAGAATCATTGACAAATTTTCGATTCCAATGCTTTCATCTGAAATAAAATCATACATCAAAAACTCCTTAAATTATAAAATGCTGTACAATATCATTGTGGGCAATAATAGTTTAAATGCAGAAAAACTAAGAACAATTAAAATTATAAATTTGAAAACTATCTGGAATTCCATAAAAAAATATTGAAAAAATTGAATTCTTGTGCTAGTTTTAATATATTTATGTTAGAGAGTGCGTTTAGGCAAACTACACTGAGAAAAAAAATTATGGCAAAATTTACCGTGTTTCTGTCTCTATGGGAACACAATGCTAGGAAATTTTTGCTGAAACGTTTTGATCATGATTCGGGTAAAAGGACCATTAAAATAGTGATTTATTATATGGGTTTAAATTTCGTAAATGTAGTAAAAATTGTAAAAATGTTATTATGATACTTTAGAGCAGGGGTTTCCAACTTACATGAGACCGAGGGCCGCAATTAAAAAGACCAGTCAAATGGCGGTTCCGCAACTTTATCAAAATTTTATATAGGACAAAAAAAGGCTTCGCGGGCCGGATGCGGCTCGCGGACCGCCAGTTGGTAACCACTGCTTTAGAGTATGGCGTAAAAACAATCTCTTCGTTAAATTTACTTTTCAGTTTAATATTTTCTGATTAAATTTGTGTTAAGAACTATAAGAACTATAATTTTGAAAACCACAAAGTTTAGGTAAACCGTTATTATATGAACGGAAAAAATTACAAAAGAATGTCTTAAAGACCGTATATATATTAGTTTTTATAGACCAGAATTATGGCAGAATTTTACCAGACAAGTCATTACCATACAATACGGTAATTTTACCAGAATTTTGTTCTCTGAATTACTGTAAGAAAACTGCCTTAAAGAATGGAATATCTATTTTTTTTCTTCTTTTTCTGGTAAGTCAATGTTCCAAATTTATTAAAGAGAGAGAAAGCTTTAGATAAACAGTAATTACTTAATCAAAGTAAACTTTAAAAAAAAAAACACGCGCTCATCGCAGCTGCATTTCTTATGTTGTCACATTTAAGAAGTAGAAAATTCTCCCTAATTAGATGATAATTCAACAGAAACGGATGATAAGCATCGTTTACTTCTGGAATTTAAAAAAATATATATATCGTTTTCTTTTTTTCCTTCCAACTAACTGCACGCGATATGCATCGCGGCAACTTTTCAATTCGATTCCTTCATGAAGGCGGATTTCAATCCACAAGTTCTTCGTATTGTGAAAAGGCGTCTAATGTCATCATTAGACAAGGTTAATTGACAAGAGATCCTCCTGTTGAGCTTGGACCATTGGGCGCTCCTTGATAAAGCGTTGAGTTTTTTTTTACCCTTAACATCAACAGCATATAAAAAAAAATGAAGGTGTGGTTTGATTTCGAAACTCGTCTGTATTAATTTTTTTTTCATTATTAGGATAAAATATTTAACCTTTTTACATCGAAAGAAAGAAATAAGGGATAGTAGTAATTATCACGATTTGCGCAAACTCTAAGAATTTTTTTCTAAATTAAATTATTGTCAAACGAAACTAAAAAAGAAAAAAAAACATTTATATTTCTAGAGTTGTCTATAGTCTTTTTTTGTTTTACTAACCAACTTCGAAGGTATGGAATGAAGATTCCTTTTTTTATACTCTCGATCATAGGATTATATGTTTCTTTTATACCGCAGAACCTATAATATGGTTTTTATTAATATTGTTATTATTTCATGTTTTTTTTTTTTTTTTTGCTTGATCAAGTCATTAAAGGACTAGTCATTCGTTTGAATTAAGCAAAATTGCCTTTATTTTGATAAAGTACTGATGTATATTATAACAAGTTAGGGTAAAACTGACAGGAGTTTAGGAAACTAAAGAATAGAATTGCAATAGAAGGGAATTTTATGAGTAAATGCATTTCCAAAACGAAAGTAGTAAATATGTTCGCAAAAAAAATTTTTTTGAGCTACGGGATAGTGCAGATAAACTTATTAATATGAAAATTAATTACTGGACGAAATTTTTCGTATTATTATCTATTAGCCCATTATTATTTCTGTCCGTAATCTTGAAAAAGACTTTAAAAGAGATTGATATAACTATTTACCATTTAATAAGGTCTAATGAAATTCATTCTGAAAATAGCGGGCATTGTAAATAGGTGCAGAAGCTATTGTTTTATTTAAATAAAAATAAATCGTGGAAAACTTTATCATCCATCAACTAATTCTATTATTTCTGCCTACAATCTAGACGGAAGTTTCATATCTAATTCATTCTAAAAGTCATGTTTAACAATTATCCACTTAATATGTTCTGAGGAAATATGTTTGGAAAGTAAAAAAGAAATCAGGATATTTGTGCATAAATATATTCGCACGCAAAGAGACAACAACCAGTAATATTTTAAAATAAAAAGGATTTCATTTTCCTTGCAACAAACAGATAATTAAAGATTGGCACGATATATAACTTACGACGGGAATTTCTTACAATTGTACTAAAAATTACAACGATGAAGATGCCAAAAATATCTTCCTCGCCAAGCAGAATATTTGTTGCTAAAATAGAGAAAAATGAGATGCGTCAAAGAAATATTTTCTCTTTCGTTTTGATGATAAATATTCGATTTAAAAACATTGCGGAGTTTTTTTGAATTCATCACTTAGTATTATATGAGCAAACAATTTTGGTAAAATTTTCCGCACTGTATAATTATACATTTCTGCTTTTTTTTTTTAATCATAATTCTGGTTAATAAAACCAAAATATACGATATTTAAATCTTTCATTTGGCAAATTTTCCTTTCGTAGGGTAAATAGTTTACCGGAAATTCTGGTTTTGAAAATCATAGTTCTGATTTGGAAACATTTAGTAAAAAATTCAAAATAGAAAAGTAAATTTAACCGAATAAATAGTTTTATGCGATGCTCTAGAATGTTATGATAAAATTACCAAGTTTTGGCATTTATCAAATTTTATCTCATGTAGTAAAACCATATGTCATCATTAGTTTTACCATTGCCATTACCAAAGCGATTCGATAAATATTACAGAGCTTTTATTGTTACCATACAGCTAGAAACATGATAAATTTAAACATATTCTGACAGTTTTGACAATGCTTTTTTTTCGCAGTGTTTACAATAATTTCCCAATAGCCCTGAGATGCAGTCAGATTTAGTCGAGCCGAGGATATATAGTTATTCAAAGCCGATTTACTAAAATATTTGTCGAACAAAGAAGAAGCTTTTATTGTGCTTTGTCATTTTCCTTCCAAACACACTAATTTTTATGTTAAAATGTTTAGTATCCTTGCTACAAAAGGCAAAATTGATAAAAAAAAAAAATCATTAAAGATTTTCATGTGCTACACAGTACTTCTCTGTATGACATAAAGGAAAATGCTTTGAAGCCGTTTCTGCTAGTTGTCAACTTTAAGGATGAAATTGCAATTATACACGATCAAATAGTTTTTCTAGCAACCGAAATACACGAATCCCGGTCTGGGGAACCGTGTATTACTTTTCTTGCGGTCCTCTGTAGACTGACGGTAAATACACGGTTCCAGCACACAGGTCAAACATCATAGACTGCCGACAGTGAGCAGATAGGTGACCACTTTGATCAGCCTGCGTAGTAACCGAGGGTGCGCGGTATCAGTCCTCGTTAAAGTGTTCGAACGGGAAGTGCTTGACCTCACGCAGGTCGTTGGGCTACCAAGGCAGGGGAGCCATTCCCTCTGCAGAGGATCAAGATTGTGATGCAATGTCTTCAGATCATCCTCAGAAATGCTTCCCAATCTGTCGCCAATAACCCATTGAACAGCTCTAGTGTGACGTAAATAAATTACTACGACTACTAAAATATTTTGCCTTCATCTTTCGATTATTCCTTGTTATAACATTGCAGTGTTTCTATGTCTATCGCAGTAACTTCACCCTATTGCATATTTTCAAAATTGTATTAGAAACCTTTAATTGTACTTTTTATTTTCTGTTGTATTACTATCTTTAAAATACGTTCTTAATTATATTATTTACCACTTTGTTACATTCTACATAATCAATCTGACGCCCGGAGGCTGAGTGGTAGTGCTTCGCGCTCCCGTGCCACAAGTCCTGGGTTTTATCCTCGGGCCGGGCAAGGTTGACTCAGCCTTTCATCCCTTCAGTGGGTCGATAAATGAGTACCAAGCATGCTTGGGAACTAAACACTGGGGGTTCCGTGTTCGGCTGACCACCTGACCGAAACATCTGCTCCTGCACCCCAGAACCAAAAGTAAAGAAAACTGAGATGGGCACAGTAGGCCTTGGCCCTCAATGGGCTGTCGCGCCGCTGAGTTTAGAGTTTGTTACATTCTTGGTTACACTTTTTGCACTTCTGTAACAATCCTTGAATTATATCATACATAGATTTGATTGTATTCAATTATTTGATGAAACAGCATACATTTATTGCAATCTTTTATGTTTTAAACTTTGTATGATATTAATTTTTCTTAGTTAACTGTCACTAAGCCTCGATTTCGAAATCAAATGGACTCTGGTCTTGATTTTCCTAAAAACGCTTTAGGCGTACGTGTTGCCAATAAACAGCAGCGCATTAAAGAAAAACTCCACTTTTATTACCATTTAAAGAAGAATGAATTGCTTAAATGTCCCGCAACATGTTGCTCACTTGAAATAATGGACAGGTATTAAATATAGCTTTCTCAACCAACCCTGATGTGGATCAAATGATTTGTCCAAGACGCTGACAGAATTTATATTGGCAAGAAAAGATGGGTACCATGCTGATAATCTCAACAGGGGACAAACATTGCATCCATCTCAAGTGTCTGGATGATATAACTTAGATCAAATGCGATGAGCGTCAAACTTTTCCATTATGTTCTTCATAATTCAATAAAACCTAACCTACCTGTTTGAAAAGGTCATATACGCTTTCACCTCACTCTCCTGAACTTATTTGATGGTTTCGTAACAAATCTCATCCTCCATTCATCATGCTAGATGAGAGGTTGTCCCTCTTTCTCACCAAGTGTGAAACTCTCTTCGGCTATTTTTTCCACTAAAGAAACATAAATATTTAAAAAAAAAATATCTGCTTGAATAGCTTTGTAATTGAAGAGGATGGAAGAAAACGATTAGGCTGTTTTATTTTAGAACCGCTGAAGAGTTGCGTTTAAGCGCGCCTGGTGACAGTTTTAATAGCTTTGATGAAAGTTACTATTGCGTCGTTGCTATAAAAGAAAATTCGTATTTTCGGATGTTATATATTGCAGTGTAGGAGTGTTTACCTGCTTAAATTTATTAGGGTTTTTTGGTCTTTGGGTGCAATATATCAATAAGATGAATACTCTATCCTTGAACGCATGCCATAGTAGAATGTTATTGAAACTTTTATAATTACCAAAGCACCACCTACGCAATTTTTCATGAATAATGTAAAACTGAATTCTTCTTAACCATAAAACATACAAATGTTTATGTTACAAACATTTTTATGTTTTATTGTTGAGAAAAACACATAAATATTTGAAAACATACAAATGAATGACATAAAAGTTGGGAAAACTTTTCATCTTCAGTTAATTTCTTCATTTCTTCAGTTGGGAACATCCGGCATTGCATAAACAACGCGAAAAATCAATCCACTGAGTATAAAATAAAACATTTTACACGTTACTTAAAAGTTGTATAACAATGCCAAATTATGATCTATGTTACAAACAAATTATGATTATTATCTATATTATGATCTATATATATTATGATCTATGTTGACAAACAGCCAAATTATGATCTATGTTAATTTCACACTTTTAATAAGCATGATTATGATAAGAAAATCAATAAGTTTTATTTACTGCGCATGAGCTGCAAGTATATGGAACTCATGAAATAAGTTCCAAAAGTAGAGAAAACATGCTTAAAAAATTACAGAATAAGGAAAAAAGAGAAAAAGAAAATTATTTAAAAAAAATAATAATAATAAATAAGATCAATATTACGATACAATATTAGAAAGCACTCTTTTTTGCGGATATAATCGTTTGAGCTGATGAATGGATTATATCTTTTTTTCCGGAGTCTTCTTATTATTTTTTTAATTATTTTCTTTATCTCTTTTTTTCATTATTTTTTTCGCTTTGGTACCGAAGAATTGGGTGAAACTGCGCTATAAACTGGGCGCAAACATGGGGAGCTAAGAGTTCATCTATATTTTAACTTTAATTATGATTTCTAATTTTAGTCAGTAATATAAATCAGAGCTATATAAAACACTTAAAGGATGCTTAATAATTTACACAGGAGAAGCACAATAAGAAGTGGGCGGATTCTCCTACTACTACTACTCATCGACTCTACAGTCTATGGAGGACCTTGGCCTCCTTTATCACGCAACTCCACATTTTACGGTCCTTGGCCCTTATTCTCCAACTTTAGATATTCATTTTTTTTTTTAGATCTCTCTCTATCTCATCGAGCCATCCTTTTCTAGACATTTCCCTCCAGTTTTCCTCAATAGATTTTCTTCTATGTATTGTATTTTGAAAACTCAAGTAAATACTTTTATTTAAAACAAAAGAATATTTGTACTGCAATGTTATTAAATTAATTGAACTCACGTTGACCTTTACGAACTTCGTACAGTTCGTAACAGTTTCTTTGTTAACTGTTACGAAACGAACTCTGCTTTGCGTTTGTTTGAGGAAGGGTGAAACCTCTTCATGCCCCAGAGCAGTTTTTTGTTTAAATTCTGAACAAAGATGAGGAATGGATGAGGCAAAATATTTACGTTTTATCTTTAAACTCGGTTAACAGTTAACTTAGGTACGCCATTAAAGTAAAAGTTGACTGGTTGCGCATTTGCTTCAACCTTAAAAGGATTATAAGTTGAACCATTTTAAAATACAAATCAATTCTTTTTAAATTTGATAACACCATATCATCTTTCAACGATAGCGTGGTTCAATATGGCAACGTTGAATAACTTAAAGTGAGAGTATACGATATATTTTTTTTCTTGCTTTTAAAAATGATAAACAAAAGAAAAACTTGTTTTTACATATTGATTATCTATTACAAATAACCACTTCAAAATTCGAAAAAAATTGCAATATATTTTAAACTTGAAGTGTTTGAGGAATAATAACTTTGCATAATAATTTTTTTCCTATCGTTTTCTAGGTTATTGAATATAACATGAAAGTGGAATGCAAATGCCATGGTGTATCAGGCTCTTGCGAAACCAAGACGTGCTGGAGGGCATTGCCAAAATTTCGACTCGTTGGTTCCATTCTCCGAGAAAAGTTCGATCATGCAACTGAAGTACAACCACGAAGATCTGGTAAACGTAGCCAATTGGTGCCAATGAACGCCTATTTCAAATACCATTCGGATACCGACTTGGTTTTCTTGGATTCTTCGCCAGATTTCTGCGAGCGGGACTCACAGAATGAAACGCCTGGAACGTATGGGCGACAGTGTAACAGAACTTCTAAGAATATTGACAGCTGTGACAGTTTGTGTTGTGGACGAGGTTTTACAAGCAAAACTGAAACTGTGATGGAGAGATGCGATTGTAAGTTCTACTGGTGTTGTTTTGTGAAGTGTAGAGAATGTGAACAAGAAGTGGAATATAATTATTGTTTATAGAACGCAAAGAGTGACAATTTGCCACGTGATCTAAAAACCGTTCAGAATGTAAATAGTACTTAATCGTTTGCTGGAAAAACTACCGTATTTCTCAGCAAAACTGGATGAGGTTTTCAGGGCTACAGAAGATAAACATTTTGCAATGATCTGGATATCGTTCAGATAGTTTAATCGAAAAGCCACTGACAAACCAAGACACCTTTTTCTATGCTGAAACCTTGCTTCATTTTACCATGGCTTAAAAAAACTTCAGAGTGTAAATACTTATTTCAACATTTATTGGTAGTATTAAGGGATTGACAATCTAATCAAGATAATGCTTACGAGAGATATCTTGCCAGGACCTGAAAACTGTTTAGGATGTAAATATTTATTTCAACATTTGTTGGAAAATCGTAGGATTTTTTGACAACTTAGGATGCTTTCTCTTGATGCGCGAAGTGCGTCACTTTAAAATGACCCGAAAACTGTTTAGAGTGTAAATACTTATTCAAACGTTTGTTGGTAAAACTGTTTAACTTTTTGACAACCTGAGCTAGTTTTTTTTTTTCAGGGCTATATGGAATTTTGTATACAATTGGTACAATGCAGCTTCTAATTCCAATTACTTACATGCATTTTCCAAGATATGTACAAAGCTTAGAGTTTTTAACATCTTTCTGGAATGGTTGCGAGAAATAACTGTAATATTTAAAAGGTCTCTGTACTTAAGACTTAAAGTTATTTTAACAACATTTTAATTCTTTTTTTCTAACCCGATTCTGTCATTATTAACATTTTGATGTTATTTTTTAAAGGTAAGATATATTTATTTTATGAATTAATTAAAATTCATCAGAAGAAACCATTTTTACCATTTTAAAATTAACGTAGGATAAAAAAAAATATTAACATAGATAATTCAAAAAAAATTAATCTGCTGGTTTTAAATGCATTTATTCCAACCAAAATATATAATGTCACACTCCTTGTTATCCTTCCAACTTTCGCAATTTTACAAATAACCTGCCTTCCATCAAACGTGACATCCTTTGTGTAAATCATTATTGATATTGTGACATAATTACCGATTTTCTACACATTCTAAAGTGAAATTTCTCAAGTTTATAAAATTTTCCTGCCCTAAGCTCCTCAAGTATCGGATAACAAATGGTTAATTGATCAGATGGCTAAGATGAAATTGTTAAACTTATCATGACTTTTTACTTCCAATGGAGAATATAATATTAATTTAAATAATATTATTTAAAATTAATTAAAATTTTTAACAAAAAAATAGTTAAAAATTAATTAGAAAATAAAAATTAATTAAAAATTTTATTAAAAGTTTTTAACAAAAGAAGATTATTTCTCCACTAGTTAAAATTTCTGATAAATAATTTTAACAATTCTTTTCATACATACTTTTTGTTAAAGATTTTTTTCAAATCTGATAAAACGAAACGTAATTAAAATCCAAATTCATTATGGAATTCGGTTTTTAGAAAATTGCATGATTTTTTTTTCTACCATAATAAATATGGTTTATAGAACAATAAGAAATCAAATTCATGCATAATTTTGTAATGAACTATCCCATTTGCAAAGAGGATAAATACTTTTAAAATTAGTATTAAAGAACATAAAAAATTGTTTTTCGATTGGTAAGATTGTATTGCAGTAGTAGTCATATGAAAATTATTTGATTCTAACAAATTCTTTAATTTAAAAAAAAAAAAGTGGAAATTTGCTTCTATATGTTTTTAAAATTTTGTAAAAAAAAAATTCTGATGGAAAAAATCTCAACATTTTTACAAAGTAGCAAAAAAAAAAAATAATAATTAACGTTCTGTATTATGATGATTCTTTAATGCAGTAAATTTAACTTAAAATATAAACCTTATATAAACGTTAGTCCAATTTCTTCCGAACTTTATAATAGATTTCCTCCAACGACAGCTATAGATATATTTCTCTAATTTTTTATTATATGTATATTTTTCCTTCATGTTTCAAATACATGAAATGGACGATGTCGCTTGCCAGTATTTAATTTTCAGCATTTCAGAGAATTCACATTATGATAAAAATATTCTTTTGAAAATTTAAACTTACTACGTAAAGAAATATATATTTGGTTAAAACTAATTAAGCGGCTTCTGTCAAAGAATTCTTTAATGATATGTTAGCAGTTATAAATGGATTAAAGTTAAATCAGGACATGTTTTTTTTTTTCCAAACTTTCATCTGCCCCTGAAAAACTACGAAGTTTTCTCTGTTGAATTGATTAATGATGACGAATTCGAAGAATGAATCATGTAATCCTTCCCTTAAACTTATTAATGATGGCGCCGATCGTTAGATAGTAATCTATTGTTTCTGATAAGAGTAATTAAACTTCTTTGATGACTTCTTTTTTTTTTTAGATTGATAGGTCTTAAATCTTTAAAAAAATATTTATCATCGAAGTTTGGAAGGATCCGAGCTTGAAGCTCGCAATCTTTAATATCGTCGCAGAAAAAGTTCGAAAACAAATCTTTCTCTCACAAAATTTATCAAGACCTCCGAATCGATTGATAGTTCGTTCAGATTATATTTTTTCCCCTTCTTGGCTCTATTCGTGCAGAGCTGGTGACACAAGTTGGCTGATTGATGAATTGGCGAAGATTGGTCTTTGGGAACCCTTAAAAACCCTCTCTCTTCTTGCGGTTATAAATCACGCTAGGACAGTCCCTTTTACAAACTGCCTGAAGAAGTTGTTGTAACCAGTAGAAACTGATGATGCTCGCCCTGTCCAATATAACACCCTAAAAGATGAGGAAGAGCGATAAAAAATAAAAATTACAAAAAACTTTTCTGCTGAAACAATACTGCTTTTCTTCCCAGAAAACCTAGTTCGCGATAGATGATTGCAGCGGGAAGATAATTTGTTTCGAGAATTTCAACAAAGTTGAGAGAATGATGAAAAAATAAAAATCGATGTTTTGTTCCTTAGAAAATGAATGATCCCTTCTTTCAAACAAGTCCTTATTCAAATGATAAAAAGTTTCAATTTTTTAAAATTAAATGGTAACATGCCCAACGTTTGAAATTTGCAATCTAGAAAATGAATGCGGAAGATTAATGGTTAACATCTCACTTAATCACGGAAGGAAATCGTCTGCATCCCTATAGCATTTAAGAACAATTAATGTAAGAGATTAATCGTTTGCAAAAATTTATCGCTTGCATAATTAAAAAAATTCACTAAAACTTCAATTAAAATATCCTTTTGTGAAACTTTAAAAGAATAACTGAAGATTTATGAAACTAGATTACAGAACCATTATTGAGGTGTTCGCATTTACAATGCGTTGAAACCTGTATTTTAAAGTTTGAAAAATAATTTGTTAAAGATTTATTATTTTATTAATTTATTATTAATGCTATATAAAGATATGAATTGAAAATTTTATGATGTTCATTTTTAGAATAAAATTGCCTTAATAATCTACTTTTATTAACTTTGTCAACTTAGGTCAAACGCCTTATTATTATAAAAATCATTCACTCTTTTTTTTTTTTAAGTTATTGGATTTTTTTTTAATTTTAAAATTAATTTTAATTTTTTTAAACTATTTGTTTCATAAAAAAACACGGTTTTAAACTCAAGAATCTATTCATTTTATTTTTAGAAAAAAAATCATTCAATTGCTTTTCTGAACAAACAAGTTTTCTAAGCCATAACAGATTTTCGTCTTAGTATCAAAATATCTGTAAAATTTATCTAAATATCTTCTAAAATTTGTCTCTTAACCATCCTATATTTTACTCAATTACACTTAATATTTACGAGAGTATCATATTTCAAGAAACTAAAAATTATCACTGGAATTCGCTCAGGGAATCGGTCTGCAATTTTGCTTGTTTTTTTTTTTTTGTTTTTTTTCAGTATTATTTATTTTAATTTTTTTTTTTATTTTTTTAAATTGTTTTTTTCAATTTGAGCATTGTTTATATTATTATACATTATGCAATTTATTATACATTATTTATTTGTTCTTCCATTATTTTTTAGATTATTCTGAATATTTATTTATTATTACATTTTCTTAAATAGTAAAATAGACATTCAAATGTCAAAATTTAAATCAGATGATTTTTAATTAAATCGAACACTGTGAAGAATTAGATTAAAAACAATAATTGTACGCGGGAAAACGGTTATAGAAATAGTTCTATCCTAAAATAATGTTATCAAAGTTTTCTCAGAGAATTTTCAATATGCGAAAAGAATTTATTATCTAAGAATTTGTTATATCATTATATACGCTTATATAATGATATTTATTCATACATTTATGCTTTTTTTTTCTTTTTGCTTTAAAATGTTATGTTAAACTGGGTTGATTCAAGAATATTTGGTGCATAACACCTGTTTACACAGTTGAAAATAAATATTTTAAATTATACTTAATTCCGTATTTTTCTTAAAATTTTCTAGGGCAAGATGCGAATCTTCTGACAGATATAAACTTTCAGTAACTCGAATCTCATGACTGGCTTAGATTTAAATAAAATTCATATTTCTTGAGATATGCCTGATCATTACTTCGAAATTTATGTTACGCTTTGGCGAAATTTTAATGTAAATTTCAAGAGAAATATTATTATTTTTGCAAATTTTCTTTTCTTTCATAAATTCCATCTCTGAACTTTAAATTTAACATAGTTACCATTATGAATTGTAAATAGTGTATTTTTTAGCCATGTAAGATTTGAATCAATAAATATTTATTAAAACTCATTCATATGTTGTATAAACTGATTATAAACAGTGAGTTTACACAAAAAATTTACTATAAATAACTTACTGTTACACTTTGGATGCCAAATAATTTACAGTAGATTTTCCGAACAATGAAATCTCCCTACAGCGAAATTTTTAATCCGAACGTTAAGTAACGAACAAAATATTCTTCACTTATAAGAAATGGTTTTCATTCCATTACGCATTTTTCTAACTTTCGAATTTGTATCCTTGAAAGCAAACAACTCAACGTAGAGGGACGGAAAATATCGCAAAACGATCAGAAAAGATATTAGCGATCCGTAAGAGAAAACGCCGTGCCAATCGGTGAATCCAATCTAAAGATATTAAGGAAAATTCACTCTGTAACGATGTTTTTTAACAATGAAATTTCATATTTTTGATTGCTTCCGACTTGAATGACGCCGGAAAGTGGCGATTGTTAACAAACCACTCCATAAGGATTAGAAACCTACAGAAAAAATATCAAATCAATACCTACGTTATCAATTTATTAGAGAACAACCATACAGGCAGATTGTCGCTCTTATATATAGAGAGAGAAGATCTTTCAGAAGAAAATTTATCCTAACCCTTTTCGTTATTTTGTTGACATTCGAAGAAAGCTGCGAACAGATATTCGATAGCAAAGTGTTGATTTTTAAAAAATTTCCATAAATCAGTCGTATTGCTTATGAAAACGCATAATTATGAAAATGCAGATCAAACATCTAAGGCTGTTGTTCGAAAACTCCTGTTAGTTTCTTATAGTTATTTGAATGTTAAACTAAGTTTGGGTCATCACTATAGCCAGTGCTCTCTATTAGTGATGTACCGAGTCCTAAAAAATTCGAAATGAAATGTCCATGTTTGAAAATGTATCTGCGAGATTAATTTTTTATACATATGTTCCGTCATTAATTGCCTTATTCTTAAACTAATTCTTAACTGTCTTATTCTTAAATTTATTTTTATGGGCCAAATAATGTTCTAATTTAAGCACTAGTTATTTTTCATTCACATCATCGGCATAAAATCTGCATGAATTGCAATGAAGCATCAAAACAGCTTATTTTTTTTTTTAACGAACTAATTTTTATGACACAAAATAAAATGCAAACTTAAACAAAAAACATAGTTGTTTATTCTATTCAAATTTTTCTATCATTCATAATTGGTTTTCACACAGCATTCAAATTTGTTTTTACAGATAATTAGGGCTCTTTTTTTATAGACGTTTCTATTCATCAAATGAAGTTTTGTTCATCGAGGAATAAAGTTCGAATGGATGGAGTTTTAATCATTGATTCGGTTTTCGAGCCAACACATGTGGCACTTCCGCACCAAGAAAATGACACTGAGTGAAACTAAATATATATAGTATATATATATAAATTACAGTTGAAAATTATAGTTTTCACTATTCCCCTGCAATATTTACACAAGTACGAGTATGTCCTACTCAATGTAGTAAAAATATGGGCGACTTCTTTTTTTCTTCCTAACCGGATATATAACGGCGAACATTAAACGGTTACTGAACAGCTATATTTCATAAAAATTAATAGAATTACATAATCCATTTCCTGAAGTCGTTTATATTGTACGGCCAATGTAAAAAAAAGATAAGCAGAAAAATCAAATTTTAACACGTAATTAAAATTTGGTGTTTCCTTAACAATCTATAACTTTGCTAGAATTTGATTTAAGCAAAAAATTCACGCTGTAAGAAATGACAAGACAGGAAATAATAAATTTGAGTTAATGCAATTAGCCTTGTAACCCCATTACAGCTGACTTCAACGGAACCTTTAACAAATTAAAATATTTTTTCATTAACTCTTGATGAGTGTAAACGATACACTTTCACCAACACACGCGTTACATGGTTTGTAAATTTTTTTTATGCGCGACTAAAAAGTACCATAAAAAAGGCTTATGAACAGTTTAAAGAACAAAAAAAAAAAAATACTTCTCTTCTCAACTTTAATAATGGATCAAATTATCCATTTTCACTTATTCTCAGTAAAATATATACTACCTGATTTATTGAAACGTGTAAATCAAATAGCCTATTAAAAAAAATACAATTTACATAAAGAGAATGAGCGTGTTGCTGTAAAATAGTTCGAATTATAGTTTAAAGGAATGCGAAACAAAGAATACGAAAAAAATCGCCTCTAAAAATACTGCCATAAAATTGTCTAGCTTCAAAGATTTTTGATAGAAAAAAAATACTAAAAAAAAATAAAGAAAAGTGATGAAAATTTTTATTCTTTTTAATTTTATTTTATTCGGTTCGGCTTTGTGTTCGGTTCAGATGCACAGTATACCAGGATGATTTTACAAGTTTAGGAATATTTGAAGCATAATTTTAAAAAAAAAAACAAAATTTTGTCAAAAGACATTTTTTACAAAATATAAAACTAAAATTTTCAAGTAGTATTTTGTCATAATATATTATCAGCAGAAATTAAAAACTTGTATTTTATTTCTGTATTTTTCAATAAACATTTGAATCGTAAAAAGTTCGAGAACATGTGTGTTAGAAGGTAAAATTTACATTTAGTAGCACTCATCTTCATATCTAGATACATATAAAATACTAATGATATAATTAACATCATTTTAATCTTTATTCATCATCATATGGCACATAAATCGTCAACATTTCACTCTGCATATGACATTGTATTCTCAAAATATCTAAAGCTATAATGTATATGTTTGTTTTCTAACATGGATTTGTAAGAGTTATCAGATTCGTAATTAAATTTAATCACTATTTTACGTTAGGAATAAGAATTAAATACCTTTTATTACCCTTACCTTTATTTAATTAAATAGCTTCATTATCTACCTTTGGGACAAACGAGACACATAAACCAAAATAATTTTCAGTTAAAAAAATATTTCATTACATATTAAAAGTATCATATTTCAAGGGATTGAAGGGCCCTCGATAACCAATAATGCTTACTAGTAATATTAATAGTTACGCTAATGCATATTAGGTGTCAGGGAAAAATGGTTGGGAAAATCGATTTTAGATAAAATAAAGGTAACGAAAGAGGTAAGTGGCATATCAATGAAAAAATATTAAGAATATTTTGGTATTGTGTAAGAACAGAAATACAGTTCTAAAGGAGTGTAAAAATAGAGATAAAGCAATTTTTTTAATTATTACAAATTTGGATAAAGCAATTTTTTTAAAATAAAAACAAAAATATTTTCTATTCTGCAGAATCACTCATTGTGCCATTAAACTTTACATTAAAATAGGTGGTAATAAAAGCGATTGTGAATCATACTTTTCCGCCTACCAATGGTTAGCAGAATTATACCATTATAAATAACTACGTTAGAAAAATTTGCGTCGTTCGAATTGCATATCAGAAGAAATTTTTTCATATGGTAAAAGCATTCCCACCACAGAGCATTTGCCAAGACCAGGAGGATCATGGAGGTTAAGGCCTCACTCTTTCCTGAAATTGTTATTGTTATAGCGATATGGTCAGCATTGAGCATAAGACGTTTTTACTTCCCAGACAACCTGCTACCCATTGATCTATAGTTGAGAGGGCTTCAAGGCAACTCTATGGATCGAACCCCAGTCCATCAAAATGGCAATTCAGTGCCTTAGCCATTAAACCATCGCGACTCTCTCACACACACACACACACACATATATATATATATATATATATATATATATATATATATATATATATATATATATATATATATATATATAAAATTAAGAATTGGATGTGCATTTAAATTTTTTTAATCTCTTTAAAATTATTAAATTTTAAACTTTTATTTCGAATATAAATGCATGAAATGCAATTTTTAAGTTTTATATTATCAATATAAAAAAAAAAATTAGGAATAAAATCCTTCTTTTCGCATTAGTAAAACTCGTATTAACATTTCATTTAACTTATTTTTCAAATAGCAAAATATCGCTTAATATATTTACATTTCGTTTTCAGCGTAGAATTTGCTAAATTAACTTCCTATCAACCTAAATTAACTTTATTATATAGATATCATGCATTGACAAGAAAAGCAATTACATTTCATTCTCCACAAAGAATTCGTTTCTTTATCTTTTAAATAAAAAGTTAACGCATAGTGGAGAAATCTGCATTAACATTTCATATTAGTCTATGTCAGGGGTGGCGAACTTTTATACACCAACGTGCCATTTTCTCTAAAAAATTGCTTAATGAGGTCATAGACGTGCCGTCAAATAATTTTGACTACGTCATTATTGGGAAAATAATAATACTAAATACTATCAACTCAAAACTATTTACATTGAAAAAAATACATTTTTAATGTCTCAGTTATACAAGTAATTTAACTTAAAGTAACATCAGTGTGACTTCTGTTGTTGCAGATTAGATGACCAATAACTTAGGTTGTAAGATGTTAGTTTGAGCAGGACTGTTGATTTTTTTTGCTAGTTATTTATTGTTAGCTAGTTTTTTACGGTTATTAATTGTTTTTTAGTATTAATTTAAAATTTTTTTTATTAATAATTGTTTATTATTTTGTGAATTTTAATTTAATTGTTACATATGCTTCATAGCGTAATAACGTTTGTGTAATAACAATTCATAGTGTAACAACAATTGTGATCGGTGGAGTGCCCAAAATATTGTGTCGCGTGCCATTGGTTCGCCATCCCTGGTCTAAGTATTTGAGTACTAATATGATTTATATATATTTGATAATACCATTCATGTCATATAGAAAAATATTGAGTAATACCAAAATTAGCATTCTCGTTTCATTTTCTACAAGGAATATTTTACGTTACGTTCCAAATAAAATGGCAACGGTATTATCAAAATTTGTATTTACATTTCATTTTCCATGATGTTAACGCGTTTGTTAATTAATTAGATATACTGATTTAATTTTATTTAAGATACATTAACACATTCTTAATGAAATAAAACTAGGATGTAAAATTTTGCAGCAGATGGTACGGAAAGAGATTTCTCAAAACGTATTTTCTTTAGAAAGAACATCTTGCTGACTTGTTTGAAGAATCAAGGAAATATGTTAGCGAAACGAAGACTCTATGTATAGCTCAAAGAATAAACCAAATGCACAACCAGCTTCAGAGATAGCTACATTATTATGATATTATCTCTATTCTGAAAAGCATACTTCAGCAATAAAAAGAGAGGCTTATTCCACTTGAAGTAGGAAATAGAAAAGAAAACATCGAGTTACACAGGGATTCCAAGTTTGGAACCCTTCTCTCTGCCCCCTTTAAATACCTGCTTTTATAGCCTTCTGGAAGATAATATTTCCAAGTAAAACCTCATAAATCATTCTTAATGCCAAAACATCAAAAACAAACGCTTCTTTTGCTTTTCTTAGGAATGAGTTGCTAATGTAGCAACTAATTAGTCATCTGCTTTAGGGACATCTGAGATTGCTGTTGAAATTCAGTATTTGACAAGGTTAGGGTATTCAAAACGCTTTTTTTAAAGACAAATAACTTGGTTTAATAATTATTTTATCTTGATCCTGTACACGTGCATCCAATAAAGTTTAAAATTATTTTCAGCTATTTTAATTTTAGTTTAAGGAACAGTGTTACGATTATGACAGGCATTATTTAAACGTTTTTTTTTTCTGTTTACGAAAATAAAGCGATTATTTCGGCCTATCAGAGGTACGTAGTGAGTTAATACGCAAAAGTTTTAAGTGACAAACCAAATGGAGAAAGTGCAAAATCCAAAATAAATTGGCCTGGAATCCTTCTTATTGTCCACTTGTATTCTAAAACCTGCTGGATAGAATCGGGTTATAATAAATAAGTAAAGTAATTTAAGATTATTGTATAATTGTAACGCTGCGTCGCAGGGGACCAGTTGTTATATTAATTGCAATTGCGTTCCTTTCTTTTACATTTGATATTATATTACAAAAAAAAAATTTCATACAATTGCATTTTTAATGCATCATGGTCAAACTAATTTGTAATCTTTTTACTAAAGCAATACATTCACTAAAAACAGATGCGAGAAAAAAAATCAATAAAACAGTAAATTACAATCGTCGATTGCCGTACTATATTACATATTTAAAACTTTTATTTACATTTACAGATGTTAATCACATGACTTGCCTTATTCTGTGGTAAGCAAAATTACCAAGTCACTAATTCCACAAAAAAAAAAATCTTTTTGTTTAACTCCATTCTTTATTTTCTTCGCTTACTAATGACTTATTTAATCAAGAATTGTTCTTAATATTTGCCATGACGCAAAACTATTTGCTTTCAAATTTAAAGACATAAAAAAAGTCACGCTAAACAGTTTTCTTTTTTCTTCAAACAAAGCGTACGGTCATCTTAATTAGGGAAAATAGTAAATTCACACAAGTCAAAAATACATTTCCGCCTTACTAAAAAACTAACATGTTGGTTAATAAACCTATACAAAATATTAGTAATTTTGTGATGAAATTACTATTCATAACAAAAACATACAAATGCATCAAAAATCATAGTATTTTGAGGTATTTTTAATTACATTAATAAATTTATGCAATTTAAGTTCAATTTTCTTGGTATAAGAAGCAACTAATCAACACAAAAAAGAAAATTGCTCATACTTTTTTAACATATTAAATTAAAGAATCACATACAAGAATTTCTTTATATTTTATTAATAAATTTCAAACTAGAGTAATTGTGTGAAGTGGTGTATTAAACGTTTTAAGCAGGACCCACTAGTTAATCAATTCAATAAACTTTCTATTTTTGTCAACTTTGAAGTTTTTATAAATTGTCAAATATCTTTATTTATTGCAAAATTTTTTTATATTTCTGCATTTCTTTTTTCAGTTTGCTAGAATCATGCTGTGTGTGTAAGTTTTATTTTCACCTGCCCTGTTGCAAGAAATTGAAATTAAATACTAACCCCTTCCCCAAGGATTCACACAACAGGGGTGATGTTGAGCCAAACTCAAAAATCCTGAAAAATTTCTTTAGTAAAATCATAAATGACGCATTTCAAAAAAAAATTTCTTTATAAATTTAAATCATTTACAACATAAAATTCTAAATAAATTAAATGTAGCATAATTTAAATTAATAATTTTGTATTTATTATACTACAAGAAAAAATATTTACAAATGAAAGAGATAACAAGTTTAAAATTCTAGTTCTAACATTTTAAATAAAATATACAAGAATTTATGTGATATGTGATTACCGGAAATTTCCAGATCGCGATTAGCGAAAAATTCAGACTTCTTCCCTGAGCACAATCATCTCTGACATAAGGAAAAACTTTATAATTTAAAGTGAGCATGATTTCGAGAATTTTAAACCAAATGGATTTAAAACATAAGTTTCTATAATACTCCAAGAACTATTAGAAAAGGAAAAATAGGCAGATAAAATTTTAGAATATAGTGATAGCCCACTGAAAAACTTGCCAACACTGGTGCTGACGCCCAATTTCATCGCAGAACATAAAAAGAATTATCAAGGATCAAAGATAAATACAAACCAGGGTTGGTATGATTTAAATCACCTGTTTTAGTTCTTTTTTTTATAACCTTTATGTAAACAAACTGAATATTTAAAAAAAAACATTCATAATTAATAGATGTTCTTTTCTTACAGAATATAATTTATTTATTCTTTTGAGTGTTTATAAAAGTCTGATATTATTGATAATGAAAGTAATTTCCTAAAATAAATTTAAGAATGAAAAAAGGCCCAAAAACTGGATAAGGGCAGCATGCAGTTATTAAAATACTTCACAATTAGTAGATTTCTATATTTTATTGGGAGAAACACAGAAACATTAAAATTAATCTGAGGGAGGGAGTATCTCTAACTACTAGCTAAATAATAATCTTACAGAATTTCAAAAAACTGATTAAACAAAATTTATTTTTGAAAACTTTTTGCAGCTTACCATAGAAAGATGCCAAATATATAAAAATCTCGATTTTAAATTCTTAGTCGCTTATGTTGATTTCTACTATTGCACGGCAGCACAATAATTTTTTATTTATGAACTTTAAGAGCTGACAGAAAGTTCATAGACGTAGAACAGCCGAGTTTTTTACTTCGCTCACAAAGGTGATTTCATGACTTCATCGTAGGTAGCCCGAACAATAACTCAGCTTCGATTGGAAGTTAACTCTCTAATTTAAAGAAATCTTTTGTTTTTAAAATGAAAGATAAGAATTTAGCATTTAATGCTGCGTTTAAACTAACTTTTGATTTGAAGTTAAAATTTTTATGCCTTAAAAACAATTCTCTCCACCCAAATAAAAAATATTATTCATTTTTTTAAAGAAAGAAAGACCTTTAATATTGTGTTTAAACTAGAAGAGTAGAGAAAAACAACTAGAGATATAACTGCTAGTTTTTCTTAAAATTGAAAAATAGTAAAAATTTTTAGTTTAATTCCAGACAATATTTTAATATATTTTCACTTTTCTTCCTTCTATTTCTAACAAACAGAAAATTTAAGTTTTAGTGTAGCTTTGAATTCTCCATATAATAACATAGGATTGCTTTATCTCCAATTAAAATATATTTTGAATACAATTTAAAAACTCATTTGAAGTACAGTTAATTAGACAATACATCAAGAATCAGACATTAATAATTAGACAGATAGTTAATAGTAACACAATGTCGAAGTACAATAGTTTAAAGATATTTTTTTAAAAAGGAAAAAAAAACACATTAGGCACTCATTCAAAAGACTGTCACTATGGATTTTGGAAACATTCCTTGCCTACCTGGATTACTTTTATCAGGGGTCTGTTAACGGACCCTTCACAAAATATCTTCTCATAAAAACGGACCCTTCACAAATTTATCTTCATAATTGTTTTGTTAATCGAATAAACCCTTCCCGGGGGTAAAAAGAAACCCGGTTCAAAACGAATTAAGTTTTCCGAGTTTCCCCCAAGTTTAATTTCCAAATGTAGTATTCTTTTTACAAACATCATGTGAACATTCTTATTGTCATTAAATGATAATTTTTTTTTTTGGAAATAAATAATTGATCAATTTATGATTCATAATCAATCAATTATTCATAAAATTAATTAATAGATTATGTAATAAAAAGTAATTTCTGGCAAATTTTTTAAATAAAATATTACAAATTTAAGAATTGTTTAAGTTTACTTAATGCGTAACACAATATATATGTCAACTGAAATTATTAAAAATCTGAGTGATTTTGTTTCCAGAGCTCATTCTAGGCAGGGTGAACAGGGTGCAGCACCCTGCTGCCTTTTTAATCAAAAGAATCCCACCCTGTTGCCCCTGAAGTAAATTAGTGCCCTGATGTAATACTCCATGCCCTTTCTGTTCTCAACCCTTCTGTATTTTCCCCCCAAACTTTTCAATGGATTTCTTAAACTTTTGTTATTTTCAACTCTTTTTATTTAGCTTCTCATTGCTGTCAAGATATATATGGGAAAGGAAAAATAGCCATCACACCCCCTTGTTGCACTTGTCTTTGAAAATTTGCAGTTACTTCCACTATCATTAAATTATAATTAATAATTTTAATTATTAAATCATAACTACAGACATTTAAAAACATGCAATATTATTTTATTAAAATATGCATGCATTTTAAATAAATTACTAAGCTAATTAAGCTCATTAACTCGATATATATGTTAATGTGTTAATGAAAATTATTAATTAATACGATTGCTTTGCTACTTTTAGTAAAGTAAAAAAAAATAATTTCTTTTACTAATAGACAATGCTTTTTAATTGAGCGTGTAAAACCTATAAAAAGAAATAATTGCCTTTTTAGAATAATAATACCCTGTTTTCAGGGATGAGATTGGCCAAAAGGCAAAAAAGCTGAATTTTCATGGGAGTAAATCGTGATTTATAGCAAAAATATCAGTAACATATTCTCATCCAGTTTCGCTGATGTTGTAATGCCTACATATAGCAACAATCGTCGATAGAATAACTGCCACATTTATAGGTACTAATTCCAAAAAAAAATTTACTTTTGACAAGAATCGCGATCTTGGATTTTAAAATCGCGTGAATATAAATCACGAAATAGAAATCACGTGAATGAAACTCGATATTGGATTTCAAAAATGTGAAAATAGAAATCACGATACGTAATTTTCAGATCGCGTAGATACGAATTACGATGCATAATTTCTAAATGGCGTGAATACGAATCCAAAGGATAATTTTTAAATCACATGTAAGTACGAAAATAGATGTTGAATATTACAACCGCAAAAATTAATCACGACTTTGGATAAACTCGCCGTGAATACGAATCGTTACATAGAATTTTAAAAATGCCTGAATACAAATCGCGACATTGGATTTTAAAATCTCGTAAATAAGAAACGCAATGAACGATATTGAAATCGCGTGAATAAGAATCGCAGTGAACAACTTTTAAATCAGGTAAATACGAAAATCGAAGTTTGATATTAAAATACGAGCTATCTAGCGGAAGGGGGGAAATTAAGAAAATCTTATTTTCTGCTCGTAAAAGCTAAAATAAGTAGATATGTAGAAGGGTTAGCAGCTATGTAGTTTGAATTTTCAAAATAGCTTTCGATATATATCTATATATCAAATCGGAAATAAATATAATTATTTTATTTCAACGACTTAATTTTCAGAAAAGGCGAAACATTTATTTAAAAAACTGAAACTTTTAGAAAATCGGAGTTTTTGATAATA
Source organism: Parasteatoda tepidariorum (assembly GCF_982258835.1). Classification (NCBI taxonomy): domain Eukaryota; kingdom Metazoa; phylum Arthropoda; class Arachnida; order Araneae; family Theridiidae; genus Parasteatoda; species Parasteatoda tepidariorum. Next base: position 70,398,333 of record NC_141762.1, on the reverse strand, counting down.
AGGCTGAAATTCAAGAGACAGAAGTGAAAAAGGCGGAAATCCGCTAAAAAGCGGAAAAATCTCATCCCTGTGTTTTTAAACTTTTGCACCCTGCCCTTTTTTCTGTCTAGAACGAGCTCAGTTTGTTTCATTATTTGTTCGAAATGAATATTCTGTGTTGTGCTGCAGTACAGGCTAAATACCAAATATTTGTATATTGCATCTCTAATTTAATAGCAGCAATTGTTGAGCAGAATCTTGTATTTATTTACAATTTAAAAACCTCTTGAAAAGGTTTTTAGCAATTCTTGCAATAGCAGGACCCTATTTGCACAAATTCACAAAAGCAGGTCCCTGGTTGAAAGAATGTGACATATATATATATATAAACGCTTATTTAATATTAAAAAATTATGAGTATTTTTTTCACAAAATGTCTGGACAGACCCCTGATTATATAACCATATACAAAACACATAACACAAGCTTGGCTACAACACATTACTATTAGTAGATAGATATTAAGTTAAGTAAGAAAAACACGTTAGTAACACCTTTTCTTTTATTGTTTCAATATGATACAATTTTAAAATTTAGCATTTGGCCTAATAGTTGTGAAGCGTGGCTTGTGGAATTTTCGGTTGATTCTTGATGGCAGAGGGAATTTAATCTTGCTATCCTGAAATTTAAAAAAAAAAAGAAAGAAATCAGTAACAGTTAACAATACACTTGCAGGCCTTGTAGTTTGCCAAGAGATAAAGGGTTTTTTAGAACAGTATACATAACAGAGCAAACAACAAACCAAAAGTATACAAATTACTATGCTTAAGCCCTGTGGCAGAATTTTTTTTTTAAACCTTCTGTGACAAGCTACTCTAGTACTAATGTCTTTCAGCAATGTACTTTTAATAAAAACAGCTATGCATGTTACTAATTTTAAGCAACAGCAACATTGTGCTTATAAAAAAAAAACTTAAAATTTCATAATTTTTAAAATTGAATACATATTTTTTTAAATTTTAATATTATGAATGATATTTCACATTTTATAGAAGGAAATATGCATTTATTACTTAATTTTTCGATTTTTGTAAATCATATACATTAAATAAAAATCATGAAAGCTGTAACTATCCCAAAAAAATCATGAGAATCAGACTTTTCAAAAAAGAGGTTGCTAAATGCGTGTCATTTCGAGATTTGGTTGTATCAGATTTTAAAAACAGTACAGAAATGAATAGCAGTAACTACAAAAATAAAAGACAGTCAATGTTAAAAATTAAATATCCAAATGCGTATTTCGAATTTTTCATACAGCCAGAAATATATCAGGATATTTAAAAACCACATGAAAATCAATATCAATAACTGCCAAGAATGCACTCAAAACACCATAGATTTAAGATACTATCAGCATAAATTGAGCACGTCAAAAAGTGATTAGTTAAATGTTCGATTCAAATGTTACTTGTAGAAATTATATCAACTAAGAAGTAATTGGAATTTAAAAAGCCTCATGGAAATTGGCAGCAATTGACTTGCAATAAAAAATCAAACAATGTCGAAAAAGCTGAAATTATTATAGTAAAAGTAATATATATTTTTAAACAAAAGTTGTAAAAATTCGTAGCAATAACTCTTGAAAGAACGGCTGAAACACTGCATGGATTAAAGAGGAAGGATATTGACGAGAACCAAGTGTCTCAATGAGTCATTTTTTGAATCTCTGATTAAAACTTCACGCTACATAATACCGGTATTATTTAAAAAATCACATAACTAAGCAATAAAACACATCTAAAAACTCATAGCAATATGTGCAGGGGGGGGGGATATGAAAACACTACATATATTTACCGTTGAATTGGTGTGAGTTGTGAGGGTTAAAATTAAGACCAACACATGATTTAAAATTTTCATTAAATATATTGCACAGATTTTATTTCAATCAATTTTTTTTTTAAGAAAAAAGGACAAATTAACCCATCCCACATTGATTAATTATTTTACTACAAATTTTAGCATTTGCAAGAAAATCCTCACTCAGTCAAATTTGATGCTCTTAGAAGAAAAAATGAAAGAAAGAACATGATTCCTAGAGCGAAATATCTTTTTAATTTTTACAATTAGGATTTTTTATTTTATTTCTGTATAATCAATTTGAAATTCAAGCTGCAGCGAGTGATTATCGAATTTTTCTAAATTTTCAAGTGAGAATTCAATGTGTGAGAAAAGCATCTTCTAAATATAATTCTGAAGGAAAAGTCTTGAAACTTTCTACAGTAAAGAAAACCAAAATTTCTTAATCAACTATCTTTCATTATTTTCAAATGAGAGTAGGAAAAATCACAAGCATTTCTTTCTTCTCTGATTGCAAGCAAGGCACATTTTGAATTTAATTTTAAGGGAAAAAAAATCCTTTAAAAATTACAGCAGAAAAGAAAATCAAATTTTTTTACTTCCCAAAGAAAAAATTCTTTCTGTGGGGCCTCTGTAACGTTCTGTGACAATGTCGCCATGTTTCTGCCATGGTGTACTTATAATAAATGCAAATTTTATTGAAAAAGAGTAACAAATAATCTAAACGCAATTTGTCAAATATCAAATGGGATGATCTGAATGCACATAAAAACCACGACTAAGCATTTTTTTTTTGAATCAGAAAAATCAGGATTGTTGAGGGAAGAAAAAAAAAACATTATCCTAAACACTGGCAAAAAAAAAAAAGCATTAAGTCTAACTCAACATTGGTCATCATCTTGGACATGAAGACAAATTAACTCATCACCAGTCCACAATGCGTTAATAAAGAACAAACCAATCATACCATCATAATTGCAATTTAGAACCAAAAATTTCATATTTTATACTAACTTACAGATCTACTAAATCTACTAAACACAAATCTACTAAACACTAAGAACAAATCTACTAAAAACAAAACTAAAATTACGGCAGAATATTTTCAAGAATCAACAAGAAAAGTTAGGTGAAGAAAATATCTGACCTTTACCAGACTCTCCATAGCCTTTAAATTAAACTTGCTAAGTATTTTTCCATGGCTTGTAAATTAGTGCAGAAATTTTTAAAACAATATTTTTTAACAAAATTTTACATCTTAACCATTAATCCTTTATCTAAATTTTTAAATTATATTAGAAATATTTTAGAAACTATGGATATCGGTATGTTATTGTAAGATTTTCAAATTTTTAACACTATTCTCTATCTGACCTAGTCTCTTACTTTCTTCACCAGACCTAACACTTCAAGAAAGTAAATAAAAAACTTGAATAGATTTCAATAAAAACCTATACATACATACCAATAAGCTTAACCACCTAATCATATACATACATTATACATATTACAGCAAAGGACAAAATAAGAAACTATAAAAAATCTGCTCACATGAAACTGTTTAACGTGAGGTCTGCGACACTTGGAAGCCTCAATCTCTTGAACTTTCAAAATTTGAATTGAATCTGCACGGGCACGATGCTTGGCTCCCATATCTCTATCTGTAAAACATTTTTAAAAAAAAGGATAACATCAATAAAAAGTCTAATTAGGGATATTAATTTTTATCAGTAAGGTAGAAAAATTTTTAAACCTTGAGATATCAAACAAAACAAATGATTTTTTATATTAAATAAATGACTCAAAATATTTAACTAATTCCATACAAATTTTATACCTTGTCATTTAAAATCTAATAATGGGTAGAAACCTGTAAGCACAGAAGGAGAATCGAGGAAAAAAGCTGTCAAAATTTGATTCACTTCGTTCAGGAAATGTCCTAAACAAAGGCGACAAACTTTTAATTAATTTATGCACTCGCAACAAAGGCAAAGCTACACAACACTAAGCCTCCGAATTTTAGTGCAATTTTAAATAACCACTAACACAAATATCTAGGGCTGGGTAGAAACTTGTAAGCACAGAAGGAGAATTGATGAAAAAAGCTGTCAAAATTTGATTCACTTCGTTTAGGAAATGTCCTAAACAAAGGCGACAAACTTTTAATTAATCTATGCACTCGCAACAAAGGCAAAGCTACACAACACTAAGCCTCCGAATTTTAGTGCAATTTTAAATAACCACTAACACAAATATCTAGAGCTGGGTAGAAACTTGTAAGCACAGAAGGAGAATTGATGAAAAAAGCTGTCAAAATTTGATTCACTTCGTTTAGGAAATGTCCTAAACAAAGGCGACAAACTTTTAATTAATCTATGCACTCGCAACAAAGGCAAAGCTACACAACACTAAGCCTCCGAATTTTAGTGCAATTTTAAATAACCACTAACACAAATATCTAGAGCTGGGTAGAAACTTGTAAGCACAGAAGGAGAATTGATGAAAAAAGCTGTCAAAATTTGATTCACTTCGTTTAGGAAATGTCCTAAACAAAGGCGACAAACTTTTAATTAATCTATGCACTCGCAACAAAGGCAAAGCTACACAACACTAAGCCTCCGAATTTTAGTGCAATTTTAAATAACCACTAACACAAATATCTAGAGCTGGGTAGAAACTTGTAAGCACAGAAGGAGAATTGATGAAAAAAGCTGTCAAAATTTGATTCACTTCGTTTAGGAAATGTCCTAAACAAAGGCGACAAACATTTAATTAATCTATGCACTCGCAACAAAGGCAAAGCTACACAACACTAAGCCTCCGAATATTAGTGCAATTTTACATAACTACTAACACAGGGTAGAGAGAATAACATTTGAGAGTACAAAGGAAAGAAAGAGAAAAAATTTCCAAATATCATCAACTTCACTAAAAAAACTTCTAAACAAAAGTGAACTTAGATAGAGCATTTATATTGAAAATTATAGCACAGACTGCAAATTAAGCAACAAATCCATACAAAACACGTCTGGGGGAAAGAAAAACTTTTTTCATGACAAACTTTTATTTCTAATTTCCATTTCACATGCCCCAGTTTTGAAGATTTCTCAATTTAGCAAGAAAACCACTAACAGCCTTTAATGTTATTTTATCTTCAATTGTAAATCTTTCAACTGGCATTTTTCAAAAGTAAGATTTCATTTTTGAAACCATACTGTTTCAACAGTGATTTAACACAAAATTTTTAGTTTATTTTTGGCTGATAATAGAAGTTAAGTAGCAGAGAAGACAAAAAATAGCAAGTTCAAGATTTATGTAACCATTTATTCGAGTTATATACTTTTAAATTTTGCTAATATTTTAGTTACATAATCTTTAAAAAAGTAGCTCAAAAACTTTCTTGAACAATAGTGCTTAATTTTGTTGCTTCTAATGAAATATTTTTAAGAACAGTTTTAGAGAAAATATGGTTAACTCATATCCATTTGCATCCATGTAAAACTCTGAAGTATATTCTGTGCAGACAATGCTAAAAGAGCTGAACAACTTTTCTCCATAACATAATTTGAAAATTGAGTTAAAAAGCTTCACAACATGATACAAGTATAAAATGTCATAAAAAAAGAATAAAAATGAACACTCTAGGTGAAAGATAAAACTAAAAAAGGTACACAATTCAAATATGCAGAACTTTTTGTTTAAAACCAAATGACGCAAATAATCTAAATATTGAATATCTAAGGTCAAATAAAAGTTCAACAAACATGCCAAAAACCATCGAAAAATAATTAGGACCAAAACTTTTCTTTTGTCAGTTCATATATTATTGAATTTTCTTAAACTATAAAAATCTAGATGACTTCTTAATACCAAAAACAATGCTTCTACATTATAATTGTCCAATATTTCAAGAAAATAAACATAAAAAGACATAATCATGGGCTTGCTTCTAAGTATTGTAGCTTTGATTAGCATTAGATGCTAAGAAAATTTATTTGCAGCAAATCTTTATTTCAATTGCAGCACTGCCTCGTGATAAGGCTTAACATGGCATTCACACACTAACTTAACCTCATTAGCTGTACTTCTTGACAGAATAATTCCTAAATAATAAAAGTTTGCAATGATTTAAAACTTGCTGAAACCTTAATTAAAATTATCTTTATCCAAACATTGAAGATCAGAAAAAATACTCCCTCTTATTTTTAAGGTGTCTATTAAGGTATGTGTATATTACCACATAAAACTTTAAACCACACAGAATTGTTTTAAATCTTTTTCCTTTAGTTTGGATAATTCATTGCTTAGCTACAAACAGTATTTCTATCTGTTAATGGCAATTTATCTTCTCTGCCAATCAAACTATCTTCAGGAATAAAAAAAACTACTTTTATTTACTTCTCTGAAGTTTCAAAAGCAATTATTTTGAATCTAAGAACCTATGAATCATTAGTATATTACTTTGAAATAGTTTATAATAATGAAAAATAAAGTAGCTTTATCTACTATAAAAATTAATTTGATCTTAATGACAGATTTCAGTTTAGAAAAGTTTTGCAAAAAAAAGTTTGTGCAATTTCATTGAGCTGGCAATCAGTTCTGAAAGAATAACTCAAAGTTTCATTTGAGTTTGAAAGTCTTAATTCTTCAAAGGTGATGTTTCAGATCTAAAAAAAAAACTTGCCAAATCTGATTTAAAGAAAAATTATCAAAAAAAAAAAAAAAAAAAAAAAAAAAAAAAAAAAAGAAATCTAAATTCCTATTAAATAGAAGCCAGGACAAAATTCATAAATGATTGATTGGAATTACACAATAACCTTATTACTACCAGATTATAAAATGTATAATCCTTTGTGAAAAAATTTATTAGTTCCCAAAATTTTGTTCACCTGAGCTTTCTAGATGATCGAGCTGTATACACGTGATTGCAACAAAGTTATGGCATACATTGATACAATATATATTGCAATAATTTATGTATTAATTAATATTTTATTAAATTATTAAAATTAAATTAGACTATATTAAATTAATAAAAATTAAAATCTAAAATATTTATTAGTTTGAAATTTTTAATAAAGTAATGTAATCTCTACTTTAAAAAAAATTGGTTTCATGATTAAAATTTAGGAGAAAGTTATAACACTTGTCTAACAGTTACTTGCTGATAAGTATAGATAATATCCAATAATTTCTATTATTAGCTATAATGAAAAAATAATGTATGCATGTCTTTACAAAAACAAGCTTAAGCCCAAACCAAATTGCAATATTTAGAGGAAATAAAATAAAAATAATTACTCACAGCATTGAGTTACAGCAGATGCCACAGTCATGTCTCTGTATTCCCTGTACATGTTATGGGTTCCAGTTCGAGAATTGTATCTTAACCATACGCCAAAGTTCTTGACTTTAGTGGGGGTTTTATCATAAACCTAAATTTACAAGTATATTTCAGTGCACAAATTTAACATATTAAGAAGTTTAATAATTTAGTAAGGTATAATTCTTATGTAAGAAAAAAAATTAATAGCTAAATATGGAAATGCATATTTTGCAACTAAGGGTTATTGCTGCAGATTTATTAATCAGTAAGCAAATAAATAGGAATATAAAAAAGCATTTATGTGTGCATTCCTTGTTAAAAAATACTTGTAACATTTTAAGTATTCTTAAAATAAGTAGCCAGACTCAGCTATCCTTTACACCTTCTTATAAAAATAAGATTTATGGCAGAGGAAGAATATTGCTTAAAGTTTAACGCACTAACATTTATTATGCTAGCAATTCTCTGCAAATATGCTAAAATGAAGGATAGTCAAATGCTTTTAAAAGCAAAATTAATTAGTTATCAGAACAACATAGAGTTCGAAGATTACATTAGCTGGGCTTTAAAGTGTTTCAAAATAAAAATCAGATAATTTCACAGAAAAATTTAGATCCTTTTTTCGGTATAAAACATACATACTATTCTCTGATGCAAGTTAAGAAAAAACAATTATCCCTATGGAGAGAACCTGCTTGCATTCAAGTGCACACCAAGCACCTTTCTATTTGTATTTAAAGAAACTGATGATTTGATTTTGATTTGATCAATCACTTTTATGAACTGAGATGATTCTATCTCATTGTAAATTTTGTGATTCTTTTTAGAGTTATTTACTATTTTTAATATGCTATTGACAAGAATTTTAATCATCACTTTTTGTTGCTAACAGTAATTAATATATATATAAAAACTAAATAAATACCTCAGATATAGAAACAACTTCACCATGAGACTTCTTGATTTTCTTAAGTTTTCTGGTGAAATACCAGAATCTTGATTTTGCAGTAACCTTGTCTGGTGCAAATATTCTCATCCTGTATAATGGTGGATTTTTTTCTTTTTCACATGGAAGTTTCCTTCCAATAATTTTATACTCCTTCAACTAAAGGAAAAACAAAATCAGACATTAACAACAAGTCATCAATTAGTACACATTACTTTTATAATTTGATTACCTGTTTCTCCTGCTAATATCCAGTTATGCATTAAAAGACATTTAGAAATATTAGTGATAACCAATAAAAATCTAAATCACAATTCTACTGCTAAAAATAGAATATTAAAAATACATTCATGTTTCACAAGATGCACCACTCTTCAAAATTCTCAAGATTGAACTTTCTTTTATAAACTTGTTACATGTGGACAGTTATCACAAAAGATACTAATTATAACTAAATCAATATAATAAATTATAATTACTAATTATAATAAAGTAACATTGAATTCAATATTAACAAGGTCAATAAAAATTCGTTTAACACTGAACTTAGACCTATTTTTTGACCAATTAACACAATCTAGCATTAAACAGAATTTTTTTTAAAAATTAAAGCTTACTTTTAATGAGGATGGTCCATATATTATATCCAAGACTTTTTTTTTCAAAAAAAAAAAAAAAAAAAACATTTCTTTTAATTAAATTAAGCAAATCAAAAATAGCACCTTCAAGTAAGTATTCACTATACCAATTGCTAAATTCTGACTTTCTTGGAGTCACTCATATCTCTATTAATTTTTCCCTCCATTATTAAAATTTTGACCTACATCATTTTAATTTAACTTTGCCCTGAATTTGAAAATATCAAGCAGTTTCAAATTTAACAATGTGAATTTTGTTTTTACAAACAGATGGTGAAGTTAAGTCATTACCACTTTTCCATTATGGTGAGATATCATAAATTGCTCATTTGGCATTAATTATGAAAAATAGCAACATTTTTTTTTAAAAAAAAAATTATCAATTTTCTCAGAAAATGTTTAAATTTTCAAATGGTAGGAAAAATTCTTTTTCTTTTGAAACTTAATTTTTTAAAAAAGTCAAACATATAATAATTAGAGGGTGAAATTCAAACCGCTAAATCTAATTTCAGTCCTCAGGACTGAAGAGTGCATGTACACAAGTTAACACTATCTACCTCTTATAAATTTTATCACACTATGTGCAAGATTTCTAATGTTCTTTTTCAGTAAATTCTAAAGCATATAAATAATAAAATATTTCCATGATTTCGCATGAATATGATCTGATTCGACATCAAGAGATGTTCTGAAGAATGACAAATGTCTTTCTTCTAAATCATTATGATACACTGTTCATTGAATCAATGAGTTTGTTGAATTATAAAAAAATTTGAGTAATCAGTGATTAATTTGTTTCATATCCAAAGTTATCAATAAGATTTTTTTTAGCAGATGTTACACATTTTTGCTAAAAATTAAATATCTTGATAATAGAAAATTAGAAAGAAGATACTAAAGATATTGATTAATAACAAGTGATAAATATAATCTTCAATTAACAGTAGAAAGATGAATTTTTTAAGTTTTAAAAAGACAGTCTAGCTAAAGTAATTTTTAATAGACACATAATAAAATGTATTTAAGGATTTAATTTTCTTTTAACTTACAACATTGATTTTACATGGCATTGCAAATACTAACGGTTGATTAGTAACTAACTAATAAATAGTAGGGCAAAACTAGTGCTGTAGGTAGTATAGCAGACTTGCAGGGGTCTGTTAAGAAGAAATTTGGGTCCGTTAACGGATCCTTCACAAAATAATTTATCTTTAAATTGGACCCTTCACAAATTTGTTTATCTTTATTATTGATTTGTTAATCGAATAAATCCTTCCCAGAAAGAGGGGGGGAGAAAGACAAATGCAAAGGAACTAAGTTTTGTCTTCAGCAAGCAGAAGCTCCTTCCTTTATTCGTCCGAAATGAATATTCTGCGTTCCGCAGTATAGGCTAAATACCAAATATTTGTATGCTGCATCTCTAAAATAGTACCAGCAATTGCTGTTTATTTTCTAGAATTTAATTACAATTTAACAGTGTTGAGCATAATCTTGTATGTCTATACAATTTAAAAACTCCTTGAAATTTTTTTTTTGAACAGACCCTATTTGCACAAATTCACAAAAGCAGACCCTGGTTGAAAGAATGTGACTAAACGTTTATTTTATATTCACAAATTACGAGTAATTTCTTCACAATTTAATAAGAACAGACCATTCACAAAATTTCTGGACAGACCCCTGACTTGTAATATAATAATTGGTTTGTATTTGGAGGAAGGTTTTTGTTGTGAGAATTTTGAAATTCCATCATAAAATAAAAATGAATATAAACAAAATATTAATACAAACTAATTTTAGCTCATGAGAAAAATAAGATTTTCCAAAAATAAAGTAAGAAATGAACTACTAAATAGCAAAATTTCCTGGAAGCTATGCGAACAAACCATATATATACATAAATATATTTGCTAGAAATCAATATTAATTATGAATTATTATGATATACTTTAGGGAAAATAGAAATTATCTTGAGAGGCACACATAGCAACAAATCGTGCTGCCTACTTAGTAAAACTGAGGAATCAGTTAGTTTGCTTTTACCCTGATTTAAGATCTCTTAATAATAACAATATCCAGAAAGAATGCCAGCACTGAATGAAAATATTGAAAGAATACATGCCTGTACAAATAATATTTTACCATTTCATTTGAGCAAGCAATACCTAAACTTTATCTTATCAGTTATTAACATATGTTAGACGAGTATAAAAACGATTATAAAATGAATAAATAGTTAAATTTATTTTGAGAATTCAAACAAAAAAATATTTAATTACGATAAAATAAAGATTGAAGTTAATTTAATAATTAATAAGACACCATGCATGGCAAGGCTTAGTTCTAACATTTCCAAAGAACATTTATAACACTTTACAATTATATACAATAATAGGTGATAACAATCATTACAAAAAGGGACATAATTTAAAATAAAGACATACCTGTCCTTTAACTTTCATTTTTTAAATTTTATAAATTACTTTCTAAGATGCCTCACATAAACAATCGCCACATTGACGACTTCAATCGGTAGTTTCGCACATACGGTACAGTTACAGAGTGACGGTCAATTCAAAAACACTCGCTAACTAAAAAATTTATTTAAGGCATATTCTCACTACATTAAATTCAAGAAACCGTTCAGTCTGAATGTTATTCACGCAAACCCCATCGCTGTCCAGAAAACATAAAATATCCCTAGATGAAAATATTTCAGTGATTATATTCTCATTTTTTCTTGGTTGGTAGTTAAGTTGGTACCTTATTCACGTCCCACTGGAGCTACATAATGGGATATTGGTGATGGTCTGGGAAACTTCCCTTAGGATGATCTGAAGATATGCGCTAACATAAATTTTTGCCCTCTGCAGAAGGGGATCTCATGGGTGAGGCCACTTCCTCAATTTAAATATGGATGGTGTTTTTAGTAGTAGTAGTAGTAGTAGTAGTAGTTCATTTACGTCGCACTAGAGCTGCACAATGGGCTATTGGCGACGGTCTGGGAAACATCCCTGAGGATGATCCGAAGATATGCCATCACAATTTTGATCCTCTGCAGAGGGGATGGCACCACCGCTTCGGTAGCCCGACGACCTGCACGCGAAGTCGAGTACTTTACGGTAGCACAATTTAACGAGGACCCATACCGCACACCCTCGGTCCCTACGCAGACTGATCCAAGTGGGTCACCCACCCGCACACTGACCGCAGCCAGTGATGCTTGACTTCGGTGATCTGCTGAGAACCGTGTCTTAACGATCAGTCCACTGCGGGACGGATGGTGTTTTCAATAGAAATGTAAACAATAACAATCTCGAGCTCGGGACCTACTCTAGTTCCGGTTAAAAATTTTGCAGCTGCTTACTACATGTTATTCTGATAGGCGATGTTTTCAAACGGATAATTTTGTTTTCAATAAAAGAAAAAAATCAGATGATTTCTGAGCTCAAATCTGCCGTCTTTTATAAGATATTAATGTTATTATGTAATTCTGGGGAGTTTGGAGTGAAAATGTGTTTTAGTTATTTTGTTATTTATTATTAAAAAAGGTGACATGGTTGCTAGATTTTGAATAACTCGCTTTTTTGACAGTCTTGATTTGGCCTCTTTCCATTTGTTTATTACTGTTTGTTCGTGTTGCAAGCTCAAGCTATGCACCATCTTACGTTAGTGTTAACACTTTTAGTATTGTAAACACAAGTATTGTTAGCATTGTAAACATAAGTAATAAGTAATCAAATACATTGTTTGCAAGAATTTCAAAACACAATGATGCCAAATGGCTTTAAAATACAACTGAAACAGTAACCCGGAAATTTAGGCAGTCCCGAGTTTGCAGCGTTCTCTAGTGTAGAAAACACCATCCATAGATTTGAAGGGAATGAAAATTTTCTCCAACTGTCTGTACTCATGCTCCTTCTCAGCGACCCACCACGGAACTTTCGATTCCATAGATTTTATATACACGTACATTGCATGCAATCGGATGGTGTTAGCGGAGTTGAGGATCGGACTGAAGTAGGATTCTCTATCCACTGGGCCATCATGGATAGATTATTTCATTATTTCTTGACGGTGATCGGACTGCTAGGACTGAGAATGGATCTCAAACAGTTAAAAGTAATTTTAACATTGTAGGGGCGTGATCGAAGTCAATAAGTTGCTACCCGACAGCCTTCATGTGTGCTACTTAAACTGCGATTGAAATTTATTCCGATGTATTGTTTTAATTAAGATTATTTGATTACATCCATACCAAGCCACAAATTTATAGATAATTCGGGGCACACAATGGGAATAATTTGGTCCCATTATGCAAAACCGTGGAAAGGACATGCAAACTATAAACTGAGAAAGCAAGAGGTAAGAAAAAGACGTACAAGTGACAAATTCGTATTATTTTGCATTAGGATGCGAAGAGGTAATGTGCGCATGCTAATGCAAAAGTATGAGAATCTGCCTCTGCGGCCTACCGTTAGAAAGCTAAAATTGCATTACGCAGACAGGTGGTCATATTCCGTAGTATGGGCGTACGTTTTGAAAATCTCATAGTCTTTATTTTATTTAAAACATTCACTAACTTATTCTTAATGAAAAAAGAATAAACCTCAAATACTAAGTTTTGATGTACACGACACGGATACAGATCCTTCGAAGGATACAGATAGAAAGATACCCCTTTCTTTAGTTACAGAACGTCTTGATGATTTGTTTGAAGAATCAATTATGTGATATACTTGATCACATCATAATTAATTATTTTTAATTAAATCAGTGTTTTTGTATTAGACTGCAGTAATTTTCGGCAGATGCGCCGTATAACCGCTTAGAGTTGAGTCCAAATAATACAATCCTGAAACAAACTATCTTAAAATAATTTCCTATCGTGAAAAAAAATAATAATGAAAAACTGTCAGGTTTGCATTTGGCGAAGTCTTACGAAAATTGGCGAATACTTTTGATATTTAGCTAATTTACTGGCTAATAATTTAAAATCCTCAGCGCGGGTCTTCCTCCCTAGTATTTTTATTACAGAATTATTCAACCCCATTAAAAACCTTTATTTTTATTACAGTATGGTAATTTTAATAAAAACATCGTTCTTTTTTCTTATTATTGTTTTTTTAATACAGAACAACCAAGCCCCAAATTATGCCTAGACATACGGCCATCCCCAAATTCATAGAAGAGTTAGTTGGGCGCAAGGGGGTCTGATTTTAATATAAATTTTATGTGTTTGTTCTCTGCTTATACATGTGAAGGCCTTTGTTTTCCCTATATTAACCTATAATTTTAAAACTCGACCCTATTCATTATTACAATATATCCAACACGTTCAGTGTTTTATTTTTCCATTGAGTTCAAATGATTTTACTTTTCACATTGATATTACATTAAGTGAATCATTTAATGGTAAATTTATCTTTAACATATTGTTATTTTATTTTCTGATTTCACTTACAAAGCAGCGGAAGGTTATGAAAAATGCTTTCTTTTCAGGCAATTTAAAAAATATATACTATATTGCTTATAGGAATGAATAACAAGAAAGTCACAATAATGTTCATTGTATTACAGCTAATAAACGTTTAGCAATAGCAATCTGATAACAAAAGTAAAATAACAATATGTTACTAATAATATATAAATATAACTAATAATATATAAATATAACTAATAATATATACAACTAGTAATCTATAAGTAACTCGTAAACATAAAAAATGCATAAAAGGTTATTGCAAAATTGCTTCATTTTTGATAATATTTTTCTTTATGACTTAAGATAGTCCAGAAATGTTTTCATCTGTTTTAAGAACATCTTCCAGATCTTCACGTTCGAAAGTGTTTTGAAGTGAGACCCCTTCTTCGTCATACGAATATGTTTCTAGCATTAAAGTATGATCCTCATGTAGACAATCATTATAAGTGTGGCCCTTGCAGTTTGCACATATCACTGAAAATTGCATTCCTTCTATGCTACAAGAGCAAATGACTTGACATCTGGTTTTACAGGAACATGAAACATTGTTCAGTAGTTTTGGAGCCTCTGGTGGTATTTGAAATCGGAATCTTTTTATGGTTCGGCCTCCATTCTCAGTCTTGGGCAACAAGGAAGGTTTAACAGTTGCACTTGAAGGTATGCCTTCAGGACAGTTTTGTCATGCAGATGCCTCGGTTGTAGGCAAACATGCCAATTTGAAATTAACTTTCGAGAGTCTCTTTTGAAAGAGATGTAAGCGACTTAGGATACGAATAGCTTTGTTCTCTTTCGTATATATAGATACCTTATAAATTTGGCCCCTGCATCAGAAACCTAATTAAGCATACTCTTAGGATCATGAAAACAGAAACATATTCCTTTTAAAACTGGAAATTTTCCGGAAAAGTTTAAGCATTTTGTTTTTTCTTGTCTGAAAAAAGTAGAAGTACTATCGCAGCCAATGAAGGGGTGTAGGAATAATAATAAAAACTATCTTGATTCTCCTTTCCACGTTCATTATATGTAAAACAAATAATGTGTTCCGTGACAAAGAAACACCATCTGTGAAACCCCAGGTCCTCAAATCTTTTAAGGCTCACAAAATGGAAACACTAAAATTCATGAAAGAATAATTGATTTCTGTAATTCTTTGAAAAATTATTCGATATATCCAAGCTTAAAGTGTTATTATTTTCTTTGAGATTCGCAAATATTTTTGTTGTGTTTTTCAAAAGTAAAATTTGAAAGTTAGAAAAAGAAAATTCTATTTAATCTTGTTATTTCCTACTGCCCCTCACTCAAATTCCTAATTTCATCTAATATCTTCTTCTCCAAAAGTCACTAACGCTTGCTTTTTCTAACTAGTTTTCTGTCACTATCTACAAAACAGTTACGATATCCAAGGGGTCTTGATTGGTAAATTTAGTAAGAACAATACATTCTAGTTTGTTGTTTTCAAAATTTGCATCGCTGTATATCACTCGAGGCGGAATATATTGTTCTATGGTTTGAATTAAATTTTGCAAATGAAGTATCTTTTAAATGTTATAAGACCGAAGAAGGTAGCAGTTTTTTGGATCTCAAAAGTTTAGCTCATTTCAGGAACCGTCGCAAACACATATTTTTCTTTTTTGCCCAAAATGAAATAAAATCATTTCCAGCTTTCTGGGAATAAGGTCGTATGAAGGCGTTCTTCTGGGATGCGAGGCCAAGTCACCAAATTTATAAACGAATTAATCGGGGCACAAGGGGGCCTCATTGACACTGCATCTCATGTTCTAAATATGCATAATAATCTTCTCTTAAAATTTACCTATAATGTTAAAATTTGTTCTAAAGGAAATGTGGCAAAAAGTATTTTCTCATATTAGTGTTAAATAATTGCCCAAGAACTTTGCATTTTTGAACAAAATAAAAATATTTTTAAATTTTCTATAACTTTTTCTGAAAATAAAGGGAATTTTTGGAAATCATGTTCCTCATATTTTAATATGAAATCAATTTTCAAATAAATAGGCATTTCAAAAAGCTATACAATTATCTCTGAGTATCCTCTCTAATGTATGTACTACATAAGGTGCTCCAAAATTTGACCAACATATTCAGTGAGGTGATATAAGGATTAGCCAGGCGATCGCAAAGTACGTTGCGAGATGTGGAAATCGCAAAACCTCCTGCAAGTTCAGACAACGCGCTGAAAAAATACTTTTAAAGATACTACAAAATTGCTTTTTAGAAATATTTATATTAGTACCAAATGGTGTCCTCTGACATCATTATACAATCTACAATGAATTAAAAACGATTCCTAAAAGTGGAATTATAAGGAAAATATTAGCTTTCATCCTTACTGCAAAGATAAGCAGCCTTTTCTTTACCATAGTAACTGCCATTTTCAAATGCTAAAAAGAAAAGGAAGAAGCAGAGCAACGTTGCGACAGATTTAGCGTTACCCAGGGTGCACCACAAGGAGGCCTGTCGCATTACACCCCAATTTTTTTTTTTTTTTTTTTTTTTTTTACAAAATGTAACAAGAATTTTTTTTCTTTCTTGCCCATAAGTCATTAAATGTAAATGTATTGAAGATAAGGCTTCTCAAATATATATATATATATATTTTTTTTAACAATTACAAGATTTTTTTTTCTCTCCTTTTATACGCATAATTTATGGAGAGAATAGAAAACAAATTTTCTTGAGAAGTTTTTTTTTTTTTTTTTTTTTTTTGCAAAATACACGAATTTTTTATGCATTATTTATTATACGTATTAGAAACAAGTCTTTTTTTGTATTTTTTTTCTTTTTTTGCAAAATATAACAAGATCTTTTTTTCTTCTTTTTTACCCGTAATTTATTAAACGTAATGCAAACACACTTTCTTAAGAAGTTTTTTTTTTTTTTTTTTTTTTTTTTTTTTTTTTTTTAGACACATTTGATTGGCTTGTAAAGAGCATTGGCTTGTTTATGAAATAGTTCAAATATGGTATGGTCAAAATATTCTTCAATATTTCTCAACAGAATAAATTTCTTGAGAACTTTCAGAATTCCTTGCACCTTTTTGCTTTTCTTTACATAGTGCATTCAGCCAATCTTTCTCAAACACACCAACAAATGTTCTTCTGCAAAAATAATAAATTCACATAAATTATAATTTCTTTGCCTAAAGTTGTTTTGTTATCAAATTCAATCATATTAAAAAAATAAATTATTGATATAAATAATATAATAATGCGAGTTATCAATCTGGAACAAACGTTTAATGAGGAAATGAAGCCGCGGAATCAGGACAATTAGGAACTGTTTCTTATTATTATAAGTCTTAATGATTTGAAATTAACAGGAGAAAGTTTAAGGCCATGTATGTTGTATCCCTTATAATTGTGCTATTATTATTATGTGTCTCAACGAATTTAATAATCAGGAAAACAATAATTCAAAATAACATTTCATGGCATCATGCATTGCATTAATATTGTATTTATGATTCAGTGCAAAAGAAAAAGAAATAAATAAATAACGTTTTTTTTTTACGTATTTTAACGTATTATAACGTATAATTTTTTTTAAAATAACGTATCTTTCTCAACAAGAAAAAAAACGCAACAATTTTTCTTCTTCTTTTAAATGCACGTTTCAGGGGCCGGGATAGCCTGGTAGGTAGTGCACTGGGTCCAAGGCCAATAGTTCGTGGGTTCGATCCCCGCCGGCCAAAGACTCCCCGTGTAGTAAATGGTGACTGATGCACTTTAAATTTGTCGAGTTGCAAAGTCCTCCATGTTCCCATAACAAATCAAAACCTCTGGGGGTACTGATCCAGGATTTTTCCTTGTCTTCTGGATTGGTTCAAAGTTACGAGGCTACGGAGTTGAACGTTAGTGGTCGCTAACCCAAAATTGGGTCGGTTGTTCAAAGACGGATATAATATAAAAATAAAATAAAATGTACTTTCCACAAAAAGTGTTTATGGACTGTATAAACGTTGATCAATTGATCATTACTTCTCTTTATATGAAAACTGCAGTGTAGGCGAGCTCCTATGTTATTGAATAATAAATAATTGGAAGAAAGATTTTAATTTATGTTTAAAGTTGAGGTTTGTTGAGCCTAATATGAAAGTCTGAAGTTTGTCCCTCCCCCCCTGACGAAATTTAGCCGCCATCTTGAATTTATTTGTGGCAAGGAGTCAAACGTGATAAGACTTAATCTTTATAGACAGAAGATGTATTTTTTTTAAAAAAAATTTTCTTACTAAAATCAAATAAATTCCAGACTAAGTCAATAGGACGAATAAATCAGAAGCTTTTAGAAATTTAATGAGTATAAAGTATAAGAGAGAACAATTTTCGATCTTACCTATATGTGCACAGTTTTAGAAGAACCTTTTAAACCAACCGTACAAACTACTGATGGATTCAAAGAATCCTTTTTTCTCGGTGACTCTCTTTCTCACCGCGATTTCAACCACGGTCTTCACAATCACGTCAACACGAGTTTTCCTATAAAAATCATTAATATCTCATGAATTAGGATTTCTTCTTACCAAGTGTTATAGAATTAAACCACATTTGAATAAATAAATTATTGTTCGTAAACTACTCTAATACGAGTAACTAACCTGAAATAAAAGCAACGTGGAAATTAAACAGATAAATCGCTAATATGTAAAATTTCCTATCATAAAAAAATTATAAAAGTCATAATTTGCATGAAAAGAAATAAAATTAGGATTGTTATATGGCTTAAGAAATTTTTCTCAATTATCTTTTATCTCAGCATTTATCAAACAGAAAAACAATTATTTAAATTAGCTTGACAAAATACATTCCTAAAATTAAAATAAAGTTTAAAATGTAATTGCATTTCAAAACAGTAAAAAAAACTTATTAAAAACAAGTTATTTTTTTTAAAAAAAACACGAGTCAGAAAATTTTATGGATGGTATAAGTCAATAGTCAATTACTGTATTAATATTGTATAACTTCTCTGTATCTGAAGATCGCTGAATAATTTAAGTGGAAGGTTAAAAAATTGTATATCATTGGTATAGTCTAAATTATAAGCGAAAATTGTTTAGAATGATATTTCTTAGCATACTAAAAAATAGCCAATTAGTCAAGATTCAATATTTATTTAATCATCAAAATTAAAATTTAAATCAACTATAAGTAAAAACATTATTAAATTTTTATTTAACATTAAAATTTCTTTTCATGCAGCTGCATGTGTAAGAGAAACAGAATTTTCGCAATCTTACAAAATTTACAGAAATATTTTAAGTGATAAGTGACAGAAATATTCCATTTGTCTTAACTACCACATCTGCATTATAGCCCCTCTCACCTATGCAATAATAAATTTGAAAAAAAAAATTAAGCCATAATAGTAAAATAAATATGAAACTTGTTTAAATTAAAATTATAAATGAAAATAAAACATTATTGTATTTTTTGAAAAAAGAATTACATACAATCTCATTTCATGATTTCATTTATTATATTGAGAGTACAAATTAGTTCGGTCCGTTTTTTTGTGGTCAAAAATGCATTTATTTCAGAACAAAATGAATAAACAGATTAATCTAAGTATTGTCCATTGCTGGCTACTACTTTTTCCCACCTCTCAGGCAATTTTCGAATTCCATCTCGAAAAATTGTCTCGTCTTCAGAGGCGATCCAAGTTAGGAGCCAATTTTCGATTTCTGCGAAAGAAGTGAACTGGTGACTTGCCAAATCGTGCTGCATCCGTCTGACAACCAGTAATCAGAAGGAGCAATGTCCAGCGAATACAGCGGGGGCGGTAAAATATCCCACTTGAGCGTTTCCAAATAATTTTTTACGACTTTTGAGACATCAGGCTGACCGTTATTACGCAGAAGAATAACTTTGTGATGTCTTTGCTCGTATTCCGGCCTTTTTTCTCGTAATGCACGGCTCAAATGAATCAATTGTAGCTCGTACCGACTACCCGTAATGGAATCACCAGGTTGTAGCAGCTCATAGTATACAAAACTATTAACGATTCATCATTCACCATTCTTGAAACGTCGAAACCATTCCCTGAATGATTTATCAGTTGTCACCATAAACTTCTACAAGCATTCGATGCGCTTCAGCTGCACTTTTCTTCCAATTAAAGCAGAAACATAAAACCTCCCGCAAATGGTGCTTCGTTACCACAAAATTTGAGTTATTCAACAAAGTAAAAACAGGGTTTTTGTATGAAACTCAAAGTGATATAAACTACAGCTATGTATAAACTATGCTATGTATTAACTGAATATTATTGACAGACGTTTAACCTATCTGAAACCATCGAAACCTGCTGTCACTATATAACAAGCAGAGCCATCTTTTAAAAACGGACCGAACTAATTTGTACTCCCAATATATAAATATTACTAGTTTATTGTTTTAAATGCCTCGAAAAAAATTCAATTCACTTAATTTAAAAAAAAGTCAAGTGGGAAGACGTATAAGGCTTGATTTCAATTTGATAATAAATTGCCCCGAAATATTTTTAAATCTTTAGTACAATACTGATCATTGAATTGTATAAAGAGTTAATTACCTATCAGTATCCAAAACACCATAACTCGTTCTCTCATACAATCCTTTCTCAAGAAGATCGAAATCTTCATCGACCCAATTCATCGAACTAAAATTATAAATAAAATCATGAAGTATACTTGTAAATAAATTAAATATCTGTACAAGGATAAATAAGATATCTATAAATATTTTAATTATATTTTCCTATCATAATTTCCTATCATACTATTTTAATTGCCGCGAGGAAAAAAATAATCTATTATATAAATATGTCACGAAGAAAAAGACAATGCTTGAATACAATTTGATAAGAAATTCCACATAAATAAAATTTTTTTCCCAAGCATTCGCAGAATGCTTGTAAAAATCTGCACTAATTTATACAAAGAGAATATTACCTATTATTAGCCAAAACACTTATATTCATACAACCTATTTTAAAAAGAGCGAAATCTCTATCATTTCACTGTACGATAAGAGAGCTCAAATTATAAAAATAAAATAAAAAATTAAAAATTCTATAAGTATTCAATGAAAGAAAAATTATTTACAATTTCCTTTTTCAGATAAATTAAATACATATCTACTAGAACGGGCATATTATTTTAAGTGTCTCCAAAAAATATATTTTGATTAATGATATTAAGCATGTCAAGTTTAAAAAAAAGGTGGATTGAGTTCAATTTGGTAACAAATTCGCCAAAAATATTTTTTTATATCATTAGCACAATAGAAATCTATATTAGTTTATATAAAGAGTAAATTACTTATCATCAACCAAAACACCGTACCTGGTATGTTCATACAATCCTTTTTCAAGAAGATCAAAATCTTCATCGTCCTTGTGGACGTGATGCAAGCTAAAAAATAAAAAGAATCATTGCATTCATTGAAAGAAAAAATATTTACACTATATATATATATTTCAATTTAAGGAATTTTAAAAAGAGTTATGCTTACTCAGTGGTGTCAGACAATCCATCGCCAGACATATGAGTCTGTTCATCTCCGCTACCATCGCAGCGTTCATCAACATTCACTACAACCTCAGCTACAGATAAAAATAAGAAGAAAAACATTACAATACTAACAAGTATAATACAATTTAAAGAAACAAAATGCCAAAAGAATTAAAATGAAAAAAATTTATATTTATTAAAAACATTTAAATTTAAAATATATGTTATTAAAATTTTTATATTTTCAATAAACAAAAGTAAAATTTTATAATGAATGGTTCATCTAAGAATAAACACAATTCGTAGCTATCATATTATTTTTTTTTAGAAAGTTTGTATGAAACCTAATGTCTGTAACTTACCATATTTACTAACTTACTGTATATTAGGAAAGACTGACGTTTTTCTGTAAGAAATACTGGCCAAGCCTAAAATTTCTTCAATCGATGTTTTATTTAATTTCTTGTTATTTGACAGAATAAAATATATCACTCTACTTTTCGGGAAAATTATAATCTGAGATTAGTGCCCATGAAATTTCGGCTCTTATCATCTTTCTCTTTAAATTGAAAAATTTTCCTACCTATACCTTTTTTTAGAGAATACATATAGTTTCCATGTAATTTGTTTTTACATATGAAGCCTTTTCTAATAGTTTTTTTTATTTACATCTGTTTATTATTTGATTAACCTTAACGTTTTTGACATAATGATATAATGGCATTAGTGGCAGGAACATTCCTACAATTAACTGCAAGTATTTATTGACTTGTTAATATATTGATATTTTTATGCTAATTGATAATATATTGATATTTTTATTGTTAATATATTGATATTTTTTATGAAAAAGTACATATTTAAACAAGAGATAGTTGATAAAAAATTTATGTTCAAATCGCCAAATCTAAGAGGGGCCCCAAATTGTTAACCATTACCTACTGTACAACAAATTTCAACTTTCTTTCTTTTGTAACTTCAAGATGAAACTATTAATTCTTTATAAAGAAAACGCGTTTGACTCATAAAAAGGACCATCACGCACTTACCAATCTTTAAATGAATTGTCGGATGTCTCGCTTCCTAGCGCTTCAAAAGCAAGGAAACTTCAAGGAGGTAGATAAAGTCTTTTATTGCAAAAAAACTTAGCAAATATTTATAAAATGCTTTCCTTTACTTAAGTTGTTGATGCGTGCTCTTAAAATAAAATGTCGCCAAATTAAAATGTCATTATTTTCAACCAAACATATACAAGAAATACACATTTTCATTTAAAGGACATTTTTCATATTGTATCATGCTATTGACCGCATGCATTTGAATTACCTCTCTTGAATTTTAGCTACATGATTTAAGATATGCAAAAAAAATTGCATTTTATACTTACATAGAGGTCGAGGATGTTCTTTCAACTGGTTTAACCAGTGATTAATAATGGCTCTTTTATAGAGAGGAAACCTCATCCTCTGCTTAAGCCAGTAAGAAATCATTCTTTGGTGATACAAATCACTCATAATTACACACTTTTTTAAAGCTTTTGAAAATCGCAGTCAAAATTGACAACCTTTTCTGAATATAGCTCAAAAAAGAATGATCATAAAATTTTTTTATACCTTTGTTGCACTTTTCAACAATTATTATATTTTTGTCAATAATGCGCAACAATAATATTTTATACGAACTTCTCTGATATTTCATTGTTGTAATTCTAAAGCAACTTTCTTTTTAATTCATTGTGTTAAATTAAATACAAAAGTAAACATAGACATTGTTGAAAAAAATTCCAAATGTAAGGTTAAATAATGATTTCTTAATGCGAGAAACTAATATTCATACAAAAGATCTAAATTTTGGCAAAACACGTATAAAAGAGTTTAAAACATATGTAGAACCTATCGAAGTTAGGTTGACATTAGTTTTTTTTCTCTTCGTATATTTTCCTAATTAGATTATTCTGCACAAAAAATAGAGATATCTGGTTGGGATGCGTAGAACTTCTGGCTGACACCTTATATATATCGCACAATTTTATAAATAAACAACTATGTAGGTTAATAATCTCATGAATTAATTTGAATCTACCGTCAAATATGTTGACATAAAGTACCGTTCCATGAAACCTTCTTTTCGTACTTAAAAACTAGTCCTATATAGTTATAAATTCTAAAGCACTTTTTATTATTTAAATAAAAAATTTTAAGCAGAAGTTTGAAGCACAACTATCTATTATTATTCCGTCAAAAAATTTGGTGGGCAATAATAAAAATTCTACAAAAAGTATGAAGTACAGAAAAGTCTAAATTTTGATTTCTTTACAACTTCGCTAATACTTCTTTAATATCATGATGCATATTAACAATTTTGTCAAAAATAAAGCCAATTGTTTAAAACAGAAAAAACCAAAACGCCGTCGAAATTTATCAAACCTACACTATGGAATGTGGGACTACAAACATAAAAAATTTGTATATGCATAAGAAAAAACGCAGTAAATAAAACGCTAGTGTTAGAAACACCTCCAAGTTTCCTCAGGTAATCCAGTTGGTTCTTTTGCTTTTCATTCCACTTTCTTGCCTAGTGATTTAGTTTCTTTTTTAAAGAGTTTTTGTTTTTTCCGTACTAAATATAATTATACGATCCCTTCTGCGTACACTTTTCTGACTTAATATTTGCTGATGATTCTAAATTATTTATGAAGGGAAATGATAGATGCACTCGCTACATATGTAGATTTTATGCTTACTTTCAAAGTTAAGCACAGAAGAAAAATACTTATTTCTGGAAGTCAATCGCAATTAAAGAAGCAGTAGGTTGTGGCAGATTAGAGGGAAGAATACAAATATTTTAGATAATTGACAAACATTTAGACAATTGATTGTGGGTGGGTGACCACTTGGATTAGTCTGCGTAGGGACCGAAGGTGTGTGGTATTGGTCCTCGTTAAACTGTTCTACCGTAAAGTGCTCGACTTCGAGTGCAGGTCGTCGGGCTACCATCCCCTCTGCGGAGGATCAAAGTTGTGATGGTATGTCTTCGGATCATCCTCAGGGATGTTTCTCAGACCGTCACCAATAGCCCATTGTGTAGCTTTAGTGCGACGTAAAAGAGCTACGACAACTGACTCAAATAACAATTAAAGTACGCATAACTGATAAAATTTCTCTTGTATTGATGGGGTCGCAAAGTGAGAACAAAAGGGGACTACTTGAGTGATCATTAAGTTTAATAAAAGGAATTTCGACATTTCTGAAGAAAAAAAATAAATAAAATAAAAGAATTGGGATGAAATAAAATGAATTTTTACATGTTAACCTAAATAATAGTTATTTCAATAGCATTCTTTTTCTGGAAAGATACAGCTTAAAAAATCAAACAAAACAGGATCAAATAAAAGGAACTTCCCAATTTCAACTAAATTATGCTAGATTAATACTGTGATTCTAAAAGGAATGAGTATACTGTGAATGCGTATATTGCAGCAAATTTAAGTATGGTCTTTGAGTTTCAACCTAGCCCTGATAATAATAATTAAAAAAATATTTAAATTAAAAACTTTTTACTCTCCCATTCTAGTTAAGAAATTTAAGATAAAAGTTACAGAATAGTCTTAAATTTATTTTCCAAATTTGAATAAAATTGTGAATGTAATTAGGGTTCCCCTAAATTTCAGAAAAAAAAAAAAAATCTGACTCTTCTAGGTATATCAGGAAAATTTCAATGTAAATCAAGACCATATTTGATCTATACCATGCAATTTTTTATCAGAAAAAACGTGATTTTTTAAAAATTTAATGTCAAATATTAGATTTTGTGAGTGAAACAATATCATCGAAAGAGAATTGAAACACAGCAATGTTTCACTAAAATGAGGAATCTTTACAACAAATAGTTGCAATAGATATTATAATTATACAAATTAAATCTCGATAGCTAATTACTGTTAGTGACAATCATAAGGCTGTTTATTTTCGAGTCTCTTTTTTATTTAAAAAAACGCAACTTTTTCCTCACTGTTCCCGTTACAACTTTAGTGATAGACAAGACACACAAATACCATTACAGTGGCATTATTCATTCATATATTCAAAATGACAAAAACACACAAATCTGCAAGAGGAAAATAGATTTTATTCAACTAAAAAAAAAAAAAAAAAAGATAGACTGCCACAATTGGATATGGCTTAAAATGGTTATGGTAATGGTATGCCATATGTTTTATGGTCATATTTTGTCAAAAAAAATATGGTATTTGAAGTGGGATATTGCTATGAATAAAGTTTTGATGAAAATAGTTGGGTTTTTTTTTTAAAGTCAAAATTTGATCTTTTATTTATCCTAATGTAATGTCAACCAAAAAGTAAAAAAATTATTTAGACTTCAGTTATTCTAACTTGTTTTAGGAGATCATTCCTATTATCTTGAGAAATCTATAGTGGAGACTGTTAGAGGTACCATGGTCCAATTTTAATTTTTCATTTATCTATGCAGAAAGTAAAAATTTTAATTATATATTAAACTTTAGCAATAAACATTATACCTCTGTCCATAAAAATAATTTTTTTTTGTGAACAAACTCCGTTACAAACTTCAGAATTTTTAGAAATTATGGAAAATCATTCCAAGGTGCCTTGGTTCAATCATATTGATTAAAAAGAAAAAAATAATTTAGCAACTAAAAAAAGCCCTCTAAAACATGCTTATTGATACAAGCAACAACTACAAATACTGAATTTAAAACTCCTCCACAGTGAAAATATTTCTCAGTCAAAGGTCACTCTGCCCTAACATGCTGTTCCTGTGCCTGTAGCTTAAACCCCAGGGACCAGGTTTGAGCCAGGGGGGGGGGGACCGTCTGGACACCCCCCCCGAAATTCTGGGATTCAAACTTTAAGCATATTTCGGGATATTCCGGTTTGTCCTAAAAAAGTAATCGAAAAATTTTCTTCAAATCCTCGTCGCATGTCTTTGTAAACTTTGTAAAATCGATTATAATTATTATGTAATATTAATTGAAAAATAATTATTATGTAATATTTTTTAATTACTAGTTTAACTTTTGTAAACAGAATATTTGTTACAATGTTTTTTCCCTACTTTGCATGTCTGAAACTGTCCTTGCTTTTTACCATATCCCCCCCCCCCCCGAAAAAATATCCTGGTTACGGCCTTGCCAGGGACTAAGAAACAATTTTTTTTATAACTCAGTTAAAATAAAAAAATACGACGAAATAGAGATCTGTTTAGTACGCAGCAAAATTATTACTTTTATTCTATTTTATGCTAATGGTAGTTAACGATGTCCGGATCTTCTAAGTATATTAAAGGTAATATCACACGATTTTTCAGTGCAATATTTAATAATAAAGGCGTGAAACCATAAGAAGGCAATTATCTTTATACGAAGTACAGTGATACAGTGTAATTCCAATTATAAAATATATTTTGAGTCAAGTCATGACAGACAATTAAAATCAGGGCAACAGGTAAATTGTTAGCAGGAAAGAAAAAAAAAAGCAGCAAGAAACATTAATAATTTGTTTAATGTGACCTTGCTTTTCTAATAAAAAATAGTTTTATTATTATTATAGAAAAAGCAATTTTTCATGCTGATATTTTAAAATTTTTTTAATTCAACAAAAGTATATTTTAGTGTTTAACAATTTTGCAAGTAATTTCTGAACATCAATAATGCCCAGCTCTTTCTTAACCTCTTCATTACTGAAGTATAAAGGAATATAACAAAAAATATTTCACAGCTCTGAATTTTTATTTTATTGCCATAAGTCATAATAAATAAACGAAATATGAATTATACTGCCAGGGGGCTAATAATTTTAGGCACACACACAGACCTCAGGTTTTAACTAAGTAAAAGAATATAAATATTTAAAATGCAACATTGCACTTAAAGTAAAAACAAATAAGCATATTATTTGCTATATTACAGTCTATTTAAAAAACAATGATGAATAGATTTAATAAGTATTAAATTTATTTTTTTTTTAAACACGAAGTTTTATTTATTTAGTACAACGCAAAACTGCATTAAATCTCAGTTTTAAAACTATTTTAATTATGCAAAATCAAATAACATGAATATTTAAGACTTATTTACATTTAGATTCGTTTATAATTATTTAAGATTTATTAAGCAAAAAAAAAGAGATGACACAGAACTTGCTGCATTGTTCACTAGGAAATTGTTTAAATTTTTGTCTTGACTTTATTTTATTACTTCAAATTTTTTTTTTTTAAATTATTAATCGTTGCTTTCTACTAACTGGAAAAATAAGAGAGGGAAAAAAACTAGAAGATATAGAATTTTAAATAATTTGTTTTTGTTAACTGTTATTGAGAAACCTAAAAGCAATAAAAACATTGCACAAAACAGAACAACATAACATTTTTCTCAGAGTCAGTAAAAAAATAAGTAAGAGATAAACATGTTCAGGTCTAAAAAGTCCTCCCATTAAAGGAAATTTCGATAAACAATTTTGCAAGCACTTTTAAGCCATAACATAAATGTCATATCTTAATAGAATTTAAAAAACTATTTGAATTAACAAAATTGTCCAGTTAATTAAAAAAATAATTACTGTCTAAAAAATACAAAATTAGCAAAATTTACAAACAATTTCAAAACAAATAATTTTTCAATTTATGAAAGTATAAATATGCATATTTTAAACTTCTACAAACGTGGAAAAATCCTTTTTGAATGACATAAACCCATCTTAAAGAAAGAAAAAGGAAAACAAAATATATAAAAAGTTTATTCACACTATTTACAACAGAAATTGTTAAAGTTTCCTTCTTCACATTTCACCACACTGTGAAATTATAACAGGAATCTTTGGCTTATTGTTAGGACCAGTTGGAACATTTTCAATCTTTCTCATAACTAAAAGTCCATCTAAAATTCGTCCTAAAATATAATTGTATTTCAATTGAAACTCTAAAACAAGCATTCATTTACAATTGAAAAATAAATTACTTGCTTATCACTACTTATAGTTATAGAAAAAAGGGGTTAAATTTAGTTGTCCATTACAAACGATGGAAATCATATGTTTATAGAATTACAACAAATTAATTAATTCTAATTAAGAATATAGTAATAATTCAAAGCAAACTGTTAAATTTGTTTTTAATAAATAATCAGAATGTGAGGAAAACTAAAAATTAGGGCACTGAAGAAACTCTATTTTTACAAATGAAACTATGATTTTTACAAATTTATATCACAGTAAAACAAAATTCTATTTGATTACATGCACTCATGATGTCAAGGTTATTACAACAATATCTACATAATTATAACAATTCCATATGTATTGGATTGGTACTTTAATAAATTGTTAAACTATTAATTAAACTGCCATAAAATTATTTTTAAAAGAAAATTCATTTTTTGTAATAATCAATCATAATAAAAAAGGTAAATAAAAATGATAAAAATGTAACAATAAAAAAAAAAAAACATTTACACCTGAATTTTTTTATATACCATGATGCAAAAAAACTCTCTTCTTTTTCTTTTTGTAACTAAATGAATACTTTCTTCTGTTAGCTACTACTTGATTTTTGAAAAGAATAAAAAACATCTGCTTGATGTGAAAACCATCTTTCTTCAAATAAGAATTCTCAAAATTAGCTTGATATATTATATGTTATGTTAGGTCAAAATGGGTTAAAAAGTTCTTTATTTTTCTTTATAAGCAATTACTTTTACCTGTGCAAAAAGAGCATTTTGCCAAACAACCATGTAAATTATGAGCCATTAAAATATTGCAGGATGACTTTTTGCTTTATTCACTTTTGCTTATTACAGAGTTCCCTTTATTTGGAAAAATACCTTATAGTTGCCAAAGACAAAAATGATAAAATTTGGTAAAAGAGACGATATTTTATAAAACAAAAATCTTACAATAACAAATTGAACTTTTTTATTTTTACTGATAAGGTAGGAGAGGGATCCAATATAAACTTAAAAGTATGTTTAGTTTACATTATATTTAAACAGTCCCTTTTATTTATTTATTTATTTTTATTTAAAAAAATGAATATTTTTTAAATTAATCTATCTATTACAAAACTAGAAACCATTGTAAAATTCAACTGTAATCTTTTAATACCAAGATCTACCAGACATATTTCTAACAAATAATATGAAATTGCAAATATGGTTAACATTTTAAGCAGAGCCGAAATTATTAGCTATATACAAATTTGAGGAATGAAAAGAAAGATAGTGAGCTACATTTTGAAATTCCTTTAAGTGTTTATAAAAAGTAGATTATAACAAAAACAACCATAATAAATTAATATTTTTATGAATATAATTATTTATATCATTACACCATATTTTTTCCCCCACGGAATTTGCCTTAATTAAAAGATAAAAACAGATATTTTTCTTCTAGAAATAAAACTAGCATTATGAGTAGTCAAAATCAGAAAAATACATTGCATAGCATGAAAAAAAAGAAGTGTTTTATTCTTTTTTAAAAAAAAAAAAAAAAGTATTAAAAGGATGCAATTAAAAAAATCTAAAATGTCTATTTTATGTGCGGAAAATTTATCAACTATATTCTATCACTACCCTAATTTGCCTCTCAGTCACTGTGATTTTTCTTGTTCTGTTATTCATCTTTTTTCTCTAACAACTTCAGTGGTTTTTCTAGTTTTGTTTCTCACTTTTAATTTTGCATTTTGCGATGGTAACATAAATTTTTTTTAATTTCAAACCATTTTTGTTTCTTGACTTTCACATATTGCAAGTCTTGAAAATAGGTACCGATTTCACAAGTGTTTGAAACATGTGGACTGTTACTTCATATTTGTATATTTTTGAAGCTAATGAAGTTTTTTATCAGGTAATATACTTATGCATACTAATTATTTTTTAAAAGCATAATTTATGTTCAGTTTCAGCAACTTTCTTGATTGCATGTCTTTCATTTAAATTTAACTTCCAAATAGTTAGGCCATTTAACAGATTTACAATGATAGCTCAAAGATCTGAAATTTCTAATTTGTTTTCAAGAGTTCCTTAATAGAAATAGTTTTTTAAAAGCATAATTACTTTTTTTTTTGCAAGTTTTTTGATTGCATGTCCTTGATTTCAATTTTTTTTAACGAGGAATTTGTGCTAGAGCTACACTAAGTGAGTGACTACTTCAGATAATCTAGTGTTTATAAATAGTTTAAAAATTTAGAACACACATGGAAGTTTCTTGTATCACAATATAAACAAGTCCAATTTACACATTACACCAATATATAAATAAAAAATTATGAAACTATTTCCAGAACATAATAATATATTTTATGTAATCTGTAAATAAAATTTGCTTAATATGTCATCAAATATACAATTATATAAATATTTAATGAATAAAAAAAATAAACTGATTAAAAGAAATTACATTTATAGTTAAGGCGAAAACAAAATAATTTTAATATAGTTTTGCTGTACATTTAACATTAAATTCTAAATAAAAATATAATATTTTTTATCTAAGATTAAGAAATTTTAAGTTGAATTATATTGCTACGATTGATAAAATATATACTATACAAACAGGAAAAATCTTATAAACAAGGGATTTAGCAACAACAAAAAAGATAATTTTTTCTCTGATTTGATACCTACCAAATACTACATGTTTGCCATCAAGAAAATCACATTTCGCACACGTTATGAAGAATTGACATCCATTCGTATCCTTACCACTATTTGCCTAAAACAACAAAGTGAACTTAACAAAGTGTTCTAGTAAGCACAATTCAGCATTATCAATGAATAGACATAGAATACCTTAATATCATTAGAAGGACGGACATACATTTAAAGATGCATCAGGTGTTTTATCATAAAATAGAGTGTTATAAAGATATTATATTTAAAACACAAACAATCAATATGTAGTAGAGCTTGAATTATCTGTTATCTAAACTGTTTGATGTGAATTAGGTTCTGTTAAAATCTGTAAATGAGCTTTATTTCTTCTTGTTACTCCTTGATCAGTATCGACTATAGATGAAAGAAGATAGCAATGCTGGTTTACCACTCCCACTTCTCTTTTTAGATCAGTTAATTAAACAATACTATTTTCAGGAATAGATCTCTCTATAGCGATAATTGAAGTTCTGCTTTTCTTCAATTTATTTATTTCATTTTTTCGTCGAATCAAATTTTTACTTAACTGCTTTGGCCTTAAACTTTTCTTTAAAGTAGGAATAGCTGTATGAATTCAGCAACCAAAAAACAACTAAACTGGATTGGATGGACTGGATAGCAACTTTTTTTTATATGTTTTGCAGACAATTCTATCAAATCATTGTTACTTGGAAATTTTGGACTGTTTGTTATGAGAAAACTCACACTTACAACCAAGCTCCTTAAAAGCTTCAGCTATATACTGAGAGCCGTTAACAGAGGACTTACTACTTCTAGATAACTATGTCTAGAAAATATAGCTTTGGAAACATCGTGAAGTTGTAGACTGTAACCATTTAATTTCTAGATAGCTTGAGTTTGTAATCAATAAATAATTTTAATGATTGGCATTGTTATCATAGGCTTTATTGCCAGTTGTTTTGCCTTAATACAAGTATAACAAGATTCTACCATGTTCGTGATTGGGGACAACATTCCTGGTCACCACACAAACTGATTGATGACTTTTTTTTTACAATTCTCATGCGATGTTCTTTACATAGGAATTAAAAAGTGACCTTTTCAGCAGAAATTCATATCTCTTAGACTCAGGAATTCTGTCTAAGAGAAATGAAACTCAGGACTCTGTTGTTCTGTACAATGATATCTTCATGTATTGCAAGTTCATGAGGCATTGGCCAAAACTGAATAGCACTGAATTGACCTTATGTTTATTTAAAGTCTAGTCAATTTCAATTAATTTCCTAACTCCAAATCCTAAATCATCTGCCTGAGCTTCTCTTATGTCCTTTAATGTCTTATCGGATGTTTCTAGTGGTAGCATTACATTGTTTACACGGCAATAAATTTCGGATCCTACCTTATCTATTTCCCTTTCTTCTCCTTGCATTGGTGCTCACAACAAAGCATAAGCTGTTTCCAGTTAAATACAATACCTGATAAATATTCGATAGAATGATAGCTTGACACAAGCATTAATGGAGTAACCAAACATCACACAATGGTCATTTATGTTATAATAATCTTTAGAACACTCTAACATATGATATTACATCTGATGCCTCTTTAAACTTATGTATTAATATGTAATGTATGCTTCTTTTATTGATATTAAAGTATTCTATGTCTGTCCCGTAATCATGCTGAAATTTATCGGCTAGAACAGTGGTTATCAACTGGTGGCCCGCAAACTAAAATATATTAATTGTCATTTTTTTGCTAACAATTTTCGCAAAATATCTATATAGGTTTAAAATACTTTTTTTTTTCGTTAAAAACCCCTTAATTTCTCAGTTTCTGTGAAATTTAACATACCAACGGTGCAAAAAAATTTATTTCTCAGGTTTCGCATCCTAGAAAATATTTATTATTATTTGTAATTCAATATTTTTGTTCTGAACAACTTGAGAAAAATCTGACAGTAATATTCCTTCAAACATAAAAGAGTCCTATATAAAATTTTGACAAAGTTGCTGCCCGCCATTTGCCTGGTGTTTTTAATTGTGGTCCCCGGCCTCATATAAGTTGGAAACCCCTGGGCTATAACATAGTGTCAGAATTATAAATTGCATCTTATTTCAATTAAATAATAAATTACATAATAGCTGTTAGTCATACACTAATCAACCTAAAGCAATCTTAGTTGTTCGATTTATAAGATTTTACAAAATGGGAGCCATGTAAAAATATCGTTTATTTAGTTAACTTATTGGAAAAGAACACAAAATACAAATAGCATGTATAACACAATGCCTAGGAGAAAAAGCAGAAGATATTCATCTGTCTTCTGATTTGAAAGAAAGCGAATAGAAAACTTCTGCTGTGATGAAAGCAAAGTTTGAAAACTACTTTAATCCTCTGTTAAATTTGATATTTGAATGGAAAAAATTGAACATATTGGTACAACAGCCAAAACAAACTATGGAAGAACATGCAGTTCAATAAATAAATTAAAAAAACAAAAAAAAAAAAACAAGCTCTTTACTACCAATGCAAAACTTGAAAATTTAGAGATAAATGCACAAGAGATAGATTTGTTGTTAGTTTACTGAACTTTAGAATAGCTAAACAACTGCAAACAATTTCAGATCTTATGCTCGAAAAAACTATTTTAATTACAGCTCAAGCAGAGGAAGCTGATAAACAGCAATCAACTGAACATAAAGTTTAATAGCAACAATGTAAGCCACATTCGTTTCAGTCATCAATCTGGTACTAAGTTCAAGAAGAAACTAGCTTTTAAAACAAATTTCGAAGTTATGCTAAAAGATAATTCATGTAAATGGTACACTGGAAGGTTCTGTTAATGTCTATATTGTCCAGCAAACAATAAAACTTGCCCTAAATGTAAGGAAATAGAACATTTTGAAAAAAGATTGTAAGTCAAAATTATATAAAATAGAAATTGCCTAAAAATATGCCACCACAAGGTGAAATGCTTTTAGGGGATGTTTGTAAAAACAAAAAGAAAAAAAAAGAGTTTCTTACAGTTGAGACAATGAAAATATGAAAAAAAATTGAATAAATATGACGTCTTCTGGGGGTACCAGCTCTGGAAGTCATAAAAGCAAAACCTTTTCTGTCAAGAGAGCTAGACAAAAGTCTAAAATTGCACTCTCTGTACCCCAAAGGTTTTGCCAAACTCTAGGAAAATAATATAATAAATAATATACAATATAAAATACAGAAGAATACAATATAAAATACAGAAGCAAATACAGAAGAGTAAAAACAAGACAAATACATAAGAATAGTACGAATAATAATATTGGTTTTTCTAAAATTAAGTTTTGTATCGATAAAGGTGCCAATGTTACAGTTTTGCTGTACAATCAGTACTCTGAATTTAAAATGCCTCTTATTCATAAAGGTGGGTTAAGCCTATAAGGCCCAAATGATTAACGCTTAAACATCAAAGGATTTTGATCTGAATTGATTTACGAAAATAAAACAATTAAGGAGAGAATTTAAGGTATGAATAATACTAGAAAAGCTCTTTTAGCAAGACAAGCTGCTGTCCACTGGCCATGATGACCAGAGTTAATAATCAGCCAAGTGAATTAAGTGAATTATGTAGAGAAATATCAAGATATGATTCAAGGTTAGGTAAGTTGAGATGGAAACTACATAAAATAAAATTAAAAGCCAATGCTCAACCAAAGCCTGTTTAAGCTCCCTGCAGAATACCAACAACTTTAACTGAAAAGTAAAGAAAGAAATTGATTGCATACTAGAACTGGGTGTGACAGAAAGAGTTACGGAACCAACTGAGCAGTGCTCGTCAATAGTTATTGTCGATAAGAGTGATGACAACATCCGCATCTGCCTTGATTAAGCCAATTAAAATAATAGATAGAGATAGAATCGTATTGCAAACTGCCGATAAAATTCACCTCAAAATGGATAAATAGAAAGTTTTTATAAAACTTGATCAAAATTGTGGGTTTTGGTAAGTAGGTCTACACGAGTCGCACGATCCTTCATAACACCGCTCTTGTTTCACCAGATTGCTATTTGGTATCAGTAGCGACCCTGAATATTATCAAATGTGTATGATAGCACTAGAAAACTGTGAAGGTGTTGTTCCTTAACAAGATGATCCATTTGTAGCAAGCAAAGATATTAAGGATCAGGAAGGGAAATTAGATGTGGTGATGAAATTTTTACGGGAAGAGGGCATAATCTATTACTACACAAAGTAGACAAAACATTTCATGATTATTGAAATAACTAATATTAGAGTTTAAATAAGACATTTATTATTAATTTCATTTCGAAGCTAAAAATTTCAAAAATAATAAATAAAAATATACAAGACAGAAATAAAACATGGAGAGAGATTAAGTGTTTGATCAACAGTGGGAGATAGAGAGTCATAACAAAGAAAAGTCCCCATACGAAGTGAAGAGGTATGAGTAAGAAAGTAATGCAAATAAAACTATTCTGCCTTTCTAATATAATTGCATTGAAAAAGTAAAATCTGGATAAAATATTTAAAATAATTACCATTGAAAGCAAACCAGGCCCATCATGTTTCAGTTTAAAGTTTTCATCTACAAAAGTAGTAGCACCATATATGCTCATCACACCTGTTCCATCACCCTATAGCAACAATAAACAAAATTTTAAAAGAAAAATAAATACTTACAATATTCAATATGCAATACATTGATAATGTTGAAGATAATACCTTCTGCTAAATGATCAGTGAGCCTAACTATCTCACTGGTTTGTTTCAATGCTAGGGCAAATGGTGTAAATTGGATAAGCAATTTAAAAATATTATTTGTAATTTTTAAAATAAAGTTTGAATGCCAAAACATACTCATATTTCCAATTACCATTCATCAAACTCATGAAAAACGAATGCCCTAGATTGAGATAAAATTCCTAGGAGACTTAAACTAAACATCTTGGATACCAAAACAAAACTGTAAAATAAATAATAATAGTCAGATAAGGAAAAAATATCTGATTTGATAAAGAGAGATAAAATTGTGAACAAATAGAAAGAAACATGATAAAGATTATTTTGAAAAAATTCATATAGAGTGAGTAATTTACTTACATTAACAAAATCACCACCTTGTATCATAAAATCTTTAATTACTCTGCAAAATACAACAAATAAAAAAAATCAATTTTCAAAAAAAAAGTTAGTAAATCAATATTAATGTCAATATCAATGATATTGACACATCATTGATATTGATCAATTTAATTTTTAGGTAGCCACAAAGGGGTTAAAATAAATTAATCTCTTAAAAAAGACATAAAAATTATCTTAATGACATTTAATATTTTCATTCAAATTTTAAGAATTTTGTTCTTTATTCCTAGAAGTATATTTTGATTATAAAATCAATCAAAAAGTAATATTAAAGGAACAAATTTTAAACAAATTCGCTTGGAATTGACAAGCATTAGAAATCATAGTTAAGATGAAGATAAGAAAAAACACTTTCTAATGGATACAATTATAAATTCCATTGCAGGACTTTTTAATAGGCACAATTATTTTAGAAACATAACTGAATTGTATTTAATAATTAGTTTTACTTACTTAAAATATACTTTTATGTTGAAAAATAAATTAAATGTAAGCAATAAGAAAAACTAAAGAAACATATTTAATAACTTACAATGACAATAAGAATTGTGTCTTTATAATAATGATTTATAAACAGGTATTTTAGCAATGAATTAAACAGCAAAAAAGAACAATAAATAACAGCAACTGAAACAGTCTACAATCACAGAATAACAGACCATGCAAAAAAGCTAATTTTGCTATCAAACTTAAACAAATGATCTGGTCAGTGGAAAAAGGTAACTTATTAAAAATTATTTTATATAAACACTCAACTAGAAAAAGTTTCAGAATGACAAAAATAAGACCTGTGAAATATACATCCTTTGAAACCAATGGGCACACCATCTTTTTTATATTCACCAGTACAAAACTGCCTAGAAAAGAAAGAAGAATTGACTGAGGTTGCATAAATGAATAAAGCAAAGGATATTTGTTACATTAGTACCTGGTTGAATCCAAATAAAATTGCTAAGATTTCAACTGAAACTGCCAGTTATTGTATTTATATTTGGCTTAGACAGAAGATACCAAATAGTTTCACTTTACAAATTTACAACTTTCTATAATTTCTTAATCTCAAATTTCTAACATGATACTGCCTAATTATAACCAAAACTCAGTTGTAAATTTAGAACAGATACCAATCGAAAATCGTCCCTAAGTATAATTATAGAAGGTGTTTTCTATTTTTCAATGTTTAAAAACTTACTCCAATGCCTGGCTAAAAAAAATTTGCAAAAACTGAGAATGCAGCAGTGATTTTGATAATTTTCATCCAGGTGTAAAAATGTCACCAAACTGATGACTTTTACAAAAGTTTAATAACTTTTTAAAATATTTAAGTTATTTGTCTGTTTGATAGATAAGATAATTCTTCATGGCAAGATTATATATATAGTTCAAAATCACAGCATTGCTTCAAGTGTAAGGCACTTAAATTATGGCTTTTTTAATTTTCCTTGGCGACAGAGCTTAGAAAAACAGCATTTAACAAAAAAAATTTTTAACATGATTAGTTCAACAAATTATTCTATTAATAAATTTTTTTCCATAAATATATGAGTTTATTTTTTTAAAATGTCATTCAAATTCATACTTTAACTAAAAATCTAAATACTTCTTAAATTATATTAATAAAAATTACAATAAACTTGAATATAATATATTACGTAAATTGAAAATACAATAAATATTTTTTCAAGAGAACCATTTTTGTATCTTAAGAACATAACACAAAAATAATTAGTAGATTACAAAACATATGAATTACATTTAATAGTAGTACAAAGTTTGGTGCAGAAAAAAAGTTTAAAAAAAAGAAAAAAAAAAAGAAAATTTTATTAATGTAACTCCAATATTTCAGCCAAATAATTAAAACCTTGGGTATAAATAAACTAGATATCATAAAAAATTAGGTACAGTCATGTGCATAAAATTTTAATAAAATTTAAACAGCCTATTTTTAACCTTAAAATCAGAATATTTTTGATTTCTTTTTTATTAAAACTTAACCTACGAGCCGATTTCTAAAACCTATCTTGGAATAATTAACATTGAAACTAAATATCATATTTCTCGCTATTTTATTTATTTTTCAGAATATTACATTAAATATAATAATTTTCTTGATACAAATTCGTAAATTCAAATAGCTTTAATGCTACTTTCTATCCCATAACATATTTACTGTGAATATTTTACTGGTTCCCATAAATTTTAAGTTAATATGGAAGCATTTCCATATCGTGATCTGTGGAAGAATAATCATCAAATCTTGGCAGCAGTCAGAGAGAAACTAAATAAAAAAAAAATTACAGAAGGAGACCAACTCTAAGGGTGTAACTTGTAGCTATCCGTAGGCAAACCTCTACATGTTCTTTTTTTTTTCTAAATTGAAAGGAAAAAAAAAAAAATCTATTTGGCACTTTGGCAATTATAGTTGGCGTGATAGATCATGATGCAGAAATATCCCCGATGGTAATTATAACTAATTGTACCTATAGGTATTCAGTTAAGGCAAAATTCAAGAATATATATGAGGTTAGAGTGTACAACCTTGAAACTTTTACTGTACGTAAAATCTTCAATTTTTCCAATTATTTCTATCACGATTTTTTATAATTAGAAAATTTCAATTTTAAGTCATTTCTCCTGTTTTTAGTAAGAACATAATAGATCGCCAAGGCAACCTATGTGCAAATTTTTACCAAACATGAAGACGATGTTAATTAAGAACATTAAAAATATGAAGATAATACCTAAAATTTTCAGCAGTTTTAGGCACTATATCAGCAAAAAGCTCCATCTTCATTCTTCCAACTTCCTAACAATTATAATAACATAAAAAAAATTATATTAAAAACATGAATTTTAACAATCTGATATATTATTAGAACCTGAAGTGTTTATAAGGTAATTTTTCATAGATATTGTAACAAAAAGAGTACTATACACTCACAGTTGATCCGATTGTTATATCAAAAAACACAACAGGATTATTAGGGTGCCTTAATTGCGATTGTATTTGATTCCAAGTAGCCATTATTAAAGCTACAAATTTAAAAAAATAATTAAATTAAACAATTAAATAACAATTTTATTTTGCAGGTTGTTTATTTTGGCCGGTTGATTTTCCGTTACAACTATGAACAATTTATATTTCATAAAATTTTTTATAATATTTTTGGAATTTTCAATGTTTACGGATCGAAATGAATTTAAAAAAAAATATTCTCTTAAAATACTGATAAATAACGTCTCAATTTAGTCAAATTAAATTAGTTTTACAAAAAGCATAATTCTTATTTATCTAGTTTAACAAGTAATGGCAACAAGTTCATAATTTTGTTGTCTGCTATTTTCATTGTTTTGGTAACTTTGTCTACGCGGTTATAAAAATTGTTGATAAAATCATGAATTTTAATTAGTAACTTCACTGTTTTCGGTTCGAAATGAATGCCGACAAAGAAGCTATCTACAAAGGCTTAATAAAGAAAATTGAAGAAACTGAAAAACTTATAACAGATTGTAAAAATCTACCAGAAATATCAGGCAGATGTAAGCTTCGGCGGAAAATTGAAGCTGAGCTGCGTTTCCTTAAAAGGGTATAAAATAAATCACTAATAATAATATAATAAACTGTTAATTAATAAAGAAAATAACAATTTTAAAATCTATGATTATTTTCAGAATGTACGTTTGTTTTAAATACTTTATTATTTATGTTTTTTTTATGTTTCTTGTCTATATTTTTTCTTTTTCAGTTAACTGAAAATCCCGATAAACTAAAGGAAGAACATATTCGTAGTTCTAATATTTATCATTTGTCTGCTATTGTTCAAAGCTGCAAAGAACTTACTGGTGTTGTGAAGGTTTTGGAAACATTTACCTATGTTTTAGAAGAAAATGAAGATGAAATCTATGAAATACCTTTAGTTGTTGATATAGTTGCAGATTATGGTAAAACGTGGGTTAAAGTTGCTACTCGAAACCCTATTCATCTTTATCAGGCTTCCATTGGTAATTAATATTTCATTTACTTTTAAGTGTGAATAATTTGAATCTTTGAGTTTCGATTCAATTGTAGTATTGTTATACTACAGTGTAATCTGGCAAAAAATAAGCAGGAAGATTTCATTATCAGTAATTGTGCCAATTCGGCAGCAACTTGCTCAAAATATTAAAGAACATCCTAGAATATAGAGTAAAACTTTTAGCTACCCCTAAAACAGCCACTACTTTTTTTAATTTTTGCTAGGACAGAAACTCTTGGATTTTTTGTAAAGATATAGATAGCAAAAACACGTACATATATGAAAATATCCCAGAATGAATTTGTTTAGATTTACCATAATTCCAATTGCAATAGAACTTGATTATTAGAAAAATGTTGGGTTTCAGTAATTTGATTAGTACATTTTATAGCGAGCTTCTTAAGTCTAAGTAGAAAAAAATTTCAACAATAAAAAAGCAGATATTTAAAATTTATATGCTGTTTGAAATAAATTAAAATCTGTCCCTAGGAATAAAAAAGGGCAAGGCACTTCCTCACAGAAAAAGGCACTTTTGAAGGGACATTGACTTAACACTGTTAAAATTTATCAAAATATGTAATATGTGATTATTGATTTTGATTCTCAACAATTTTCAAATTACCCTCTTATACTATTTTGTGTGTGCAATGTGTATACTATTTTATGTGTGTCAAAAAGTAATTATCACTCATTATCAAAGTAATAGAAAATTTTGTAATTATAAAAAATAATTAAAAGCACACTGAAAGACAATCACTGTGCAGATTTTTTTTTTTAAAAAAAAAGCAGACTAAAAAAAATAATGGATAAATAGCTGATAGCTTTTTTTCTATATTTTAAACTGAAAAATATGAGAAAATAAGCATTTAAAGGTGCATTTTTTTTAAAAAGTATTTATTTAAAAACTAATTTTAATATTTAAAAGCAGTTAAAAATTAATATTTCTCCTGAAAAAAGAGAAACTAATAAAAATTAAACTAGTTGCAAATAATCCTAACAAAATTAATACATAGTTATATATTATAATAACATAGTTATTAACAAACAAAAAAAATGTTGTGATATTTCCCCTTGATTTGTAATGCTTAAAGCCTAATTTATCTAATATCTCAAAAAGTGTATAAAATTGTTACAATTATTGTCTGGTTTTATATTTCAATCTATTATTACTTATTTTTAATCCCTGTGGCAGAATTTGTTTTGGCTTTCTGCAACAAACCTCTCTAGCACTAATATCTTTCTGCAAGATACTTTTAACAATAACTAATATATATGTTATTAATTAAATTTAAAGTAACAGAAACGTTGTATTCACAAAGAAAAGCCTATTTGAGTATAATAAAATTGTATGTATTTTTTTAAAAATGAATATGCAATATTTTTTTTATTCTAATCATCTCGGGCGATATTGTCACATTTTGTAAGAGGAAAACACACTAATTATTTCGTTTTTTGCATTTTGTAAATCATCATCACATAAAATTAAAAATAATAATTAAAATAAAAATCGTAATTAAAAATCGTAAAATCCGTGAAGGAAAAGAAAACCAAAATAAAAAAATCACGTTGAAATTAATTGGCAAGGCACTTCCTCACAGAAAAAGGCACTTTTGAAGGGACATTGACTTAACACTGTTAAAATTTATCAAAATATGTAATATGTGATTATTGATTTTGATTCTCAACAATTTTCAAATTACCCTCTTATACTATTTTGTGTGTGCAATGTGTATACTATTTTATGTGTGTCAAAAAGTAATTATCACTCATTATCAAAGTAATAGAAAATTTTGTAATTATAAAAAATAATTAAAAGCACACTGAAAGACAATCACTGTGCAGATTTTTTTTTTTTAAAAAAAAAGCAGACTAAAAAAAATAATGGATAAATAGCTGATAGCTTTTTTTCTATATTTTAAACTGAAAAATATGAGAAAATAAGCATTTAAAGGTGCATTTTTTTTAAAAAGTATTTATTTAAAAACTAATTTTAATATTTAAAAGCAGTTAAAAATTAATATTTCTCCTGAAAAAAGAGAAACTAATAAAAATTAAACTAGTTGCAAATAATCCTAACAAAATTAATACATAGTTATATATTATAATAACATAGTTATTAACAAACAAAAAAAATGTTGTGATATTTCCCCTTGATTTGTAATGCTTAAAGCCTAATTTATCTAATATCTCAAAAAGTGTATAAAATTGTTACAATTATTGTCTGGTTTTATATTTCAATCTATTATTACTTATTTTTAATCCCTGTGGCAGAATTTGTTTTGGCTTTCTGCAACAAACCTCTCTAGCACTAATATCTTTCTGCAAGATACTTTTAACAATAACTAATATATATGTTATTAATTAAATTTAAAGTAACAGAAACGTTGTATTCACAAAGAAAAGCCTATTTGAGTATAATAAAATTGTATGTATTTTTTTAAAAATGAATATGCAATATTTTTTTTATTCTAATCATCTCGGGCGATATTGTCACATTTTGTAAGAGGAAAACACACTAATTATTTCGTTTTTTGCATTTTGTAAATCATCATCACATAAAATTAAAAATAATAATTAAAATAAAAATCGTAATTAAAAATCGTAAAATCCGTGAAGGAAAAGAAAACCAAAATAAAAAAATCACGTTGAAATTAATAATTCATGCTAAAATTAATCATTTCTTCCCCTCTGGAAGGGAAAAATAATTTCTGCCGAAAAGAAATTTTTTGTTTCAATATTCTTTATTTTTCACAAATAAGAATCGAAAAATTACGAACATTTCTTTCCCTTCCGATGCTCAAAAAAGCAATCTTTTAAATATAATTTTAAATAAAAAAAATTCGAAAATTTTTGCAGAGAGAAAACCAAAATTTTTTACTTTCTAAAGAAAAATTCTTTCTGCGAGAACTCTGTAACGTTCTGCGACATTGTCGCCGTGTCGCCGCGATTCTGCCACAGGGTTTTTAATCAACTTCTTTTGATTAAGATGTCTAATTTAAAAAGAAAGATTATAATATTTTAAATAATACTTTTCAACTTTATTGATAAAATATCTCATTAGTATATGGTCTAATATATCTGGTACACGTATTTATTTTCACATTTATCAAGATTTGAATATAATGTGTATTTGTTAATATGTCCGAAGTAGTGGTTTACTTTCAGAACACTCAAAGGGACAGTTAATCTCTTTATCAATGTGGTTTATTTTTCCAGAAAACTTAAATCAGAATTTACTTGATTATTTTTTTAGGAGCATAATTTTTTTTCTTTAGAATTAATGAGAAATCATAGAGCTTGTGTGGACCATACATGGCTTATTAAAAATGATTCTTTTAGTTGTCTTTAGTTCTTTTAGTATAAGATTATGATTTTTATTTTTTATCAATAACTGTAATTCTTATTATTATTTAAGGTTATTAATAAAATATCTTAAATAATTATTCTTTTCAGGACGAGGAAAATATGGAAGAAAATCGATCGTGGAACAAGTTGAAGATATGGTTGAATGTGCTAATCAAAACCAACATATGTTTGCTCCCCCGAAAATTATAGTGCGCTTAGCTGCTGGTGTCACCAAAGAACTGAAAGTGATGTTGGATGATTTGAAAGTAGAAGTAATTGGTGATATCATTAGTTCTGATGGTGAACCAAGTTTTAATGAAAGAGATGCTACTGATGAAAATGAACCTGAAAGTGGGCTGTTGGAAGGCAGTGAAATATCGCCATCTTTTGAAAAACTTAATTTAAATTCTAGTGAAGTTGTGTGTGATATTTCTAATGATTCTTATATATTTGAGAATAATTTACTTAATCCTCATTCATTGCCTTCAGATGCTGTGCTTAATTTAGATGTTTCTACGTTTTTAGCATATGTATCTAATATGACAAATGGACACTGTCATGCAAAATACAACGAAAAACTTTTAATGGACTTGGCTGAAATGGAGAGGGCTCATCCAGTCAAACCGATATTAGATAGTATTTTTGAAAGTATGTTTTATTAAAATATATGTAACTTCTCCATAAAAATGTTTTTTTTTTAATTTTTTTTTTATTATCCCTTTTTTAATACATTTTTAAGAATTTATCTTAATGCCTATTGTTGTAAAAAACAATCTTGACTATCTATTTTTGGAAATAATTTTAACAGAGTCTGAATTGACAGAGTAGAAAGAATAATTTTATTTGAAATATATTTTTAATACAATATGAAGAATTGTTTTAAATACTAACAGACAGGTAGTTTTAAAAAGTATATGAGGGTGGTACAGATTATTTTATACCAATATTTCAAAGTTTTAGAAAATTTAAAAG
The DNA here is from genome assembly GCF_982258835.1 of Parasteatoda tepidariorum. Classification (NCBI taxonomy): domain Eukaryota; kingdom Metazoa; phylum Arthropoda; class Arachnida; order Araneae; family Theridiidae; genus Parasteatoda; species Parasteatoda tepidariorum. Next base: position 70,353,467 of record NC_141762.1, on the reverse strand, counting down.
CGGAATAAATTTTTTTTGCAATTCCAAGTAATTTTTTATTAGTAAACTAATTTTTTTTAAAAAAAACTTATTAATTAGAAATTCCAATTAGTAATAGAAAAATAAATTCTATTAATTTTTTTTGAAGGTAATGATTTGTCTAGCATAGGTACTGATAAATGATAATGAAATTAAATTTATCTGTATTAGTCCTTAATTATTTATTAAAAAGTTATCTAATATTAAATTATATTTTATTTAATTAGACATAATTCTAATATGATTTTTTTTTATAAAATAATTTTTACCTTACTAAAAATATCTAAAAGGATTTTCGTGGAGATGCTGATGAATAGTAATTAAATTGACCTGTATTAGACCCGAATTATGTGTTAAAAAATTATGTAATATAATTTTGTATTTAAAGGAATATTTTTTAATATAATTTTCTTTTTAAAAAGAAATTTTGCATTCTCTAAAAATTTATTTTTATGTCATTTAATCTATGCAAAAAGATATTGTATTTTTTTAATTATTTTCTAAAAAATTAAAATCTTAAAATGTCATTATTTTGGCAAACAAAAATGACATGTAATAATTTTCTTGTGCTGATTTCTATTTATTGTAATTTATAGCAGACTTTTTCTTTTCTGTATATATATATATATATGTTATGGACACTCCTGCAAAACGGACGCCTCTCAATATGGACATATTTTTAATTCCCTGGGAATCTTCTATGAATAAACCATTACGTACATTCTCCGCAAAGCGGACACTCCTGTAACCGTACGCGGACAGTCATTTTGGTCCTGAAACGTTGTTTTTTATCTCTACAAACCGGACACTACTTTTTCTAAATAAAATGCAAGCTAAAAAAATTCAACTTTTCACCATTTTTGAAGCATGTAAATAAAACTTTTTGCCTTATCCATAACTAAAAATATTGTTAAGCTATTTCACCACCGAAAAATCAATCTTTCTCCTGTCACCTTGCCTTATCTTTGTAAAGAAAGGAGAGAAAATGGTACTGCACTCATGAAATAATTCTGACATCGGTATCTTTTGATCTTTTCATCTGGACCACACAGGTTATGAGACCCCTCAAGTTGAAATGACTTCTCTCAATGCTTCTTCCCCATTAAAAATTTCTTTAATTTTCTTATCAATTTGAAGATTGTATTTAACACAACTGGGGTAAAAAAAAGAGAACAGAAGTATAATTTTTGAGGTGTTTATATAAATGAAACATTTATTCAGACACTTGATAGCTGATCAATTGTGAATATTCATCTCCATAGGTCCTCATGACTTACAGGTATGCATTACTTTTTTTTCTGTGAATCATGGGAGGTTTATTTTCCAAGAAGGTATTAACCATGTTCCCTATCAAATGATAAGTAGGTGTAAGGGGATGTGAACCTAATAATTGAAACGGACTGAGGACAGTACGCTCCTATTTGGTATCATATGTCTAACTTGAGTATCCATGCTAATAGGAAAATTATATTTATTTATCTGTAGCTACATCCAGAATTATGTATTTATATCAAACTTATTTATATATTCTTTTTTATCTTTCTTATTGTTTAAATAAATATTCTTGTAGATATTTATAGTATCCTTGTAGATATTATTTAATTATTTCTACATCTTTGAGAATATTCCAAAAACAATTTCTTCTTCTTCATAAGCGCAACAGCCTTTCACAGGCCAAGACTGACTCGCAGATTTTCCTCCATCTGGCCCTGTCCGGTGCGACGGCCCGCCATCGGTTGACTCCCAATAGCTTGAGGTCCTTTTCAACGTCATCTATCCATCTTGTAGGTGGTCGTCCCCTACGTCTCGTCCCTTCAATTGTGGAAAAAGTCACTTTTTTGGCAGGGACGGCATCAGAATTCCTGAAGAGGTGGCCCAGTCACCTAATGCGTGATGCTTTAATAGTTCTCACAATGTCGGTCCTACCGAATTTGTCATATTTTTAGTAAATTTCATGGTTGTAAAGAATTCTCCTTACGTTATTCTCTTGAAGAGATCCAAAGATTTTCCTCAAAATTTTTCTTTCAAAAATTAGCAGTTTTTCCTCCTCTGTTTTGTTTAGGGTCCAGCACTCACTTCCATATGTAACTATAGGCCTGATTAAAGTTTTGTAGATGTTTAACTTTGTCTTCACACTGATGAACTTGGATTTGAGTTGGTTTCTGAGGCCGTAGAAACATCTATTAGCCATGAAAATTCTGTTATTTATATCGATTTTCAGGTTGTTGTCGCTAGAGATCAAGGTTCCTAAGTACTTGAACTGGTTAACAGTTTCAAAAGAGTAAGTCATTATCTCCAGAGGAGATCGATCAGGAATTTTGTCTGCATTTATAACTAGTTCCATCTCCTAGCGCTACAAAAGCGTCAATGACTGAGCGTTTTGTTCTCCAACTATGTCGATATCATCAGCAAAAGCGAGTAGTTGGACAGTTCTTTGTAAGATTGTTCCATTTGTGTTGATACCAGAGTCTCTAATGGCCTTTTCCAAAGCTATGTTAAATAGCAGGCAAAAAAGGGAATCACCCTGTCTCAGGCCTTTTTCGGTGAAGAATGGTTCAGAGAGACTTGACGAGATTTTTATTCTGCACGAAACTCTTTTGCCAAAAACAATTTATGGTGTTAAATTTCGTTATTAGGGTACCCTTCCCATAAACGGACAACACTCATAAACGGACAAATTTTTTGGTCCCATGAATGTCCGCTTAACGGAGGCTTCACTGTATATATATATATATATATATATATATATGCTTACTTATGCTCTTATGTTTATTTCCAGATAGAAAGTTAGTATGCTGTGAAACAGCTCATAGAGATTTTTTAGAAATCCTTTCAACTGTTGGTGGTGCTGCTGAGAAACAAAGAGCATCTGTTTTTCTGAAACAAGTTGAAGTTATACCAGATGATCCTTCTCCTAAGGCTCTTTATCTTGAAAAAACTAGCAAAATAAAAGAAAGATCAAAGGTATAAACATATCTGTATTTTATTATTTTGTTTATGTCAGGGTGCAAAGCCTGCAATCTAGTCCCTTTCTTTCCAGACCGAATTCAGTTGTTAAAGGGGTGGAGACAGGGAGAATTTTAAAAATGATTTCAATCATTTTTATTTAATTTTCTCAACTTATCTGATGATAAATATTTACACTATTTGGCAGTATCTTTGGATATGTGTTAAATACAATGCCATTGCCCAATTACATTTAGAGTTATGAATCATGCAATATTTTAGATTCTATATTCATTTTTCTTGACAATTATGCTAATACTGTTCTGTAGTCATGCACATTTGTCTGTTTTTAGTCTTTTTTTTATAAGCATCTTTGTTTTAGTGCAATTAAAGTTAAATGAATTTTTTGGTTCAGTATAATGTAAATTGGTTTTGGTCAGTTTAAACTGTAATGAAATTGAATTTTTATAACTCTAAAAGCTGGTAAACATGTAGTTTTAAATTACCCACTCAAAACCACATATTACATTATTTTATTGCTTTAAGGTTGGAGATGTTCTAAAAATTATCAATCACTATTTCCCCAAATCTAGTATATTGCTCTTTTTATTTTCTTCTTTTTTTGAGAAATATTGTGCTGTCAAATATTATGTAATTACCGTAAGTATTAAGTGCAAAAAATAGACAGAAAACGCACATTAAAAATTAAACCTAAAATTCAAATATTCAAGATGACAAGACCTTTTAAAGCCATTTGTGGTCCTTTAATGATCAATATGCAAACATATGCTTTTCATCTGAAAATTTTTTGGAAAACACCACACAACCATAGGAGATTTAAAAACCTCTTCTTTAATAAATTTTATATTATTATATATTAATAAATTTGTATAATTATTGTTAAGTTGTAGTTGTGCTTTTATATTAATATCTTCATGCAAAAAAAAAGCTAAAAATTATAACTTTTAAAATTCTAAAATGAAGAGGGAAATCCTAATTCAAAGTGTTGTAAGTTTTAATCCATTGAAATTATTTTAAAAATTTATTTACCTTTAGTAAAAGCATATACAAAGCTAATGTTTATTAAAAAATGTAAAGATCTAAGTAATCTATATACAGTCACAAATATAATAAACTTAAATCTTCCACAGAGAAAGTTTTAAACCTGCTATTAAATTTTAGTAAATAAGAGAAAGCTAAATTTCAAAATTTTGTTTGTATGTATAATCTGTATTTTAATTTTTAAGTAGAAAAATGTCTGTGAAGCGCCTGTATTTAATCATTGACAATAATGCTTCTATAATACTGAAACTACCCATACTTTTAAATTAATTAAATTATTTTTATACCATAAGTTTTTAGGTATTAATAATGAATTATTGACTATGTTAAAAGGAATAACTGAAACATTTTTGTTTGTTTACTATTAATATTTTGTGTAGTAAATACATAATGTCAGAATTGCCTAGTTTTTCAATGGCGGGCATTCTCTATAAACTAGAACCATTGACGCATTATGGTTAAAATTATTGTTCTACGTTATTTAGGAATGATTATGTTTGCATTAAATAAGTTTATTCTCAAAGAGTACTTATTTGTAAGCATTAGGAAAATGTTTTAATAAATAAACTTTTATTTTCATGCAAATCTGTAGACTGAATTTTTAGCTATAATTTTATTTTTTAAATAAAAATTCATGTGAAATATACATTAAGAATCTGGTTGATACGTTTTATTTACATTTTTTTGATCCTGATGTTTAATAAATGGTTTAAATGTTTCTGAAAATAATAACTCAAATATTAATGAATTTTTATTTACTGAAACTTTTAATTTATACTGTTACAGTTTTTTAAGTAGTTTTTTGTTAATACCAAAATAAAAAACTGTCAAAGAAAAAATTTTGACATCGTGTCATGCATTGTCAAAATTATCAGCTGGTTTGTTCAATGAGTTTGCAGTGAAATGGATGTATTCAACTGAAAAATTGAAGTGATTCAGAATATGCTTCAATTTTAGGAGAACATCTATTTATTTCATATGTGTTTCTTGCTATGATTTATCAGCACAATTTTTTTCTTCAAATATTTAGGGTATCACTTATTTCTCATTTTTAATGATATTGTCGTGATTACATTTTTCATGTTAATGGAAAATGAATTTATAGTTTGTTTTATCAAATAAATTAGCAAAGTGTATTTTTATATTTTTGGCATTTATTTATATTTTAATTATTAATTAATTCTAACTAGAATTTAGTTTGTTACTAGTAATTAAATATTTTTATTTTATTTATAAATTTTACTTATCATCACGAGTACAATCAAATATATTATTCAATAAGAAAATAAGTGCAAAACATATAAGATCAGACAAATTTTTAATTCTTGTTAAGCTAATTAAATATTTTTTAAAAAAGGTCATATTTATACCTTTTTTTTAATTATTTTCAATGCCCTGTAACAAAATATAAAATTTACTGTCAATACAGTTGGTAAAACAAAATCATGAAAAATTTAAAATAAATTAAGAATCTTTAACTTTGAATTAATTAATTTTGTATAGTTCAAAAAATTAAAATATAAAATTTTTATTGTTTATTATTATTTTTTGCTTCTAAGTCATTGAAATGTTTTTAATAAAATATTTCACACTTATTTGATTAGTTGCTTATTCTTGTTGCATCATTCATTACATATTTTCTTCATTAATATAATTTCATTAATATCTTAATGAAATTTTGCAGATTGTATTTGGTACTGGGGATTCCATTAAAGCAGTCACAGTAAGTGCTAATTTCGGATTTCTAAGAGCAGCACAATCACAGGTAAATATTTGAAACAATTTCAAAGTCACATTGTATGTTTACTACACAATTGTGATGCCATTATAAGCATTATATATTTCCCAGCTTATAAAATTTCTTGAATTTCATAAAAGTAATTTTTTTTTAATGATACTCAATCCTATTATAATTAAATTAAATCAATGATTTAATTTTTGTCGCATTTTATAAAAACCAAGTATAAATACTTTTCTTAACAATCAATGTAATGGCTAACTTTTTAATTTAATTCAAGTATGTACGGATTAATTCAGTGTTACGACCAATCTAATATCAAAATTTATTTTTAATTTTATTTTTCTTAAAGCTACTTTATTTTTCTAACCTCAAAAATGGTTTAGTAACAGGGATGTATTAAATATTAACACTGATTAGCTTGTTACCATTTTATATCAAATTTAATATTAATAACGCTGCATTGGTTTTAGTTTTGGTTGTATTATTTATCGATAACTCGTTAAATTTTGGATCTCTTCCCATGCTCCTAAGTTTCCGTTAGTGACTATGCATTCACTTGAAATTTGAACTCCTCAGCGTTAGGACTGGAGAATTTAATGTCCGATGGCCCCTAAGTCAGACCGTTGAAAGTTTTACAAAATAGGTAAATAAGAAGGGAGGTCTTAAAAGAAACTGTCTTTGTACAAGAGAGGACTTGATATTTTATTTTGTTGATAAAATATGTTTTTAAATATGTCCATATTTTTGTTAATTTTAAAAATGCTGCCTAATAAAGCAGGATGTTTTTCTTTGTTTGACCATATATCAGCAGTTTCACTGTGTTGTAGTACAACGACAATGTAAAAGAATTTTCACTATACCAATCCTCCATGATAACAATTTTAATTTAGTTTTTTTTATAATAGTTTTACATTTAGTGTTGAATTTTAGATTAGTTGTTGTTTATTGTTGTCAGATTTGTAGTTAAGAATACTTTTTTTTCATTACAATATTTTTGTTGTAAAAATTTAAACAAGTTGATCAATGAAAATTTATTTTTATTTGCACTCTTTCAACTATATTAAGTTTCACAGCAACGTAATATCTTTAGAAACAAAGCTATAAACATTTAAGCTATGCAGATTATTCTTTTTAATATCTTTTCAAAATTTCAAACTAAGTCAGATAGAAAGTGTTATTTTTTTCTCTATAATGTTTAAATTTTTTGTTCTGCATTACAATTTTTTAAATGAAGAAATAGGAAAAGGTTCAAGTTTCAAAAGAAATGTTCATTATCTATTTTTTAAATGAATTCTTATTTAATTTATTGTAATTGCCCAGGCCAATGTGTAATATTATTCAGTAAAAATAACAGACCCCTGACATGGAGATAAAATGATTTGTATGAATTGTATAAATGACTTTAAATATAAAAATACTGGCTTTTTTTTTTTTTTTTAAAGGTTATCTTTGTCTTTTTTTTTAGTTTTTCTTTTTATGATATGATTTAATCATTTTAATGTGATACAATCATAATTTTTACTTTTTATGAAAATAGGCATTTGTGTATAAATATGTTATAAATAATCTTCATAATAGTATTTCTAAGGAAATTAAACTGAAATCAAAATATTTTTAAATAGTTTAAAGAAAATATTTCAAAAAAGAATTGTTGAAAATTTATGGTAAAAACAATCTGAAAATTTACTATTAAGTTATTTTATTATTTATTTTACTATGAGTAGCAAAGTTTTAATTAAATGATGTCATTTTATGAAAAATTTATACCAAAACAATAAGGTAAAGCTTTACTGTGACTTATTATATTTCTTCCTGTGAATAATCTTTAATTGATTTTTTTAAGAGATATCAAATTTTACATATCACTGCATACTAAAGATGTCAACCTACAGAATATGTGTTCAATGCATTCTAATTTATTTTTATTAATTATTTTTATTGTGTTATTAACTAAAATTGTTAAGTGTGTCTCTTATTTTTACAGGGCATAAAGTTTGTTGCTTTCCTCCACGAATCAAGAGCCCTTACTGAATGCAAAGAACTTAAAAATGAAAATAGTTAACACATATGTAAATTATATTTAAATATAATAAAATATATGATTTAATAATGCAAGTTTGTTTTTTTAACTGCTTATTAGTCTGGCAATTGTTTTTCAATTCAAGTGCTTTATTCAAGTGTTAATCGTTTTAAACAAATAAATTTAAAAGGAATTACAAAGTGCTTGTGTAATTAATAATGGAAAGAAAGTTTTTAAAGTACCTTAGACCAAGCAAATTGAAATTAAAGGTACTCTGGTAAAAAAAAAAATTTGCCTCTTTTCACATAACTACAAAGTTTCAAAATAAAAAAGTTAAAATAACCTTTTTTTTTTTATTCTAAAATTATTTTAAAGTTAAAAAAAAGAAAAAAAAATACCGAAGAAATATTTTTTCCAACCATTTTATTTCTAAACTGTTTAATCTTTTGTTTATTACCCAAATCTGCCTGCCAAAACTTAGTCTTGAATAAACATTTTGAGGTAGTCAGTAATTTTCTCACAATTTAAAATTATTTATTTCTTGTGTGAAAAAAAATTATGCATGCAAGTATTAATATAATTCATTGACATACAGAGAAAATATGTACATATATAAAAAAATTTAATTTTTTAACAATACTAATTAGCCAATATAGATAAAACTCTTAACAGATTCATTGTGGAAATAAGATTTTTTCGTATACCAAACTATCAAATTTGGTAGCTGGATGAGATTCGTTTGTTAATGCACTAACTAAAATTTTATATTTTTTATTGGTGAATCAAATTAAAATGAAGCAAATATTCGTAAATTTTTGAAACATTATTATTAATATTGGTTATATTTGAACTTGAAGATTGTTATAATAAGATATTAAAAAATAATTATTAAATTCTAAAACTATTGCTAAATGTTTTGGTAAAGCCATTTTCATATAATTCTTTATCTACAAAATAATAAAACATAATTTTCTTCTAAAAGCTTCGCTAGTATTTAGACTAGAATTATGTATCAACCCCTTTTCATTTTAATTAAGGGTCATTCCATATTTGCTCAAAAAGTGCTAGTTTTAGAAAACGAATTATGAATAACCGCTAAAAAAATTGCACTTTTTTCGTTTTAGCTGAATCGCAAATACTTAGTGCGATAAAAATATTTTTATTTATTTATATTTTAATAAAGTCAATAGGGTCATTCCATTTTTTCTCAAAAAGGGCAAGTTTTAGGAAACGAATTATGAATAACTGCTAAAAAATTTCACTTTTCCCATTTTAGTTGGATCATAAATACTCATTGGGATAAATTATTTTAACTTTTTTATATGTTTCAATAAACGAAGTCAAGGTTATCAGACTTTTCCTCAAACAGTGCTATTTTTGGAAAACGTATTATGAATAACCGCTTAAAAATAATACTTTTTTTCATTTCAATTGTATCATAAATACTCACTGGGAAAATATTGTTTTTATTCATTTATATTTTAATATGGATTTATTTATTTATATTTTAACAAACTATCTGGAAATGTTATGTTAGTCGATAAAGAATGAGGCTTTATTCATTGTAGATTAATGTATGTAAATGTTAATCACTCTAAATATGGCTGTACTTATATTTGGTAATTAATAACTTCATGAGTTATACTTGATTAATTTTCAAACTTTTTCTTTTCCATTCGCAAACCACTCAGGGATTTGCCTCAATATGGATCCGATAACCTCAAGGTATGCAACGTTTCTTGATCACTTTTAAAACGAATTAGTGAGTCTAATTATGTCATTCAAGAAAATTGTTTATTTTTTTACCCACTCCCTGAAGGAATCGGTGAAAAAGCAAGGCTTTTAGAAGACCGTTCCAAACAGAGCAGGACATTTAGTACGGTAGCCTAACGAAAGAAGCCATTATTTTGCAGGAAAACAAGCAAAAGAAATCTTTATTTCTCATTATTACCCAGTTGGTTAATACTTAGTTAATCTTATTGTCTAAGATTATAATGAATACATAATATTGTCTAAATTTGGGTCAATTTATCAAATTTAGGCTCTAGTGCCATTAAACTCTACATTTGATTGAATCCTTTATCAACAAAATTATAGTCTTTACAAAGACTTATAATTAATCCCTTTCTGAAAAGATCCTCTTGGGGAAAATTGATGGAAATAAGCTTGAATGCTTTTTTCCCCCTTAGATTCATCCCAAAGGTAACTACTGATAACCGGTTAAAAAAATTTTTTTTTTCAGATTTAATGCTGTTGTTTAATTTTATCATTGATATATTAAGTTCCTCTTATAGTATTATTATTAAAGTGAGTTATGTATATATCACGAGATAAAGGTGGGATATTTAGAATGGGGAATTTTTTTTGCGTTATAAACCCCATTGGAATAATCATGTATAAATGTTTAAACTTATCTTGTTTTCTAATTAAATGATTTTAATTGCAAGAAATTGTTCCTAGAAATGTGTAAATTACTGCCTTCAAAAGACATTTCTAAGTTAACATTTAAAATTATTGATATTGATAGTGAAAAAAATTCTAATTTGCAATTCTAAAAATAAAATTCTTATGATTCTTTAAGGAAAAACTTTCTTTTTTCAATATCATTGGTGTGGAGCTCCTGAAGATCTTAGAAATACGCGTTACTGGGTAAAGGTTAGAACTCTGCAAACCCTTACGACAAAAATGAGCAAAATCTAAGTTAATGAGGGGGAGGGGGTTGAAGACTTAGTAGTATGTGACCTTCATTTTTCTTTGCTTGTTAACTATGAAAAATTAACTTTAATTATATTTTATACCGATGTTGAGCAGCCGACTATGAACACCTAACTTCGTGACTTTCTAAGTTTAAACCTAACCAAGAAGACAAGGAAATTTCTGGATCAAGCACTGGGACAAACTAGCCTTCTTGGAAGATTTTTTGATGTAACTTACCCGCGTTTGTGTTACATGGAGAGGAAAACCCCGAAAACTTCCCATGGTTAGCTCGATGGCAAGGGAATTCTAACCCATGATCTATCTCTGAGGATATTTTGCTTCAGCACTGTGATCGGTGCGAGTCGAGAGAAAAACTCGTCTCCATTAGCCACCGCTAAGATTCGAACCTGGGACACTTCATTGGGAGCTGAACTCACTATTCGTTGGCTCTTACATTATGATTGAAAAAAAAAAAACACAAAATACTGTCTATGAACATGATATGTATGAACTTCATTAAAGTTTAAAAAAGGAATATAGAAAGTTCTATGGAAAACTTGGCAACAGTGATAATTTTTCACTCCGTCATATTTGGTGTAGACTCGAAACATGCGCAAAATCTCTTCTATCTTTTCAAAATCAACCGTCAACGAATCAAATTGCATCTGGCTCCAGTCACCCTAATTTTTCAAGTTTCATTATTATCAATAGTATCCATAAAATCTATATTTAGCAAGGTTTTCCATATTATCATCGATTTTCTTACATCAACTAAGTAATCGAGAATCTAAGTAATTTTTGATCGACAAACTGAGCATAAGCAATTTATTTCCGGACAGCTACATTGAGAAGGTAAATAATTACCCCACTTTCATAGTGATTAAGCAGACCGAAAAAATCTAGTCTATAAAACAAATAAAACACAAACTTGAATTTGATTTGGTCTTAAGAGATTTTGGAGTAACTTTATGTGCAGTGCCATTATGATATTGTAATTATAATGTCAAATTGATTTGATGTGGTTTATTGTAATTCTTTTTATTTTAGGTTTTCGTTAAACCTGAAATATGACAACCTATTAATTAACTTTTAGACAGTTTATTTAATTGCTATGACAATTTTAGGTAAAATTAGGACTTTAGACTATTTATGAACAATTGGTTTAAAGGCTCAAAACAATGGAGAACAAAATGTTATTTTTTTGGCAAATTTCGCTGGGGAGCAATTTTTTAAATTTTTTTCTTCCGGTTAGATGAGATTTTTTAAAACAAATCTTGAATACTTTTGTTTCGTATATTTCAAATCAGCCGTCGGTTTCTGTTTTCAATTTACAGTTTTTTTTAATGGCAAACATTGTCGAGATGTACAAGTTTAAAAACGTTATACACAACAGGAGGTCGCAAAAAAGTAGTAACAAACTTCTAGGAATTAGAGCACATCATTAGGATTAAAAATGGTACAGGGACCTATGCAGGAAATGTCGTCATACGGTACGAGGGGCGTTTCCCCTTTATGGACTGTTTCTTCATTTGCTTCTGAACAGTTGGTGATAGGCAAGTGCCTCTAGCCGTGTACGACGATATTTCCGAGCAAAGGTTCTTATACAATTTTAACTCTGATCATGTACCCTAACTCCTCTTGAAGCTGGTCGCAACATTTACGCAAACCCCCTGCTTATATCACATTCTTGCACATTGCGACAAAAAATAAGCAAAAAAGGTCATTAAAAAATCTTTAGCTTTAGGTGCAAAACTAATTTCAGATTTGAAATCCCCACATCCGAATCAGATAAGATTAAATATTTGTATAAATGCAACAAAAAATTCGTTCCCCAGTGTTTTTCAATAATATTATAATCTTCCACAGTCAAAACATTTTGAATGGCTTAAACAAATCAAATATAAAACAATTAATAAAATTAATAATAACTGGTGATTAAACGAATCTTTTTTTAAAAAAAAATTAATAAAGAATATTATATAAGAATATTATATCTAAATTATCTTAAAATTTTTCTGAAAATTATTTTGATTTCATGTATTTTTAAACCACACGTAAAAGGGGAAAAAATAATGGATTGCAGGGCAAATAAAAATAGGGAATGAAATTATGCTGAAATTTGAGATAACAAAACTTATTTTATGTGTTGCATTTGAGATAAGAAAGAAAGCTGTTGAACGTACTTAAAAAGAAACTGTTTTAGTGAGATAATTATGATGAATAATAATAATGATGTAAATAAAAACATACGATTCATTAATATACGACTTTTCTCTTTTTTTATTCTATTGCTTATATATTTTTATGTCATAATTATTTTGGGAAATTAATTCTAAAACCTTCGCTGACGAACTACCACGATTGCTACTAATTTTATAAAAATATTGTTACATTAAGAATAATAGTTATCTGCGAAACTATTTTATTGTGTTTTACTTATTTGGTTCCCGATTTTTTAATGTTTAAATAATATTTAAATTTTTTATGTTTAATAATGTTTAAACCTAACCATTTAGATCGGTTAGGATTGCAACCCTGGATTGCAACGATTTTTTTTTTAAAATCCCTTTTTAATTCGTCGCTAAAAGAATCACGCTTTTTCGCCAAAGTGATTACTTTCTAATATTGCGAAAAATAATTCTCAAAAATGCGTTACTGTTTTGTATTCGTAATTGCGTATAAAGTGAATGGGCGCAGTTTCAAATGCAGCGCCTTATTGCAGAAATAAATATGAATTACTTACCTTTTAATTATTATCAAACAGCTAAGAAATTCTATACTTTTTTAAGTATGGATGTTTTTAGATAAGGTTGCTTAACAATAAAAAAACAGTTTTTAGTTTTTAAATCTCTGATATGGAATATTGATAATAAAAATTGAAAAGCGTAATAGGAGCAGAGAAGAATACTAAGAAAGGATGAGCAATAAACTTTACAAACCATTCATCAAACCTTAAAAAGGGATAAAGAAGTGCTCTACAGGTTAAAAATATCTATTTAACTATTATAATTTTATTCTGATAACAACCAAAGAAATCTGAATTTTTATTGTTAATCATTAACGGAACAATGTCGACATATAAGCGGTATGGTACTCTTACTAGATATATTGGCCCGTATATGGCGGCAAATTTTTTTTTACTCTTATTGTTATCTTAATTATAATTGATTATGGAATTGCAATTTATTATGTAATGATAATTAATTACATAAATACATTTAATTGCATAATTGCACCGGTGGGGAAGAAAGTTCGAAACTTTTCCTAAGCATTAACAGTTACTTAAGGATTCTATCATACGATATTTCTGATCAATAAGAGTACACCGACAACAGAGAGAAACGGTTTCTGACCATTACCTTATTATTTTATATAGAGATCTGGTTATGTGTAATTAAGGATAACTTTAATAATTAAACGGTGAAAGATAAGAATTCTAATAACGGCAGTTGTTGAAGTAATAATTAAATGGTAAAACTTAAGTAAGCAGCGGTTTTGATTTATAACACCGGAGAACTGATTTTTGTCGCATTTGTACACTGAACGCTTGCCTTCCGATGAGATTCCCGGGTTCGAATCCCAGCGATGGCTGGTCGTAACGAATATCTTATCCGGAATATATTATATTATAAGCTCTCCAGACTGACCGTTGAAGGATTTCGTGGTTTTCTTCTCCATGTAACACAAATGCTGGTTATCTCCATTAAAAAGTTTTCCACGAAAGCAAATCAAGAGGTTCTGATACTTAATAAAGAAGCTTCCTTGTCTCCTGGATTTTGTTCAAAATTATAAGGTTGCGGAGTTGAGCGTAAGTAATCGTAAACTCAATGTTGGGTTGGTTGTCCAATGATGGTTGTATATACCGTAAACCGGGGCGAGTCTACCCATTTTTTCAGTTTGTCAACTTTCAAGTGGTCAAACTTTTGTAAATATTAAAGAAAAAAGGCTTTTAATAGGTGTTTCGGAATCGCTATTTATCCCTCTTTAAAGCTGTGAAATCGATTTTAGAAAATATTAGTAGTTACGCTGTTACTGTATATTTTTATAGAACTGCTGACAAATCTCTCGTATGGGGCGAGTCTACCCATTCTACTAAAATGAATGTTAACATTGTAAATAATCAAATTTTACTATTAAATTGTTATTTTAGTTACTATATAGGATATTTATGAAGTAAAATTCATAACTTTATTATATATTCCATTTTTTTATTCATAAAATAACACAAATTGAGTATTTGATCGATTATCACATTTTGATCACAGTTTTGTTTTTATAATCATTAACATTATAAAATAAAAAATTTTTCTGATTATTGTTGATAAAAATAAATTAAAATTAATATAAATTTACAATTAAATAATTAATAAATAAAAAATTATTAAAGATTATTAACAAAATCGAAATTCAAACATTGGGAATCACGAAAAATCCTTTCCCGTTTTTTTGGGAGGTAATAATAATTTATAAATAATAATTTATTTAACTTGCATTAAATAAAAAAAGTTAATTTTGCAATATAAAAATTGAAGAAATAGGTAAAATAAACATATTTTATGTTTACATTTATATTTAACCTATAAATTTTCTTATTAATGATAAATTTATCAATGCAGAATTAAAATAATATACTCAAATTCACTTAAAATGACTTAATTTTACTATAAACAAAGTTCTAAATTATATTATTATGCTTTATTAAAGCTAAATACGAATGGGTAGACTCGCCCTGCGAATTCTGGCTTTTTGTTTACAACAGTAAAACTTACATTCTTTTTTTTTTCATATAAAATTAATGTAATCTTAGTCTTAGATAAGTTTATCACTTAACCAAAGTGAAAATAGTAATAATAATAATATACTTACGGAGCACCAAATAAAAGTTTGCTGATTTTCAATACAAATCTCTCAAAAGACGTTTGAACAGGTCGGTTAAAAAGACACCAAATAAATAAAAACGGATCAAACTACTACAGCGCCATCTTCCTTAGAGTCTGAACTAAGTCCTCCGTCGGTAAAAAAAATTTCATTTGCAATTTAAAATAGTGAAAATTAATTAAAACTAAAATGGGTAGACTCGCCCCGGTTTACGGTATATATATAATGAAGTAATCGATCTTGCCTAATTTAGGTGTGGGGATTAGAAATCTGAAATTAGTTTCGTTCCTAAAGCTATAGATTTATTAAATTTTTTTTTATAAATTTACCATACCTACCAACCATTTTTATAATTATAGTAGCTTCCATTTTAAAGATTGAGAAAGTGAATTCCGGCTTGAGTGGGCACACTGCATGATAAAATTTTATGAATTAAAAGGTTACAAATACAGTGCATTCGTCCTCCACTGAGGTGAACCAGATTCGAATCCTAGCGATGGCTGGTCTTACGAATTCCGACCACAGCGCTGACATAAAATATCCTCAGTGGTAGACGGATCATGTGTTAGAGTCCCCTTGCCGTGTATAGATAAGAAAGCTAACGATATTTGTATAATAAAAATTTGAATTGTATACGAAATTTTTGTTAAGAATAAAAAAGTTTCAAAATAACAAAAATACATCAAATACTGTATTATTCGAATTTAAAGGAGCACTATAGAAATTTTCTAAGTATTTTAAGATATTTACGTAACACAAGCTGAAACAAAAAAAAATCAATGGTACTATTAAACTTGAAAAATTAATCACTTATATAACTCAACCTTTTTACATACATAACTCAGAATGATAAAAAGACTTTTAGTTGTGAATCGATATATTAATATTTTTTTCCAATTTCAATCACTTTATTTGTATTTATTTTATGTTATTTTAGATATTGTTCATTGTACTAAGGTACACAAATTAAAATAAATAACTTAACAAAAAGCAATATTCATATAACTTTTAAGAACATTTTTTCAAGACGTTAAATTTTTTTCTTATAAAAAAAATTGACATTTGATAAACAGCTGAAACTGAAAGTACACCAAAAGGATGTTATATTAATTAAATAAAAAACAGAAAAATCAACGTTACGTTATCTTTATGTTATTTTATTAAAAATATTTAAAATGACATTAAAATACATGAAAAACTGAATTATTCGAATTTAGCAGAGCATTCTATGAATTTTGTAATGGTGTGGTTAAGATATTAACGTAAGCATTAATTGAAACAAAAAATGAATTGTACTAATTAATTTAAACCAATAAAACTACATTTTCACAAATATAACACTGGATGATAGACAACTTTTAGTTAATCAATATATTTAACTTTTTTTGCCAATTTCAACCACATTCTTTGTATTTGCTTTACGTTAGTTTAAATTTTGTTAAACATTTTACTAAAGTACACAAATAACATTAATTACATATAGAAAATCAATTTTCATAGAACTTTTAAAAGGTATTTTCAAGACGTTAAATTTTATTCTTAAGAAAATTGACATTATATAAATTTGATGGACATTTAGTTAAACAGAAAGCGCACAATAAGGATGCTATGTTGATTAAATTATAAACAAAAAAATCAACGTGTTTTTTATGTTATTTGATGAAAATATTCAAAGTAAATTAAAAATACATTAAAATCCGAATTATTCGAATTTAAGGGAGCATTATATGAATTTTATAATCGTGTGGTTAGGATATTAATGTAAGCACTAGTCGAAACAAAAAAAAAAAAGAATAGTGCTTAACTTAAGAAACCAATAAAACTGCATTTTCGCACAATAATGGAAAACTTTTAGTTTAAAATCAATACATTTAATTTTTTTTACCAATTTCAACCACTTTTTTTGTATGTGTTTTGCATTATTTTAAGTTTTGT
Source organism: Parasteatoda tepidariorum (assembly GCF_982258835.1). Classification (NCBI taxonomy): domain Eukaryota; kingdom Metazoa; phylum Arthropoda; class Arachnida; order Araneae; family Theridiidae; genus Parasteatoda; species Parasteatoda tepidariorum. The sequence continues at coordinate 70,336,170 of NC_141762.1, read as the reverse complement.
ACACTTTACTAAAGCACACAAATTACTCATAGAAAAGCAATATTCATAGAACTTTTAAAAACGTTTTTTAAAGACGTTAAATTTTATTCTTATAATAAAAAGTTGACATTTGATAAACAGGTTAAACTGAAAGTACACAAAAAGGATGTTATGTTAATTAAATAAAAAAAAAAGAAGGTTAAAAATTTCTTTTCCTTTCATTTGATGAATAAGCGGAACTGCGTTAATGGAAAAATTACTTGAAAAGATGACTTTTATGTATTTTATTTTTTGTTAACAATTTGAAGTGGTGCTCATAACTTAATATACTCAAGTGCAACTTCAGAAAAATAAAATAGAATTTTCTAAAGAGGAACGGCTTTAAAATCTTACAAGCTCGATATTATTGGAATGAAATATTTTACTAATTGATTAGTTAAACAAATCATCTTTAATAAAACTAACAGCACTTCAAAGCGAGCATTAATTTATAATTTTAAATCATACGAAATAGCGGTTCTAATTATTTTCATATGTAAAATGCAGATAATAATCACGTATTTTCATTATCAAGATTTAATTTTATACGCTTTTGTGAGATGAGTTAAGAGGCTCTTCATTATTTCTAAAGGTGTTTTAAATATAAATAAAAAGCTCGTTGCAGTAATTCTAAAACATGAAACGTGTTTCTGGAAAATGTTTAACTTTACTCCAGATAAATCAGTTAAATTTTGACATCTTTAAAATTTGCCACAGCTCCGATGGTTTTCTTTTTTTTTCTTTTTTTTCCGGTTTTTCTTTTTTTTTTCTTTAAATGGTGGGCTCTTGGGATGTATTGTCCCATTGGCCAGGAGTGCCAGAACTGCTGCTCTCTTCTCGTTACCCAGTAGGCACCTGCGGCGAAGCCACGGCGGTGGAGCAGCGTCGCCCACGTCACACAACCGCAAACCCGTTTATAGGGCGGGTCACATTCACACAATCACACACAAAGGAGAAAGGACATAGAACACAGAAAGAAAGAAACATTCATGCCCTGAGTGGGATTTGAACCCGCAACCATCGGCTCCGCAGTTAATAATAGCATAACTTAACTAATAGTTTGTATTAATTTGTAAAATTGAAGTTTAAAATCAACCCTTTAAACCTTTAAAATTAGCACTGAGTATATGAAAATTCCATTATTAGAATAGAAATTATTCATGGTGATATCTCTGCTTTGTTCTTAGTATAAAATTAAGCTTTCATCACTTTACAGAATTCACACACATTGCTGCAATTAAAATAACTGGTTTATTCGCGCACGTGTTTTTTTTAAAGGTTGCAATATTTTTTTTATTAAGTCATTAGATAATTTATAAAAATAATTAAAGTTTAGGATAAGACAAACGACTAATTTTAATTGTTATTATAATTCATTAAGAACTATATTCAATAATACTTTAATAAAGTATATGTATATAAAGTATATGTATATAAAGTATATATATATATAAAGTATATGTATAAAAGTATATAATGATACTCTTTCATTTTTTTTAAATGAAAAACATTTAATGTTTCATTTTCCTACTTTGGGAAATTTATTTTATCTTTTAATAATCACTCTCAACATTGTTTTTATTCATATAAAAGTCTGTAGTAACGGTTTCGTAGAAGAATCCTAACAAACTGATAAAATAATAACTGCCATCGTAATTTTTAATGGGAAATACGTTTATAAAACTGATATAAAGGTATGATAAAAGCTCACGTTTTCGAATTTATTGCCATTTAGGCAAGTGAATGACCTGAGAATTTTTTATAATCAATATTATTTTAAAATTAAAATATAAAAATGACTCTTTACCATAGCAAATTTTGTTTTAAATGTTATTTCATTTTCAGTTTAGTTATTCTTATTTCTTGCTATGAGCATTTTGAAAAATCTGATTCTTTCATAAGAAATGAAGTGGATGATTTTGAGGAATGGTTGAGAGACAAAACTGAAAATCATGAAATTATCAGAGCTGATGATTCGTACAAAGAATTCAATCAAAATTTTAAACATCAATCAAACAGCCATGTTATTGAAACCCCTACCAAAGAACACAATGGATTTTCTTTTGATCAAAATCCTTTACACAGAAATGAACATTTTGGACTTTCTCAAGATCAAAATCTGTTACCAGTTAATGAACATTCTGAAATTTCTCAAGATCGACATCAATTATTCGTTAAAGAAAACTCTGGTTTATCTCAAGATCAGAATATCTTATCCACGAATGAGCAGTCTGGATTTCCTCAACATTCTGGTTTATATAATGCTTTTGAAAAATTCTCTAATGATAAAAGATTTCCAACTGATACTTCCAAAAGCTCTTTTTCAAGTCAGAATGCAAATTCTGAACAAGACTTAAAGGCTTCTGGCATTTTTTCTTCAGAAAATAAAAATTCTGATTCTGGAGAAGAGATATTTTACTACAGGCGAGGTAAAGCAGACGCAGACGATCCTCTAAAAGAACTTTTCAAAGTTTTAACACAACAGAAAGTGGGTGACAAAGCCAAGCGTGTTCCAAGACATATAACGGAGAGACACGAAACTGGTCAAACTATTGCTGACAATCACGTTGGTAGTTGTCCGATATCAAGTGTGCCTCGAGATGACAAATTGTGCACAAAAGGATCCAAATACATCGTGGGACAGTTCAACAGTTCTAAATATGCTGAAAAACTTTACGGGGAAATGTTACGCAAAATACCCCATTCTGACGAATTCATGTGTTCTTATACCACTTATGGCAGTGTAAATGAGCGCGCGATTTGTCCATATGTGTTGAATATATCAGAAAGAAATCCTGACCGGTTGCCTGAGAGACTGTTCTTTGCAAAGTGTTCTTGTCAAATGTCCCGAAGTGGTAATTTTCACCAAACAGTCTGCATTGAGTTAAAGGTTAAAGTCCCTGTTTTGTGGCGAATGGAATGCCAAGAGAATTCTTTCAAATATCAGGAGGGATGGGACGAAATCGTTGTTGCTTGCGTTCCTAGTCACTTCACGATGGCAAATTCGAGGTTGGCCAATAATATAAACATGAACGGGCCACAAATGTAGTTTAATAATACAGTGCAATCTGTTCAGAAAGTTTTTTCCGTTTAAAATTCTCATCACCGTTTTCTCTACTACTTCTACCATAAGAAGAAATAAAGTTTTAAGAAATTTTGCCTCGTTTGTTCCCGATTAAACTGAGTGAAACCTATTCGAAACTGGTGATAGTATCAGCTATCTGTTTATCGAATAACAGAAGCAATGTTATTATTTGTGTTCTGTAGTGTTTTCAACAGCAAAAAAGTTAACAATTTTTCACGTTGCATTGAAAAAACGTTGATAATTTCTTCTTAAATTTTTTATATTAGTTTTTACTCATAATTTTACAGTAAATTTTTATTTGAATACTCAGTACATTTGTTTCCAATTATTAAATAAAATATGATTATATTTCCAAATGATTTTATTTATTTATGCATCATTTTGTAAAGGTATTTCCGTTTCTTCGGTTAAAAATTATTCCTGATAACACTAGGAAACAATTTTTTTTCTTGTTGCATTAGAATTATGAACTGATCTTAGATATTTTCGCACCGCTAATTTTAAATCAGCAATCAGCTTCTTTTTACAAGCTATAATTTTTATGCAGTTTAATAGTATATTCTTAACCAGAATTTTTAAAATTCCCTCGAACAAATGCTGTCCCCACTTCTCTGCTGCGTAATGCGTGGAAGGAAGAAGGTGACAATACATTGCAGTTTATGTGATATGTTGAGGTCGCATGTTTTTTGTCTTAAGTGTTATTTTCGAAGGAGCAGACAAATGCATGCATACGTATAGATAGATATACATGCTCTCTATAAACTTGCACATTATTCAGACAAAAATAAAGTAAACTGAAAATACCATTTTGAAAAATATAACAAGAAGATTCAGAATTGAAATCTCAAAAACTAAATTAGGTAACATTAAGTACTTGTTTAAATACAAGAATATGTTTGTACGACCGTGTAATACTCAATCAAGTGATTTGATTGATACATTTTATAGTTTTTTATTTTTATTTTATGAAGCAATTTCAATGATTTGAGAGTTACCTCTTAAATAAAATAATTTGTGATTGTTAAGGATTTGATAAATAACGATATCAGGCACCACAAAATTCTTTTCTGCATTAAAATAATACCCATATTTTGTCAAATTCACAATTTTAATTAACAAATTAGGGAATGTGACTCAATTTAAACATGTTGTCCTAAATCGGAAGCGCAATTTAAAGGTGGAACTTCTTATTACTTTTTTTATATTATATATTATGAATACTACTTATTGGCTTTTTGTTATATTCAAAATCTCTTGCACCGAGTTATAAGAGTTATTTATTCAAAACTGATTTAATGCCAAAACGTTTTTATAACCGCAGATTTTATACAAATTCTTAAAATACATAACAAAGACTTGAAATATGAATAACAATATTATTTCCTAAGACCACCATAGTTGTACATGCCTGCCTAGGATGAGTTAGGAAACTTTATATAGTGCTCACCACAATGACACAGCATAACATACTTATTTCGAATTCCAATGGTACAAAAAGTTGCAATTTAGAAAATATGCCCCCCCCCGATGACCTTGTCCTTGACCCCGATGACCCTGTCGATGATCAGACATTTTAACTTTACTTGTTTCTTAATTTGCTATACTATAGAAGTTTTGAAGTGAATGGAATGAATGTGATGATGTGTCATTGCAACGACGATTATATAAAGCTTTCTGAAACTCCTTTCAATGCGAGGAGTGACTGTGGTGGTTTGGGCATCCTTCTACGAATCCATAGGTACATGGTTCGAATTCTGCCGGCAACCAACGAACATCTCTATCACATAATTCTCCATCCTCATGCATTTCACTCAAAAATGAGTATAAGCTGTTTTAATTTTGAATGCAGGGCAATTTCAAATTCTCCTATTATTTGTTTCGGAGTTATTTTGACACATTTTTGCACAATTTTGAGAAACCCATTTTTAAAGTGTAGATTAAAAGTTATTATGGGTGTTCGTAATTCTAATTTGGACACTGTATATTTGACCAAGATCCATAACAGAGATTTTAGGTAACGTATAAATTTCAATTTTTGTTGTACGTTTATTAACAACACATAATTTATTTATAAGGAATATTATAAGCTATGCATAGAAAAATTTTATGATTTAATTTTAACTCACATCGGGATAATATCTTCGTTGTTTCTTTTTTTTAATTCATTTATATAAGATTTTGACTTTCTTGTACATTTATTTACATTTTTAAAAGGTATTATAAGCCTAAGGGAATAAGATATCACTTACTTTTATAATTTTGTTCTTTAACAACTATTATTCTCTAGTGTCCTCGAGTAGGTTGAATTTCTTAGCTATTACACATGGAATTTTTTCACTTCATTTAATTATAGTTTTATCGGCAAAACGTTTCTGCAGCGAAAAAAAGTTCTTCGTAGCTCCCTAGTTTCCTTATATACCTGAAAAATTAATTATTTCTAAAGTTTATTTAAATTTTGTTAATATTTTATTCATGTCTTGTGATTTCAATATTATGTATTGAAATGAAAAGGTACTTCTTACTAGAAAATTACAATTTGTCAGCTTAAATTCTTGACATTAAGCAAAATTTTGCTGTTGATTTGGAATTGACAAAATTAAATAATTATTTATTTTGGTGCCCTTTTGAAAGATTCTTCAGTTTTTCACAAATAATTTTATAGCTCATTAAAAGTGGGAAAGGTATTACAGCGAATATCAACATTTTTGCCAGTATCTTTTGGAAAGTGCAAGTCTTTTTTCGCTGATGAGAAAATTGCAACCAACTCCAACTGCAACAAGAATTTTATTTGTTAGGTATTAAAAACTTCTTAGTATTATTTTGGAGTTCTTCTTTTTTCTTTTAATAGTAACTATTTCGTGCTATAGTATTTATTTTGTTTAAAATCAATTAAAAACTTTCGTTAATGATAGTGGAAAACTTCTGTTCCATGGCTAATAGGAAAAACAATTTTGGATGAAAAGCACTTTGAGAGTTACTATCGTAAATCGCTGTTCCAATGTTTTTATTTTTATTTATATTTTTACTTTTAATGTAAATTTTTTAAAAAAATATTGTTAATTAAATTTTTTTATATAATTGAAAAATATTGCTTATCAGTGCAAATGTTATTTTACTTCATGATCGTAAAAAGAAGTATCTATTGCTTCTGTTACGCAGATAAAACACCTTTTCGTTTGAAACTCGTTTAGATATTTGTCATTAAAAAGCTCACACGTGTGTGCCGCGTTTAAGTTCGTGCGCGTTTTCGCAGTTCATATGCAGTTTGAGCACATATGTGCTGTGTTTAAGTTCGTACATGTTTTCGCAGCTCGTATGCAGTTTGAACACATATGTACTGTGTTTAAGTTCGTTCATGTTTTCGCAGCTCGTATGCAGTACGAACACATATGTGCTGTGTTTAAGTTCGTGTACGTTTTCGCAGCTCGTATTCAGTTTGAACACATATGTGCTGTGTTTAAGTTCGTGCACGTTTTCGCAGCTCGTATGCAGTTTGAACTCATATGTGCTGTGTTTAAGTTCGTATGCGTTTTCGCAGTTCACAAATAGTTTGAATAAGTGTGCAGTGTTCAAGGTCGTATACGAGAAATTTCCATGACATTTTGCATCACAATAGCTCGAATTGTAAATGGAAAACACAGAATTTTTGTACTTGTAGGAATACAAATTAGTGACATGGTTATAATAATATTTCATTATTTATTTCAAGTATTTACAACGTAAAGGAATATTTCCATGACATCTTACATCACAATAGCTCGAAATATAAAGAGGAAACATAGAATTTTTGTACTTGTAGGAATACAAATTAATGACACGATTATAATAATATTTCATTATTTGTTTCAAGTGTTTACAACGCAAAAGAATATTTCCATGACATCTTGCATTACAATAGCTCGAATTGTAAATGGAAAACATAGAATTTTCGCACTTGTAGGAATACAAATTAATGACACTTATAATAATATTTTATTATCTGTTTCAAGTGTTTACAACGTAAAGGAATATTTCCATGACATCTTACATCACAATAGCTCAAAATGTAAATGGGAAATATAGAATTTTCGTACTTGTAGGACTACAAATTAATGACACGGTTATAATAATATTTCATTATTTGTTTCAAGTATTTACAACGTAAAAGAACATTTAATGACATCTTTCATCACAATAGCTCGAAATATAAATGGGAAATCTAGAATTTTCGTACTTGTAGGACTACAAATTAATGCCACGGTTATAATAATATTTCATTATTTGTTTCAAGTATTTACAACGTAAAAGAACATATAATGACATCTTTCATCACAATAGCTCGAAATATAAAGAGGAAACATAGAATTTTTGTACTTGTAGGAATACAAATTAATGACATGATTATAAAAATATTTTATTATTTGTTTCAAGTGTTTACAACGTAAAGGAATATTTCCATGACATCTTACATCACAGTAGCTCAAAATGTAAATGGGAAGCATAGAATTTTTGTACTTGTAGGAATACAAATTAACGACACCATTTTAATAACTTTTTATTATTTGTTTCAAGTGTTTACAACGTAAAGGAATATTTCCATGACATCTTACATCACAATAGCTCGAAATATAAATGGGAAATCTAGAATTTTCGTACTTGTAGGACTACAAATTAATGACACGGTTATAATAATATTTCATTATTTGTTTCAAGTATTTACAACGTAAAAGTACATTTAATGACATCTTTCATCGCAATAGCTCGAAATATAAATGGGAAATCTAGAATTTTCGTACTTGTAGGACTACAAATTAATGACACGGTTATAATAATATTTTATTATTTGTTTCAAGTATTTACAACGTAAAAGAACATTTAATGACATCTTTCATCACAATAGCTCGAAATATAAAGAGGAAACATAGAATTTTTGTACTTGTAGGAATACAAATTAATGACACGATTATAGTAATATTTTATTATTTGTTTCAAGTGTTTGCAGCGTAAAATAATATTTAATAATATATTGCATCACAATAGCTTGAAATGTAAATGGGAAACATAAAATTTGTGAGAAATGTTCTTCGAATATCAAACGCATCCTTATAACCGCAAGTAGTGTCACGTTTCTGTATCTCAAAACGAAAGAGATATCTAAAATTGCCTGAAGTACTGGAACTCGATGGAGGCCTTCCGAACTTCTCCCTTCTTTTATTTTTTTTCACCCTAAAACAAAGAAATAAATGAAAGAAATCTCAACAAATATCCCTTTGAAGGAGAAAAATAAAAAGGCAAAATTCGCGTTTTCTCTCTCTTATGCGAAAGGACTTGTATCTCCCTATTTGGAAATCTTTTGCCGTATTCCGAAGAATATCAAGAACTTTATTTTTCAATAACAGGAAAAAACTTTTCTCTTACTATTTCTTTTAGTCCCCAAGAATATTTGTCTCAGAAACCGAAATGGAATATTTATATAAATATATTTTCCTCTGTATTTCTTTATATTGCTGTGGAATCCTAAATATTTAAATAGATATCCATTTCCAAAGCTGCGGATGGCTTGGCATTCTCCTTTGAGCTTGGCGAATTTTCTGAGGATATCTTTAGTAAGATTTTTTGGATTTCGCGTATTTAATATGGATGGAAGAGGGAGAACAATATTATTTACTTATGTTTTATTAATCTTATAAATTTATATTTTGCAGTCGAGCAATATTTATTGAATATTTTAATTTTTATTTTAACTTGAACTGTTGCATAAAGTAGATTTCATTTTATTATTTCGCTTTAAACGGGTACTTTTTTTTTCAAATAGTTTCATTTAAAGAACCCAGCTTCAAGTGCTTTAACTTTAAAAAAAAATTTGTTTACGAAAATTTATGCGCTTATTTATTATTGTTAACATTGTTTCTCTAAATAAATTTAGCTTCAAGCGTTGAAGTTCCTTACTTTAGCCTCTGCCTGTTGAAGCTCTGTCATTTTTGTTTTATTACCACTTTTATATCAACTTGCCTTCGTATATGTCTGCTCGGGTAGAATTTTGCAATCGATTTTAAACTAACTTCCTGACTAGCTACAGACTTCAAATTTAGCACATAGTTCAGAATTGGATGACAATGCATGAAAATGAAGAGAAAAAAGACATAGAAAGTAAAATAAAATTAAAGAAAAATTAATATTTTCGCGATTGTCTTTTGTTGTCGATTCGATTATTTCAAATTAGTGTCACATGTCAGTTGAAAAGTTTTGTGTACAGTGAATGAAAAAATTGAGATTTTGGAAGTGAGTACAAAAAAGAAATCAAAAAATAAAAACAATATTTTAAAAACCACGTTTTTGTAGTGGAGAATAATAATTAAAAAAATTGAGGAACGAAAAACGTGGGGAGCATGAAATACATAACAGTACATATACCCATTCATATACACATTTTCTTACTCATACACATGCACAACCACATACACATCTACATATACATCCACATACACATGCATATTCACAAACATATTCCTCATCTACATTCAGATACAATTACTGATATATATACACATACTCTCATGAGCACACATACTGTTACTGTTATATATTTCATGTGCCCACGTTTTTCGTTTTTTAATTATTATTCTCTACTACAAAAATGTGGTTTTTAAAAATATTATTTTTATTTTTTTAATTGCTAATTTTTATATTTCGCTAAAGAAATCTAATAGCTACATTTATTTTAATTTATATTTCAAAATTCTGTATTTTAAAATTCCCTAACTTTTATTTATGTTAAATTTTTTTCTTTCCTATATTGTATTATTAAAATAATCGACTTCAAATGCTTAAACTTAATATTTTAATTTATATTTATTGAAAATCATTTACTTTCTTTATTTTTAATATTATTGCGCTTAAACAATCTGTCCTCAATTCTTGCATTTATTCTTTCATTTTTTCCTATACTGTTTTAAAGTGATACACAGTTGCGATAATATATAGGATGTGTTTCGTATTCACCACCAATAATTGTTATTTTTAGAACCCATGGCAAAAAGGAAATTAAAAAAATATACTTGTGATGGTTGCAAAATTAATATTTAAACAAGGTGAATAAAAACAGTATCGAAATCAAGTGAATCATAAATAAGAAAGGTGAGGTTAAAAGCATTGAAAACATAAAAACCTGTTTATTTGCTGTTTATTGCTAAAGGAATTAATTATAAAAACCTTCAAGTTTCATCAGGTAATCAAACAGGTTTTAATATTTTTTCGCTACTGATACGATGGACTTCAAAATTGCTTTTGCGTTTTCCTTGCTTAAATACCAAATTGAGAACATTATAAATGTTTTCTTTTTGGACATTATTTTTAACAAGAATCCTAAAAATATATACTAACCTTTTCATTACCCCGGTCCACATACGTGAACCTTTGTTACTTAGCTTCTAAAACACATTGTAAAAAAATTCATACTTTTACCTTCACTGAAACTTTAACTTTCATTTAAACTTTCTGGGGATTCCACAATAGATGCAGGACATGCAAGTTATTTGGGTAAAATTCTACGTAAGCAGAAGTGGTTTTAGGAAAATGACGCTAAAACCACGTGCAAGAAAAAGTAAGTAATTTTAAAAAATATATAACTTAGTTATTCGGAAAATATTTTTTACCCATTGGCAAAATGGGTGTTGTTTCGGGATTGATGGCGTGCACACCTTATTTGGACGTCATCACACTTTTCAACTGTGTTCAAGAGTAATAGTAAACAGTGCGCATGCGTCGTCATTGTATGCGTTGCTATGGAGACCGCTGCTGTTTGATAATTTTTTTAGAATTCTTTTTTTTCCACCTGCGTTCATTTTTATTGCTTTATGCACAATATTAATTTAAAGTATTTTTATGTTCTTTTTATCATTAACTTATTTATAATTACTAGATTCCCGGGGGATTTTAATATAGATATAGTATATAGGTTGAAATTGAAAACAAATCCATCCCATTGGACAAGAAGAAGTCAGTTTTTGCAACCTATGACTTGAATTGTTGTGACGTTTCAGGATAGACCTCAAGTCTATCCTGAAAAGAAAATTAACCAATGGGTAACCAGTGATCACAATTTTTCTCTTTTAATTATTTCATTTAATTATATTTATTTTTCTTTTGACTAAGTAGCGTATGAATCTTTTGAATTTATATTTACTTAATATTTAAAAATAATACTGTAAAGAACAGACAGGTGCACGTATGTGTACCTAGGTGCGTATAGCGAAATTTTAGACGGTGTAGTAGTCAAATGAAATCTCACAGCATTATGAGTATTTATTTTTATATCTAATTAGTAATATTTATGTGTGTATTTAAATTACATAAATTAAATTAATTAATTGTTTTGTATAAAGGTACATGCACATATTTAATAACTTCAACTTTTTGTACCTTTTCTCATAAGTTTGAAATTTTACTTCCAAGTGTTAAATATTTCTTTATAATTAATGCTAGACTATTTTCAATAACTCATAGCATTGTGAGTATTTATTTTTATATCTATTTAGTAATATTTATATGTGTATTTAAATTACATAAATTAAGTTAGTTAATTGTTTTGTATAAAGGTACATGCACATATTTAATAACTTCAACTTTTTGTACCTTTTCTCATAAGTTTGAATTTTACTTCCAAGTGTTAAATACTTCTTTATAATTAATGCTAGACTATTTTCAATAATTTTCAGCTTGCGTGGTTTGCATAGTTAAAACAATTTTGAAACTGATATTCAATTAAGTATTGCATTGTTCTTAAATAATACTTCATATTTTTCAAAGTTTATTTCTTTTTTCAAAATGATTTTTGAATCTATTCATCATTGTATTTAAATGGACCATAATGTATTAATATACATGTTTGTTCCTACTTTAGGAGCAATTTAACATTTGAACTATTTATATTTTAATATTTATATTCTTAGTTATGGCCTGAGGTCTATGTATGTGTAACTAAAATTATTAGCCTCCTGTCGGAACTGTAAAGCATTTTTTTTATTTCATTTCTTTATATTTCATTAGTCAATAAGTTAAGGAACATATTAACAATTATTAATAAATTGTTATATGTTGAGATACTGTTGATATTATTAATTTTTTCAAATATTCATAATATGGTAAGTACATTCAGCAATATATAAATATTGAAAGATGAAGCAAAATTAACAAAATAAGAAGGCAAAACTTAGAAAAAAGCTCTGAATTACACATATGAATTCAGATTAATCTAATAATATATGCACTTATTATTCCATATCAATAAATTTGCTTAAAGTTGGATAATTCATATCGCAACACTCATAAATTCGATTAAATCGAAGCAAAAACATTTCTAATTGTACTGACACAAGCAGGTTTTCTAAAGGTTGAACTAATTTATTAAAATTATGAAGAACAAAGTAAAAATATTAAATTAATTGCGAAGAAGTCATAATTAATCTGGCACTAAAATTCTAGGCCTCTTCGGAGAGGAAATAGAAATTACTGTCACTTTCAATTAGTGAATTTTTAAGAGCTAATTTCCGACATTAGAATTCCCTTTGTTACCTGCTGCTCTTGAATATATAATATTATTCATTACTTTTCCTGTGTTTAAGGGCCACACCTTCAGAAAATGTTTTATTTATGTCATAAAGTTGTTATATATTTCTCCCGTCAATTAAATGTACTTTTTCCATTAAATAAACGATTTTGCACTTACATACAACACTACACTGTGAAAGTTTTACGTATTATATGTCTAAGCACTAAAACTCTAAACGAGTTATTATGCATATTACCTACATTGTAAAAAAAATTTAGTTTATCTCAACGCAAAAATGGCATTAACTATTTTACACCAAAGTTGTGTTGTGAAAAACCATACATAACTATCGGTTCTTGATGTTTCACTATACCAGGAGAATGTTCATTAAGATTACTTAGTGTAAAACAGCTACCACCATTGTCGGTATTCAGTAACACTAACGTATAATTACAGTATGCTATGACACAAATAAGAATTTGTAAAGTTATTTTTGTGATACAATATAAAGTAAGAATTATTAAATTAGATAGCATGTATAAATTTATTCTTAAAATAATATCAGTTTGATAATCTGACATACACATAAAGAATAGTAAGTTAAAAATACCTGAAGAACGTTCTTTTTAGTGTAAAAAAGCTGCCACCATTTTCGGTATTCAGTAACACTAACGTATAATTACAGTATGCTATGACACAAATAAGAATTTGTAAAGTTATTTTTGTGATACAATATAAAGTAAGAATTATTAAATTAGATAGCATGTATAAATTTATTCTTAAAATAATATCAGTTTGATAATCTGACATACACATAAAGAAATAGTAAGTTAAAAATACCTGAAGAACGTTCTTTTTAGTGTAAAAAAGCTGCCACCATTTTCGGTATTCAGTAACACTAACGTATAATTACAGTATGCTATGACACAAATAAGAATTTGTAAAGTTATTTTTGTGATACAATATAAAGTAAGAATTATTAAATTAGATAGCATGTATAAATTTATTCTTAAAATAATATCAGTTTGATAATCTGACATACACATAAAGAATAGTAAGTTAAAAATACCTGAAGAACGTTCTTTTTAGTGTAAAAAAGCTGCCACCATTTTCGGTATTCAGTAACACTAACGTATAATTACAGTATGCTATGACACAAATAAGAATTTGTAAAGTTATTTTTGTGATACAATATAAAGTAAGAATTATTAAATTAGATAGCATGTATAAATTTATTCTTAAAATAATATCAGTTTGATAATCTGACATACACATAAAGAATAGTAAGTTAAAAATACCTGAAGAACGTTCGTTTTAGTGTAAAAAAGCTGCCACCATTTTCGGTATTCAGTAACACTAACGTATAATTACAGTATGCTATGACACAAATAAGAATTTGTAAAGTTATTTTTGTGATACAATATAAAGTAAGAATTATTAAATTAGATAGCATGTATAAATTTATTCTTAAAATAATATCAGTTTGATAATCTGACATACACATAAAGAATAGTAAGTTAAAAATACCTGAAGAACGTTCTTTTTAGTGTAAAAAAGCTGCCACCATTTTCGGTATTCAGTAACACTAACGTATAATTACAGTATGCTATGACACAAATAAGAATTTGTAAAGTTATTTTTGTGATACAATATAAAGTAAGAATTATTAAATTAGATAGCATGTATAAATTTATTCTTAAAATAATATCAGTTTGATAATCTGACATACACATAAAGAATAGTAAGTTAAAAATACCTGAAGAACGTTCTTTTTAGTGTAAAAAAGCTGCCACCATTTTCGGTATTCAGTAACACTAACGTATAATTACAGTATGCTATGACACAAATAAGAATTTGTAAAGTTATTTTTGTGATACAATATAAAGTAAGAATTATTAAATTAGATAGCATGTATAAATTTATTCTTAAAATAATATCAGTTTGATAATCTGACATACACATAAAGAATAGTAAGTTAAAAATACCTGAAGAACGTTCGTTTTAGTGTAAAAAAGCTGCCACCATTTTCGGTATTCAGTAACACTAACGTATAATTACAGTATGCTATGACACAAATAAGAATTTGTAAAGTTATTTTTGTGATACAATATAAAGTAAGAATTATTAAATTAGATAGCATGTATAAATTTATTCTTAAAATAATATCAGTTTGATAATCTGACATACACATAAAGAATAGTAAGTTAAAAATACCTGAAGAACGTTCTTTTTAGTGTAAAAAAGCTGCCACCATTTTCGGTATTCAGTAACACTAACGTATAATTACAGTATGCTATGACACAAATAAGAATTTGTAAAGTTATTTTTGTGATACAATATAAAGTAAGAATTATTAAATTAGATAGCATGTATAAATTTATTCTTAAAATAATATCAGTTTGATAATCTGACATACACATAAAGAATAGTAAGTTAAAAATACCTGAAGAACGTTCGTTTTAGTGTAAAAAAGCTGCCACCATTTTTGGTATTCAGTAACACTAACGTATAATTACAGTATGCTATGACACAAGTAAGAATTTGTAAAGTTATTTTTGTGATACAATATAAAGTAAGAATTATTAAATTAGATAGCATGTATAAATTTATTCTTAAAATAATATCAGTTTGATAATCTGACATACACATAAAGAATAGTAAGTTAAAAATACCTGAAGAACGTTCTTTTTAGTGTAAAAAAACTGCCACCATTTTCGGTATTCAGTAACACTAACGTATAATTACAGGTATAATTACAGTATGCTATGACACAAATAAGAATTTGTAAAGTTATTTTTGTGATACAATATAAAGTAAGAATTATTAAATTAGATAGCATGTATAAATTTATTCTTAAAATAATATCAGTTTGATAATCTGACATACACATAAAGAATAGTAAGTTAAAAATACCTGAAGAATGTTCTTTTTAGTGTAAAAAAGCTGCCATCATTTTCGGTATTCAGTAACACTAAAATTTATAATTACAGTATGATATGATACAGGTTGGAATCAGTAAAGTTATTTTTATGATGCAATATAAAGGGAGAATCATTAAACTAGATCACATGTATAAATTAATTATTCAAATAACATTAGTTTGTTAATCTAACATACACACTTAGCACGCAGGGATTATTAAGTTACCAGTTAAGAGAACCAGGAGAATTTTCTTTTAGATTACTTCAGTGTTTCCCAAACTTACGACTTTCGTGTACCTTTTTGTGTACCTTCGTAACGCTGTGTAGCACTAATTAAAAAATGAATGTATTTTTTACTATAAAAAAATTTCACAAAGGT
Source organism: Parasteatoda tepidariorum (assembly GCF_982258835.1). Lineage (NCBI taxonomy): Eukaryota > Metazoa > Arthropoda > Arachnida > Araneae > Theridiidae > Parasteatoda > Parasteatoda tepidariorum. The sequence continues at coordinate 70,320,238 of NC_141762.1, read as the reverse complement.
TAAAAATCACAACTGGCTGGTGACACCTCTAATTATTAACTGTTCACTCTGCAAAAAATAGCCAATAGAAAAATGCGTAATCATAAATTTTCATGGCTAGCTTTTTTTCGAATAAAAAATTTTGAAATTTTCGTTTGTTGCAAGATATTTTGCATAATTACGCGTACCACCGCTAAACTGTTCCCGTACCCCTGAGGGTACGCGTACCACACTTTGGGAAGCACTGGATTACTTAATCTTAAATAGCTATCAACTGTGTCGGTATTCAGCAACACTAAATTTATGATTACAGTATGATATGATACAAATAAGAATCAGTAAAGTATTTTTTATGATACTATATAAAGTAAGAATCATTAAATTAGATCGCATGTATAAATTAATTTTTAAAATATCATTAGTTTGTTAAACTAATGTGCCCACAGAGAATATTAAGTTGAATTTGACAAGGTTTAACAAAACAGAAGAGAATGGAAATTAAACATAATAAAATTATTAAATACAATCGACAAATTTATGTAAATATTCTTATGAGAACTATGATTTAAAGTACTCATACTGTTGTTCAACGTAGACATTAAAATGTAGTTGCTTAGAATTGTTATATTTTATGTTTTATATTTGATAAATATTTTTTTCAATAATCTATTCTGACAAATAAACGCTAAAATAAGATTAATAATTAATGTTCTTTTGTCAAATAAGAAACGAGTCAGCAAGCATACAATTCTTTTTTTTTTTTTAAGTTATTATTAAATTGAAAAATGTTTGTCAAAATTATGATATTTCAGTAGAACGCTCAACACAAAATGTTCTCGAATTGATGATTTTAAATGTTTTGTTTTCGGTGCTCTTTTATGTATTTGGTGGAGGCAATCACGGTATTTCATAACAAGAACGAGCAGAGTTGTTGCCAAAAAATATTCCTTTGATTTTGAATTATAAGAAGTAACTTTTTGAACTAGGATTGTTGATTGAGATCGACTTTATCTTAAAAAGCTGCTCATTTCAGTAAATTTTTCTAGATACATTGTTCTTGTTCTTCTTTAAAAGCAAGTTTGTGGAACATATTTTGTTGCTTGATATTGTTTATATTTGAACAATAATTTAAAAAGTAGGGATGGAAATTTATAAATTTTTGCTATAAAGAATCATTGGGGAAATTTAAGTAAGATTCAATAAATCATGCGTGAAAACTAAAATTTAAGAATTTCTATGAGTTATTTGTGAAAACTTAAGTTTAAGGCACTAATAAATTATTTATTAAAACTAAAGTTCAAGAATTCAATAAAGTTTATGTGGAAACTAAGTTTTAAGGATGAAAGTTACGTATTTAATGGATTGTGCACGGAAATTAAAGCTTAAGGGAGTGATTGGGTTTAGAATGGTTGTTTTAAAAAAATATTTGGTTTATAATTTAGTATGTAAAACATAATTATGTTCTCTTAATTTTTACTCATTAAATGTATTTTTACTCATAATATGTACAAAATGATTCTTTTAAATTTCAAAGATGTTGCTAATTTTTAAAAGAAATAAACTTAAACTATTGTTTTGAAATGTAATAGAATGATATGCTTACCACATGGTGCCAAAAAATTAAACGAAGCACCTGAATAACTTTTGATTTAATGATCAGATTTTCACGCACTGAAGCTTAATCTTTTCTGAATAAACATACCTTTTTTCCCGACGGATTTGGGTTTCTGACCCTCAGAATTTAGAGAGTAGCCGTAATCTGGGAAATATGGTCCCAATACATAAGTCAGACAAAGTTTAGAGTTCTTAATGTTAATTTTATTTTTTACGTATTTCGTCATATCTCGAGAACTTTTTAAGAGAATTGAAAAATTTTTGCACACAATTGCAAAATTAGTTTATCCAAAGACAATTCTATAGAAAAAATATTTTTTAATAATTATTTACAAATTTTTAGTATTTTATTTAATAAATGTCGAAAAACTTTTCAATGGAAAGGTATACAAATGCTTATGTCATTTTAAAGACTGTAATTTTATATGCAAACTAATAAAAAAGGAAACATTTAAATGAAATTGATGTTCCTAAGATCTCGAATTTTAAAAAGTTATATATTTAAAATTCGATTTTGGAGGAACTATTCAACTAATTTCGTTCAAATTTTACATTATAAAATATAATTTAGTTCAAATTTTACATTTTGAATTATCAAATTACATTCCTCAAAATTATTTAAAAATTTGTATACCTTGCAATTTAAACATTTTCGACATTTATTTAATAAAGTAAAGAAGAATTATAAAAAAATTTGTTTACTCTTTAAATTGCAAGCAAAAATTTATTTTGGTATTTTTAAAATATAGATAACAGTCCAAAAAACACCTCTGCAAAAGTAAAGATGGTTTGATTCTGACAGACAAACAGGCTGTACTCAGCAGATGGCGTATGCGGATGATTTAGACATCATTGCACGAACTGTTCCTGCATTAAAAGAAGCTTTCCTTTCTTTGGAGCTTGCTGCTAGGGATATGGGACTAATCATCAATACCGATAAGACCAAATACATGCCTGTACTTGCTAAATTAAATTCTAGTGAATCCTATCTGGAGATTGGTTCCCACAGGTTTCAGACTGTTCAGAATTTTACTTACCTTGGTTCAATTGTTACTGCCGACAATAACATAGACAATGAGATTCGGAGTCGTCTAATTTGTTCAAATAAGGCTTTTTATGGTTTAAAACGTTTTTTCAAATCATCTCTTTTATCAAAAAATACAAAACTTTTACTCTATAAAACATTAATTAGGCCAATACTTACCTATGGCTCTGAGACCTGGAACCTAACTCTAGCTGGTGAAAATAAAGTTGCCATTTTTGAGAGAAAAGTTTTGAGGGCCATCCTTGGTGGGATAAAAATAAATAATTCCTGGAGAAGACGATATAATACTGAACTGTATAAAATCTACAGAGAGCCAGATATTGTGAAATTCATTAAAATAAATCGAATGAACTGGGCAGCTCACATTTTCAGAAGGAATGATGACTCAAATTTAAAGAAAATCCTATTACACAAACCCCTAACGAACAGGAAAAGAGGTAGACCCAGGCTGAGATGGCTAGATTTAGTTGAGACTGATTTCCTTACTCTAAAGGAGAAAAACTGGCGAACAAGTGTCAAAAGTAGAGAGAAGTGGATTCGAATTCAAAGGAAGGCACTGGCCCACCCTGGGCTGTCTAGCCAAATATGATGATGATGATGAGATAACAGTCTAATTGTTGTTAAAAAATTGTTAGACTATCAGAAATATATTTGTACTAAAATAAAAATACGCAAAAATATAGACTGAAATTTTTTTCATATATATTAAAAAATTAATCAATTATTGATTTTGTAAATTAAAGACATTTCCGTGATGAATAACTTTTTCTCTTAGATCTAAATAACTGCAAATAAATACAAATTTTTAAAAAAAATTTATTGTTTGGGAGACAGCTGTGTTTGGAGGATTCTACCATTAACTCATGCGTCATAAACCGGTGTACCAGTGATTCATGCTGTATTTCATAGCCTTAAATTATTAAAATGCTAAATATAATATTTGTCACTTAATTCGACCTAAATGAATACAAAATAATGAAAAAAAGTATGAAAAAATATTTTGTTAATTAATTTATGACAGTTAAGAAGATATTGTTCCAATATTATTGAATAAAAGTTTTCAAAACAAAACTAATGTTAGAAACCAGCATTGTAAACTTAATAACTCTGATTATAAAAGACACCGGTGTTTTATGCTGTATTTCATAACCAAAAATTATTAAAATGCTAAACATAATATTTGTCACTTAATTCGACCTAAATTAATACAAAACAATGAAAAAAAGATTTTGTTAATTGATTTATGACAGTTAAGAAAATATTGTTCCGATATTATTGAATAAAAGTTTTCAAAACAAAATTAATTCCTGCATTGTAAATTTAATAACTCTGAGTGATTCATTTTCTAAATCGGGTGTGTTTGGATTGTATAATATCTGTTGTCCTTTAGGGCATGAATGTTGATTTCGTCGGAAAAATTGAATGTATTATAGATGTCGACGAAAAAGTCACTTTGTTAAGGACTCTTCAAACAACTTTGCTAAAGGCGGATTGAAATAGAAGGCCAGGGAAAAGATGGGATATATATTATTTTCTATCGATTCGACTTGGAAGGTTCTTATATTTTTAGCATTAAAATAGAGTCAAATTTAGAACTTGATATGTTTTGTATGGTAGTTATAATTGACATAAATAAAAATGCAATACAAGGTCCCAATAAAAGACTACCCTATTTTCAATGGTACATTGCAACATTAAAACTGACCAGTTTCTTCTATTGCAAATGTTCATTATTAGTATAATACGGCACACATTCAAGTTTCATTTTCCCGTCATTTGCTTGAAAAGTTGTGAGTTGAGAAAAAAAGTATGGCCAAAACTACCAAAATGTGATAATAAATGTGTTGCGGTGTTTCTGCCTCTATGGAAACATTAAAAAGCCCGATAATTTTTACCAACGCGGTTTGATAGTGTTTTTGGTAAAATTAACAATAAAATATGGTTTCATAATATGTGATAACAATTTTCATATGTGGTAATTTTATCCTTGAGTACAGCATAAAAGCCATTTATTCGGTTAAATTTACTTTTCAGTGTTGTATTGTTTACTGAATGTGCGGTGGTCCGGGATAGCTTGATTGGTAGAGTGCCGGGCTCAAGTTCGTCAGAGTTGGAGTTAGAATCCAGCCGGCCAAAGACACACCGTGCAGTATGTAGTGACTAGTGCACGTTAAATCTATACACAAAGACCTCCATGTTCCCATGACCAATTATACCTCTAGGGGAACTTAGCTGTAGACTGATCGTTCTCTAATTCTGGTCAAAATTACAATCTGTGGATGAATGAATGTGTCCACCCTGTAAATGAGTGTGGCAGAAGTCGAATTCTTGACCATAGATGAACCAGAATTTCCTGTAAGCCGTTACCATATCAACGAGAAATTACAAAATTAATGGTTTAAATATCGTATATTTCGGTATTATTTCTAAAAATAATTTTTTTTTAGCCAGAAATATTATAACCATACTGTATAGTAATTACCAACATTTTTATTTCCGTGTATTAATTTGTTTTAACTGCTTTACTTTTAAATGTCAAGAACTGACGAATGTCTTATCTATAAATTATTATTAGATATCATTAGATATCTTACCTATCTCAAAAACTATTGAAATATAAACGTCAAATGAATGATCACAATCATCAAAAGAATAGTTTGATTAGCTTACTTAATAGTAAATTAACTTATTCCATTATCTAAATGCAATATGAAGGATAACGATTATAGGGAAAATATTGTTACAGTTTGGTTGCATTTTTTTTTTAATTTTTATAAAAGATGTTAATTAAAATGATGAGATTAAATGCAGATTTAAATGATCTTAAGTGGTATTTTAAAATTATTTTCTACGCAAAAAATTAAATGCTTGGATAATGTTGGAAGAGGATATCATGCGGTAAGCTAAAAAAAATAGAGCAATAATTTGTTCCACAAGTCGATTAAAAAGTATACAAAAAGCATGATTTTCGGTGAGAAAATTTAAGTACCAGTATGACCGCCTTAAATACATATCTTATCCTTGTGAAAATTGAACTTAAAAAAAATGTACTCTAGAGGGGTTGCAAACTAATAGTTAAGCAATGACAAAACAAAAACACTAGGAACATCTAGCAATTAAATTCTGGGAAACAGATTTGTTAGATGAAAATACCAAATATAGACATCTGAAAATATCAAAACCCAATTTATTACTGTAGATTCTGCTTTATGTCGATAGAAGTTCAAAGCTAAATATTATAAACGCCATTATCATATTTCACAAAGTAATCAAACAGGTTTTTTAAATTAATTATACTATAGAGATTAATTAAACAATGCTTCGATGACAATTTCGTTTTCTTTTTGGGTAAATTCAAATTTGTAACACCTATTGTGTACATTTTTTACTTGAATTTTGATAAGGTTTCTAAAAAATGTATATAAAAGACGGTCACTTGAGAACACCATGCTTACTTTAGAGGTGTTTCTAAAGATATCAGAGTGTTTTTTTTTTTCAAATTTATTAAATTAACTTTGACTATATTCCTTAATTTTATTCTTTTCAATTTCTGCTACACTGTAAAAATATGCACACTGTAAAAAATTCGGAATCAAATTACGCTCAGTACGTTTAATCGAAGTACCAGTGCTTAGATGCCGGTCCTTTTTACCGTAAAATCTATTTTTACCGGAACATATTACGGAACGAAATATTTGACATACTGTAATTTTTTACAGTAATAATTACCGCGAAATCACTAAATAACTCCGATGAGATATATATTACTGTAAAATTACGGTGCAACATTTTATGACAAGAAGAATTTTATAGGTGGCGCACCCAAAGTGCCGGGATTTTATACCGTAATTTGAATTTTAAAAAAATTTTACAGTTTACATGTGGCGCAAAATAACTTTGGAACTAATATTTTCCTTAAAAGTTATCTCTAATTAATTTTTTCGTGTCGGTCATATTTAACATAATTTTTTTTCTTTGGAAAACGTGCTTTTCATTTTTAGAGGTATATTTATTGCATTTATTTTCTTCTTATAAGATTAGAATTCTAATACTCAATATTTCTTAGCTATCCTATAAAGTCTCTAATAGCAGCTAACTTATTTTCTATTTTTATTGTTAAATACACTTCCTATTTTTCCCAATAGATAGGGAAGTGTGTTCTTTCCCTTGGTTATTTATCTCATAAAATCCCCAGTAATCTCTTCAAACGCCAAAACTTTTCCCCTTCAGTTTGTTTTTCTTTCATTATTTTACAAATGACTAGGATTTTCATGTTTATGTTTGGGCCATTTTTCATTCTGTCATTAAAGATCAGATAATATAGGAACTTTCAAATTGTATAAATGTGAGAAAAAATTTACATCGATTTCGGGCAAGTATTGTTAATGTCGTTTTTGCAAGGATGAGAAAAACAAAATTACGAAATTTTATGCTAATGGTTAGAATCTAAGCTAAGTGGTTTGCATTTTTTAATAAACAGTATAACAAGCTTTTTAAGTAATTTCCGCAGTTCGTCAATGTAACCATATTGGGCTACATAGCGAGCTCGCTAATTTGACTATAATTATTTTCTCTAGTATGGCAGTATAGTTTGTTACAATATAATATCAGACGAAGTTTGAAAATCATAGGTTAATATTAAGGGGAGATATGGGCCATATATATGTATAGTTTATGAGCAACAATTTCTAAATTTTAACGCTTGTATTATACGCGCAAATAGAAAAAAAAATTCTTAAGTTAAGGAATATTTTAAAATGTATGATACAATTAATAAAAAAAATAAAATTTGTAAAATATTAATTTGTAAATAACAAATTTATCAAATTAATAAAAAAAATTATTCCACTTTATTATAATTTTTAAAAACTGACCATCACCAGGTTTCTTACCTGCGTCTTCAGGGCCAGCAATTCGTTGTTTCATACTACTAAACCCTATCGGGTCACATGACTGCCGACTTATAACTTAAGCATCTTCTGTAGTCTGTCTGGCAAGTATGGAAACGGGCGCCTATTGTTGAGAGCTTGAAATATATCGATTGTTATTTTAAATTTGTATATTTTTGAAATGAATGAAGTTTTTAATCAAATTAAATTTTATCGCTTCTGTTTCTTGGGATTATTTATTTAGTAAGTGAAGTTTTATTCATCTCATCCGTTAATTAATTTATGTAAACAGTACACTGCCACTTTTTTGTTAGAATTGCAAGCTTCTTCTTTTAATTACCGTTTCTGTTCCTTTTCTGATTATTTTTGTAATATCTCGACCGGTTACTCAATTAAAAATATATTAAAAAACTAATGCTCGGTAAACACCTCACGATACTTAGAATTAAATCTCATTAAGAATTAGCTTTTTAATAAAGTGAAGAAAAGTATTTTTTTTTTCACTGGAAAATTGTTTTGCTAGAAGATATTATGATTTTTAAATTATTTGAATCGTATGAATAAATTTTTTCTCTCATGAAATGCTTTCACAAATAAATATTTTTTTTAAAAAAATATATCAACAAAGGTTGCAACAAATAAACATATTTGCAGTGATTGCTTTTTTCAGATCAGAGATTCCAATCAGATATACTCAGAATTCTTTGAAGGTAGTTAATATTTTTTTTTGTCTCCACCCCATAAATGTTTAAATAAGAATTTATTTAAAAAAATGGAGATTAAGTTACGAGTTAAGAAAGAATTATTTTTTAATTAATGGTATTATATGTTAAAAAATGTTTTATTTAATTTGAAAATAAAAAAGAATGTATTTCAAACATGCTACTACCTTATTTTATAAAGTATTGTAGCAATTTGAAGAATTCTAGGTGAAAAAAAAATTTCTTGTTGCCTGTTTCTTTTAAAAAAAGTAAGCTTCTTAAATTTGCAGGAATCGTGGGAGGAAAAAAAAGATTAAAATGACACAAAATATACAAATTAAAGTTGTTAAAGCGATAAACCAAGTCCTCACAAATACCTTTTGTAGTTTATTAAGACAGAGGATCATTTCAAGAAAATTTCTTTCTTTCTTCAAGTCTGTTAAATTACTTTTATTTATATATCAAGAATTAATACCATGCATGTATCATTTTTAATCTGCTCTTGAAAGGAAGTTTATAAAAATATTTTAATCAAATGTGATACACGAGTCTATATTTAAGTAAAGAGAAACAACACATTTTTTGAATTGTATTTATTAAATCTATACGAGATTTGTATAATAAAACTTATTTAAAATAATTTCGCTTAATAAATTGTTTAATACACCTTAGTCATTAACCTATGTAATTTTAAAAATATAAACATGTCTATATTTAAGTTTAAAAAACCCAGCTTTTTTGCTAGGATTATATCAATTAATGACGTCCTTAAATTAAGCTTATCTTAAGACCAAGTAACCATACATAAGGTGGTACGACAATAGCCTTAACAGAAACTGGCAAGGCCGGGATTGTCTGGTTTAGATTTTATTTTATAACCGTCGTTGAACAACCGACCCAATTTTGGGTTTACAACTTTTAGTGCTCAACTCTGTAGCCTTGTAATTTTGAACCCAATCCAGAAGACAAGTTAACTCCTGGATCAAATATTGGGAGATTTTTGCCTTCGTGGAAGACTTTTTGATGGAACTAACCAATAATTTGCGTTACATGGAAAGGAAGACCACGAGAACCTCCCACTTTTCGCCTGACAGCAAGGGGACTTAAATCTATGATCCGTCTACTACTGAGGATATTTTACGTCAGCACGGTGGGTGGCGCAAGCCGGATGCGGACTTCGTATCGACCATCTATTGCTGGGATTCGAACCCGGTTTACTTCATTGGAACCTCGAACGTTCTATCCCCTGAGCCATCGTGGCTCCGTATCAGATATATTTTTTATTTTATTTTATAACAGTCGTTGAACAGCCGACCCAATTTTATGGGTTTACGACTACTAATGTTCAACTCCGTTGCCTTGTAATTTTGAACCCAATCCAGAAGACAAAGGAGTTCCTGGATCGAGTAATGGGAGATTTTTGCCTTCGTGGAGGACTTTTTGATGGAATTAACCCGCATTTGCGTTACATGGAGAGGAAGACCACGAGAATCTCCCACGGTTAGCCTGACGGGAAGGGGACTCTAACCCAGAACCCGTCTACTACTGAGGATATTTCACGTCAACACTGTGGTAGGTGCAAGCCGGATGCGGAATTCCTATAGATCGCGGTTCATGATAGCCTGGTTGGCAAGGCACTGAATTCACGCTCGTGAGAACTGGAGTTTGAATTCAGCCAGCCGAAGACTCCCCGTGTAGTAAATGGCGACTGGTGTACGTTATTCATGTCGGGTCACAAAGTCCTACAAGTTCCCATATTTTTTAAAAATTAATTACCATCTGTGGATGAATGAATGGATGTATGAATAGGTTCACCCTATAAACGGATGTGGCGCATCGGTGTCTCAGAAATCGAACTCTCTGCCATAGTTGGCTCCACTGGCAAACAAGAACAATCACACCCCTTGCCTTAATGGCCTACGAGAACAACGACAGCAACCGAAACTGGCACCTCTCATTGATATTTACAAGCATCCTCTTTGGGTACAATTTGCTGAAATACTGAATAGTAGCTCGTGTATTAATAGTTCTTAGTGTTTCATCGTAAACTCTGGTTATTTAATTCACTTTAACCTCATTTCTTGGTGTTTTAATGTTATAACAGACTTGATTGAAATCAGTTTTGTTTTCATACTGACGATTACTACCAAAATCATTGGCCGACACGTGATCAAAATTTTGCTCCTACCATTCATAGCCATCCATCCACCATCCTAATTGTAACATGCTTTATTATCATGTCATACGAATAAACAAAAAGATATATAATTTATATAATTATTACTATTATTTGTATAATTATTATTTGCACAATTATTATTATATTATTATTTGCAATATGTTATGGAAGAATTTACCCCGACCCGCCCTTATTTAGGGCATACGGGTAAATGTTTATTAAAATCAAAAAAAATATCTAGAGAACAGTAGAAACATAAATTACATAAAATACACATCAGACATGGCAACAGCCCATGAACATGGCGGGCGTAGAACAGCTAAAATCATGTAAGGTGCTAAGCATTAAAACAGCAATATATTAAAAGTGTCATTTAAAAGAATAATTTAAAAGAGCAATTTAAAAGATAAACGTGCAAAAATTACAAGAGAACAATAATGTAAAACAATTAAAAGCATTACTATTAAAACCAATTAAATAGTACAAAAGTAAATAACAATAAAATTGGAGCAAGTAAAAGAAGAATAGTTTATAAAAGACATAGTAAAAAAAATGAGACACCCAAGCTGGAAGGAACGAGTTCCGAGACATTAAAGTCCGTCCCCCAATACATCCTCTAAAGTTTGTTTAATAATCTTTTTTATGATATTTCTACAAGTCAGGTTAGCATAGCATTGATGTTGGCCAATATTATTAAAGTTATTGCCCCGGATTGTCTGGAATTGAGAACAATTAATTAACAAGTGATCAATAGATTGATATTCACCACAGTAATTGCATTCTGGAGTTTTGTGGAATAATTTATATTGGTGTTCTCCAAACACTCCGTGGCCTGTTAAAAATTGATTGAGATAGAAGTTTGCTTGTAGTCTGTTTAATTTCGGGTCTTTAAAAATTTTGAATGTCTGTCTCCCTTTCTCGGAACTCCGCCATTCCAGCCCCCAGCGCTTCATGCTATATAATTTGACCTGAGTTTTAATTTGGGCGATGGAGCTTGGGACCTCAAGGGCAACCCGGCAGAGATCGGTGGCTTTCTTAGCTGCTCGATCCGCCTCCTCGTTGCCTTGAGTACCTATATGAGCTTTAACCCAATTGCAGAGTATATTGGATCGCCATAATTGTTTCGTGTTATTTGCAGGTTATTTGCAATATGTTATACTGAATATTATCATTCATTAATATTAACAAATAATAATAATAATTTATATAATAATAATTATTATTATTTGTATAATTATTATTATAATATTATTATCTGTAATTTATAATGAATATTAACTTACCTTATCTAAATAATATCATTAATGTGTACTCCGGATGATATTTGATAAAGTTCAGTTTAAACATTTAAAAAATAACTAGTGGGCTGCTCCCCCTGCTCGCTGACGCTCACCAACTCCCGAAAATTGCTACACAATCTTATATGGTTTGCATCGCAAACCAAGCTCGCTTCGCTCGCTACTAACTTAGGTACATTTGTTGAAATCCATATAACAACTTTTTTTTTTAAAGAAAATTACAACTTTTTAGTAAATACTAAACCATTAAAATAAATTTGAATTCAAATAAATGAAATGTAATTCGTTAAACCTATTAGAAATGTGCTATAGTATGAAATCTTAAAGCGTAACAGCACGACTGAGACTCATTTTTCAATGAATAACTAATAACAATAATAAAACAAATAAATTCGTGATATAAATCAAAAATTGTCAAATAAATTCGTAATGTATAAACTCGTGAAAAAAGCGCTTTCGACAAAATACTAAAATAGAGATCTATCGACAAAGACTACTCACTTCTGCCTAGCTTAATAGTATGAGATTGCCGCAGCTGATAGGGTGAATTTCGGAAGAGATCACATTTGGTGAGAATGCTCTCTGTGGTTATTTCAGTTTCCGTTTTTAAAAGCGCTATATGTTGAGCCACCTCAGCTAGATTTGGCATGTGACATTTTCAGATGCAATCATTGGTCGATTTTCCAGCGTTGCCATTCGGGGAGTTGTAAGGAGGCTTTTTTTTGTCGCCGTGTAAGAGAAATATATATTTAGATAGAATGAGCATTTTTTTTAAAAAAATAAAAAAAGTTCAAAATTGTACTGAGAAGCGCTTTTTGTAATGATTTTGGTAAAATTGACAATAAAATATAATTTTATAATATATTATAAAGTTTAGGCAATGTGGTAAAATTTCATTATACCATGATACTTAAGAGCATGGTATAAATACCACTTATTCAGTCAAATTTGCTTTTCAATTATGTATTTTTTATCAAAAGTGTAGTAATATGAATTATAATTTTAAGAACCAGAATTTCCAGTAAGCAGCTACCATATGAACGGAAAAATTACCAAATGAGTAGCTTAAATACCAAGTATTATGGTTTTATCATTGTTTTTTTTAACCATAAATGCCATTACCATACAGTACCATAATTTTTCCAATTTTTTTTCTCCTTACAGAAATAACAGCTATTTCATAATCTACGGCTTAAGGCTGGTAAAAAAATTTCGAACTATTTTCTTCATTCTAGTTAACAACGTTTAACACCAAAAAACTTTGTTGCGGAAAAGTACCTCATTTTACGGTGATAGTTTAGTATTATAAAATTCTCTTTTTTTAGTATATCTCGGAATTTAATTCAAAAATGTAATCAGAAAATTCAATATTCTAAAGTTGAGAATAATATTTACGATTAGAAAATATTTTTACAATGTATATAAAATGACAAAGGAAAAAGTATTTCCAAGGATACATGATATACTTTCACTTTCATTGTTTGTGCATATAAATGAAGTATTTAGAATTTACAATTTTACCTTTTTAATCACATGCAGATAGAATATTCTTTTTATTCTATTTTCTTTTTTGTTTAAAAGAAAGTATAATTCTACAGAGAACCCGACTTTCTAAAATTTCCTCTTTTCATATTCAAAGCACTCTCACTGCTTTTCTTGTCTATTTAGAATGTGACAAAGATTGTTTGCGATGGTTACGGTTACGGTAAACATAGCCAGATAAAATTGCAGGTGTGAATAAAAGTATTATCTGCCTTTCTTGGAGAATGGAATTTTTTAAAATTTTGTTTTAAGCGTAGAATCGTCTGCTGCGAGCATTCTAAAGCTTTGAGATTGTTCAATTAAAAAAGATAATTGAGCAAACCATCCACTACGTAGTTACTTTTTATGTAAATTATATTTTGGAAAACTGATACTACTTTAGAGTTACTTAAAATTCTCTCCTTAAGCCTATTACACTGAACGTACGAAGTTCTAAGATTATAAGTGAAGTGTGTCTATTATTTTAAATTTGGTAAATAGGGATTAAAATAGCATGAAGAAATTAATTCTGAAGAAGCATTTATTTAAAAAAAATACTAAAATTATTGATGGTAGTTATAATTATGAAGTAAAAATTTCCTAAAAAACAAAACTAGATAAAAACGTAGTTTTATCATCTCGTTCGTTTGAAGTAATTATCAAAACAATAAGATTTACCCAAATATTAAAATATAGGTATAATACCTTATTGATCAGATAATAAGATTATTAAGCTAATATATATGAAAGTGCTATAAATAAGTTTATGAGACGAAAACAGCTGCAACAAAAATCATATGATTAATAAAATTTGTTTCTCCTTTTTATTGAAATAAATAACAAAACGAAAAAAAATCCTTATAAGTATGGATCCGAGAAATAATTATATCAAATAAAGAACCAACTAAAGTGTAGCATTAAATCCTGATACAAAGCAAAACTTTTTTTTATTTGTACATATTTTGGGCGAGTAAATTGAGCATATTCACTGGAACAAATTCATTTTAGTATATGGTTATTAAATCAAAACTTGTTCTTGTACGCAGTTTTTTTAATTTTATTTTGCTTGCTTTTCTTGTTTAAAAGGGCGTTTACCTTTAATAAACAATTTAAGACTCATGAAAGTATATAAAAAAACTGGAAGAGTGTTCCATTAACCAAGAAATATTCTCTATAATATATTTATCATAAAATACCTACGTAATTTGCTTTTACAAAAGTCTGTTTATTAAAATCTTTGTGAATTGAGATAAAACTAACATTGATAAGTTGCGCTTATCTTTCTTTTCTCCTAAGCACATCTTAACTACAAATTATCTCCTTTTATTGTCTACTTTTTCTTTTTGATACATTTTCATTTCAATTGCTTTAGGTTTCACAAATCAACTGAAGAAAGATCATGCATAAACGCTTAACTCATGTGTGACTCAAATTTGATTTTTGCTAATTTAAAGAAATGCTTCATTTTTTAAAGCTTTTCTTTTACATTATCACTAAAAAAATCTATATAATATTCAATTAAAAACAATAGCCCATAGTTAAAGCCCTGTAAATTGCACAAAGATGCAAAAATCCTCAGAATTTACCATTGCTCACATAGACGTTGAATATCTGCAACATTTTTATTTCTCAGCAAAAGTTTCATTTACCAAATAAACTTATCTTTATGGCTTTTTTTACACCATTCTACAAGGAAGGAATACACAGAAAAGATTGTATTAAAGTATGTTCCGTACATATCCGCTTCGGAAGGAGGTCGTAATAAAATAGCCAAGCTATTCTTTTACTCAATTTAACCAGTGATGCTTAATTATCTTATTTGTCTTACTGATACTGTGAAAATGGGAAATAGTTGCTGTATAATCCATACCTACTAATATACCTATGATAGAAACTACTATAATAAGGATCTGTTATAGGTGCAGTGATGATAGGTTCCTAAACGAAGAAAAAATTCTCGTGAAATTACCATACTGTATTGTAATGAAATTTCTGGTTAAAGAAAAAGAAGCATAATTCTGATTAATAAAACCAAAATATATGTTAATTAAACCATTCATTTGGTAACTTTTCATTTATATGGCAACAGTTAACAAATTAACCAATATGGTAACGGTTAACAAATTAACCAATTTGCTGATTCTTTTATTCACGAGAGTCTCAATGAGTGAACTTTAGACGCCTATCTCCTTTAGAACAAACTCAACTGCTTAAGGTCTGCAGACGGATGGGAATGACTGGATTAAAAATCTGTCTAAAAACCATAATTCTGGTAATGAAACCAAAATAATAGTATTTAAACCATTCACTTGGTCGTTTTTCCCATTAATATATAATGGTTTACTGGGAAATCAGATTTTCAAAATTATAGTTCTTATTACTACATTTAGTATAAAATACAAAACTAAAAAGGGGAGTTGACCAAATCAGGTATCAGCATAAAATTACCAAATTTTATCGCAGATTATAAAACCATATTTTATAGCTAATTTTACCAAAATCATTACCAAAGTACTTCGATAAAAGTTACCGTTCCTTTTGGTTTTCCCATCGAGGCGAAAACTCGGTAAATTTTTCCATAATCTGGTAGTTTTGACAATACTTTTTCTTGCTAAGGGTGTTTTTGCCTGCCTATCTTCCTCTAATAATAAAGTCTATCAATTAAATGATAAATTCTATTATATACGAATAAAAATCAACATATATGTCAAATGCATATTTTTTGATTATGTTTTCCATTAAAAAACTGGATGCCTTTTTAGAAAAAAAAATATTTCAGAGATTTCTGAAAAGTGTTATCCTCAGCCTTTATAAACAGAAACTTTTAAAATAATCAGGAAATTTGATAAATTTATCATTTCGTCATCTCACCTCATTTGGCTTAATAAGCGTAGAGATTAAGCTTCTTAGAAATATTTAATTAAGAGATCACATTATCAGGGGAGAGATAATTTGAGAAGAGAAGGCAATTTTCTTGTCCATCTAACTTTCCTAAAATATGATCCCTACTTATCTCTATGGCATGTTAAAATTCCACAAAATGTTCGATATTTCAGAATTTCATGCATATTCTTTAATATGAGCACTTAGGAGACTAAGTAATTCATCTACTTTGAGCTCTTGTCTGGCTTAAATGGAATAAAATTTAATTATCCAGTCCAGTCTAAATTATTTTGTTTAAATATTTGTCTTGAGCCAAGCTCAACAGCTAGCATACAAGCAGATTGAAAATAATTAAGTATCTTGACTAGTATTGGCTTTTCTCTTTCATTAACTATAATGCTTTATCTCTTTGTATTAAAGTCTCTTTGTATTATTCTAATAGGTAAATATTAGAAAATGGGGAAAAAACGATTAACTTGAAGTTGAGAAAACGCGGACATAAACTGATAGGCTTATGGGAAGTTAATAAATAAGAAATTTGTAATTCAATTTGCTGAATTTATTTAGTAAAAACCAGTTTTTGATAACTTATATCCTTATAAATGCTCTTAGCAAAAATGTTTTTAGAAGCATCAAAGAATTCTCTTTAGATAAAAGATCAAAAAAATGTTTCATTGTAATTAAACAAGCATTTCAATCTGAAGCATCATTTTACAAGAATTTCTTTCAGCATATGTATCAAAAAAGTATACTAAAAGAATTTGATATGTAATTTTTATTCAATTTTTAAATCATTGCTTCTGAAGGTGCTTTCTGGAGAAGTCTTGAATTCTGATACACTTGTTTCACCTACCCTCAAAGTCCCCAGATTTTAATTCAGCTTTTTTTTTTATCCTTAGCAATATCTCCGTAAACACGGTCATCTTTTTCATGGAACAAGTAATTTGTTAATTCTCAATTGAAACATGTGATAGTTGTAAGAATAAGTTAGAATATTTCCAAGAATTTTTAAACATGACATAAATTTAAAAAATATCTTGAAGTCTCAAAAAATAATCTAAAATAAGGCAGTAAAAGAGCGAAACACTAAAAATGCACAAAAAAATATTATGTCAACAAAATCTGAACCTCATTTATTTTATAACAATACAAAGGTTGTGTCGCTGGGATCTTGCTGGTGGTATCTCAAGACCTTAGTTATTGCCTACGCCATCTACAAATCAACGCCATCTACAAATTTTTATATAAATTTTTTCTTTTATAAAAATGTGACATATGAAAGGAAAGGTAAATTTCTATGACATGCTCCGTAATTGACATTTATTTTGAACAGTTTCCATATTTGGTATGATATGGCGATAGATGACTTATTTCAGTTTATTGTATTATATGTTTTTACCAATTTCTCAGAAGTCTTGCTTAATCACCATGCATTTTTCTTGAACCATTGCTTTTTTTGTCTTGATAAAATACAAATTAATTAACCCTAAAATGCATATTCATCCAAATATGGGTTAAAGGATTTACAACAAACCTCCTAGTCTCTTTATTCCATGGAATTTAAAACTTCAAAGAATAGCGAATTATCGGTGTGGAAAATAGTGTAAACAAAACAATGATATAGAATATTCAATTGCTTATCAATTCTTTGTTTGA
This sequence comes from Parasteatoda tepidariorum, assembly GCF_982258835.1. Taxonomy (NCBI): domain Eukaryota; kingdom Metazoa; phylum Arthropoda; class Arachnida; order Araneae; family Theridiidae; genus Parasteatoda; species Parasteatoda tepidariorum. The sequence goes on along the minus strand of NC_141762.1, from coordinate 70,302,473 downwards.
GTAAAGATCTTATCTACGGGCTTGATGAACGATAATTGTAAAGTAGAATAATTATTGCTTTTGATGAAATAAAAGGCGAGACTTCGGGCACCGATTTGAGTTATAATTTATTACGTTCCTTATCTTTTTTGTTTACACAGAAGCAACTTAATACGTAATCAAAGCATTAGAGAATTACTTAATTAACTTAATTTCTTAATGAATTTCTTCGATAAAAATTTACAGAGTGGTATCAGAAATTTGAATTGAGCAGCTTAGCTAAGTTTAAGTAAATAGTTTTTGCTCCCTAATTTTAAATTTCCTTAATAAGAAGTTTTCTAGAAGAATCAGTTTCAAAAAAGAGTTTTTTAATAAGAGTTAAGAGTAAATTTATAACTATTTATTATTTCTTCATAATAGTATAACAAGCTAATACTGCAAACTAAATAATTGCATGCTTGAGAATTTTATTCAAGATGATTCAGTTGTTGAAGTAATGAGCTGTCATAGTGACCAACTGGCGAAATTCGATTCTTGGCGAAACCTTGAAGCTGTAGGAAAGTGGCCGGCGCACGATGCTGAACTGATTGCCAGCATCATGCTGTTGGTCACGAAATTGCGGAACCTTAACCTCCATGACCCTCTGACCCACAATAGGTAGGCCTAAAATGCTTTACTTTATATATAAGAATGAATTTTTTTAAAACTTACTTTGATTTCGACAAAATTTGGTAGAATTTTAAATAAATTATAGCCAAAAAATATAGCCGTTTGAATATAGATTATAGAATATTATAGCTTCCAATTTATTGGACAACATTCGCTTCAATTTTACTTTATTTTTTATTTTTTTATGTCTTTACAAAACGATTATCTATGTTAATGTGAAACTGGTTTTACCCTCAACGCTCTGATTACAATGAAAAATCGTAGCAAAAATGAGAACGTCATTTTCACAGCTAAAATACGAAGAAATATATTGTAAAAATATCCTACAGGATGTAAAATTACCAAAAATTTAAATATCTCAATGTTTATGTGCTAATAAAAATAATTATTAACTATAATTATAACTAATTCAAATTTTTTTTTTTAAAATTTTTCATTGCATTTATGAGTTTATTTTTTTTTCTAAACTATACATTTATAAGTATTTTGAAGTTACATAGTCAGTAGATTATATAGTCGGGAGGTTTATGAATATGGAAAATATTCTGTTGAGGAAATTCCATTTTAAGCTAACCAGAAGTTTACTAGCACCAAGGAAAAAACTCGCGATGTCTTTCTTGTCTCCTTGTGTTTGAGTTTATTTTTGAGAAAATGTTCTACGTATGCATACTGAAAATGAGAAAACAAGTTTTTTATTTATTTTCAAATTTTAACTTCTGTAGTAGTCACACCTTTTGAAAAATTTCATCTTGCATTCGAAACTACTTGTTCAGTTTGAAAAAAGACCTATATTTATGTTTAAAAAGTTTTTTCAAAGAAACTTTTATTACTGATTGAGAAGCAAATATTAATTTAGAAAGTATATGCAAATGACAACACAAAAATTATTGAAGAAAGTATAAATAAAAGTAATACTTATTCCCTTGAGTTTCAGTATGAATTGAAATATCAGGCTTCTTTTTTTTGCATTGTATTTTGAAATTCCCTCAAAAAACAGAAAATGCATGAAAGAAATGAGTTATCACTTTTGTTCCAGTTTTGTCACAGAAAAAGACTTTTGAGTGCATCCAAGTTTTTAATACACCGGGTTTTGAAATTCTCTAGAAAAACGGAAAATGTATGAAAGAAGCGAGTCATCACTTTTGTTCCATTTTTTTTTACAGAAAAAGATTTTGAGTTTTATCCATTTTTAATACACTGTATTTTGAAATTCCCTCAAAAAACGGAAAATGTATAAAAGAAGCTAATTTCTATCACTTTTGTTCCATATTTTTTCAAAGAAAAATACTTTGAAGTTTTATCCACGTATTTGTTTAAAAATCAGTCACTTTAGGAAAGATATAAACTGAAATCATTTTGAAAATACTATAGTTTTACTATAAAACTCTTATAAACGACAAAACTGTAAATAAAATAAAAAACTAAAATAATTAGTACAGTTCAATTTTTACAATCTTTCTTTTCAAAAAGAACTTTAAGTTCAAATATTTAAAGTTCTCATTTTTGCGGATCTTCTCCGACAGAGAAAATTTAAAAAATTGAAGATGCTTACTGATAGAAAACAATATAAACAATTAAAGTTTGATTTCAATAAATGTTTTTCGAAGTAACGTAAAAAGAACCATCTGTTTGGAAAGAAGAATTTCGAACTTTTAAAGATTAGAAACTAAAGTAACTTTTGCCTTTAAAGGCACATTTTTTGACGGTAAATTTCTGGTAATTTGACGGTAACTTATAATAGGTAAATTTCTGATATTTTGTAATCAATTTTTGTTTCTGAATCTTAAAATCGAGTGATCTTTTCGTACAGGTGAAGTTTTATTTTTATGGAAGAAAAACACTTTTAAAACAATAAGAAATCATAAAAATACGGAAAAAATTTATAAAGAAATGCGTAAAATATTTAAATTAATAATGAAAATATGTAACGTAAATGTTCATAGGTGATTCTAGTGCATTCTTATCTGTTTTAACTTATTACACTACATAGAATGTCTTATATACGGGGAATAACATTCTAGTAAAATTATCGTAATGTACATACGTTAATGACACTTTCCGTATAAAAATAACATAATTCTGGTCAATAAAGCCAAAATATACGGTATCTAAGCTATATATTAAGCAATTTTTCTTTCTAGATATAGTATTAAATTTTGAGTGTTCATATGACATAAAATTGTAAAGTAATGCAGAAAATATTTGAGTTAATAATAAAAACATATAGAGCAACAAACAAAAACTCATAAAAATTATTGGAATAACATGTAATTTTCACGTTTGTGACGGCAGCCCAGGATGGGCCACGGCCTTTTATTGGAGATTCTCTCATGATAATCCAATACAAAGCCAGTGTCTTACCCCAATCACTTCTAAGTCTCATAACACAGAATCGAGCTAATATTGTTTTCATTTTCTTCTATTCTGTCAAGGGAAGGACATTTGACTAAAAAAAATTTTTTTTTCATCCATTCATTTTACAAGTTTGAGTAGCCCAGTGTATGCTTTTAATTCCAATACTTTCAAGAGCCGCGATGTCTCAGGGGATAGAGCTTTCGCCTTCCAATCAGGTGAACCGGGGCTCGATCCCGACAGTGGCTGGTCGATACGAATTCCGCATCCGGCTTGCATCGACCACACTGCTGACGTGAAATATCCTCAGTGGTAGGCGGATCATGTGTTAGAGTCCCTTTGCAGTCAGGCTAACCGTGGGAGGTTCTCGTGGTCTTCCTCTCCATGCAACGCAAATGCGGGTTAGTTCCATCAAAAAGTCCTCCACGAAGACAAATTTCTCCCAATACTTGATCCAGAAGTTCCTTTGTCTTCTGGATTGGGTTCAAAATTATAAGGCTACGGAGTTGAGCATTAGTAGTCGTAAACCCAAAAATTGGGTCGGCTGTTCAACGACGGTTATAAAATAAAATAAAATACTTTCAAAGGAGCTGCGATGGCTCAGGGGATAGAGCGTTTGCCTTCCAATGAGGTGAACCGGGTTCGAATCCCGGTGATGACTGGCAGATATGAATTCCTCATCCGGCTTGTACTGACCACAGTGCCGACGGAAAATATCCTATGTGGTAGACGGATAACGGGCTAGAGTCCTCTTGCCGTCAGACTAAACGTGGGGGGTTTTCGTGGTTTTTCTCTCCATGTAACGCAAATGAGAGTTAGTTCTATTAAAAAAATCCTCCATGAAGGCAAATTTCCCTCAATACTTGAATCAGGAGTTCCCTTGTCTTCTGGATTGGGTGCAAAATTCCACAGTTACGGAGTTGAATATTAGTAGTCGTAAACCCAAAAAATTGGGTTCAGCGACCTTTATAAAATAAAATAAAATACTTTTGATGATACTTTTGACTTAATGAGTGTCACTAATATTTATAGGACAATCTCGGCTGCACTCTTGCAACTTGTGCAATTTTGCTTTTGGCAGTCTGTGTATGAATCAGAATTCCTGTAATATGATCTGTATTACTGAAATAAATTTCTACGTGGATAAATAAATGTTTCTCTCAATATCTATCATGCTACTTTTTTAAAGTATAAGTTTCATTCTAACAAAGAAAATTTCTTGTACTCTAATAAGATATTTAAGAACTCCCTAAAAGTTACAGATATTATAACCCTAAAAATTATAAATATTATAATTATTTAAATTTTTTAGTCCACCCGTTATACATAAATGTAACGGAAATTGTATTATAATTAAAATTTTGAATTTTAGTATATTTAAACGGTAGCAATTGAATTTTAACAAAAAGATACTTGGTTATAACAGAGTTCTCCCTAGGAATAAAAAGAGGCAGGGTGCTTCCTCACAGAAAAGAGCACTTTGAGTTTTGAAAGGGCTCTTACCGCCTTTAAAATTTATCAGAATGTGTATTATCATGAAATAACTGTTATTGATCCTCAATTCTTAAATTACCCTCTTATACTATTTTATGTATTTTGTATTTTATGTATTATGTTACCGGCAAAGTATGAAATGATTTATATTTCACACATTGCCTAGGCATTCTATAGAATGCCAATAGAATGTCAAATGAGAAACAGGCAAAGTATAAAATACATCTCCGATGAGTCAAAATGTCATTCAAAAAGGACAAATTCAAAACATCATCCGATTTGATATTAATTTATTCGTGGATATAATTACATTTATTCGATATTTTAATACATACTGACCATAGATTACATTTATTAGATATTTTAATACTTACTGACGATTGATTGGAAGAAACATCAGTGTTTGGAGTATCGGGCAAATATATACCGGGCAATGGCACTTGACCTTAAAATATCAGTGTAGGGTATACCGGGCAAATATATAACGGGCAGTGGCACTGAACCTTAAAAAAACATCAATGTAGAGTTTACCGGGCAATGGCACTTGACCTTAAAAAACATCAGTGTAGGGTATACCAGGCAGTGGCACTTGACCTTAAAAAAACATCAGTGTATCATACCGGGCAAATGTGTACCGGGCAATGGCACTAGACCTAGTATGTATTTCGGACATTTACCAAAGGTCTAGTCATACTAGGTCTAGTTAAGTGCCATTGCCCGGTATACATTTGCCCGATACTCCAAACACTGATGTTTCTTCTAATCTATTATCAGTAAGTATTAAAATATCGAATAAATGTAATTATATCCACGAATTGGACATTCACCAAAGCGACTATGTGAGTGTCAACATTCACCGGTGAAAGTCAACAACCACCGATTTCGGTCATTCACAGTAACATGCACATCATTTACATAATAACCTCATCAGTACGTTTATTTCATATTTTGCCTAAATAGCATTTGGCATTCTATAGAATGCCTAGGCATTTTATATAATGCCTAGGGAAAGTATGTAATACTTTGCCTGGAAACACCCGGCATTCTATACAATGCCGGCGTTTCATACTTTGCCGGTAACATATATATTTCTCAAATAATTCTCGTTCAAAACAGCAGAAAAATTTGAAACTGCTGAAAAGTAATTAAAGGCGAGCTGAAATCTCTGTGTACAAATTTTCTTCAAAAAAAAAAAAGTTAACTAAAAAAATTTAAACTGATTTTAACTGATTTTTTATATTTTAAACTGAAAATTATGAGAGAATAAACATTTAAAGATACATTTTTAAATAAAAAGTATTCATTAAAAAAAACAGCGAAATTTAAAATCACTAAGAAACTCAATATATCCCCCAAATAAAATTTGAGAATATCTCCGAGGCCGAATACCATGCAAAATTTTAACTATATAACGTGACAATATAAAAAAAATCTTACTAAAATTATGGAATGAAATTGAAAATTAAAGTTAAATAATTATCAGTAAGTAAATATATCAGAAGTGGACGTTTTATAAAAACAGATGGTTAAGAGGAAAAAACACTCTTCCTGAAAAAATGAAATGCAAAGGCAGTGTTTTTAAGGGATGGCAGCTTATTTTTACAAAAAGGGTGCATTTATAAGATCAAAGGGCAGGCGCCTTTCTAAAAATGTTTAGGGAGAACACTGGTTTTAATTTTTTTTCTCCAAATCGCAATTACATACATGTAATTATCAAAATTAGTGCACCATGTAATTTTTTGAGAAAAGCTATGGATAGCTCACCATTAAAAGCTAAACCACAACAGACATAAATCCTTTAATTTCAATTCCAAAGTATATTTCATAGAATAAAAATCCTTAAAAATACTCATAGAAAAAATGCATTTAAGCAACATAATTTTAATTAAATAAAATAATTTTTACATTGTGGTTAACTTTGACGGAAAGCAGGGCAGAATTTTAAATTCAAAAATGAATAAAAATATAAATTAATTAATGACGACCGAAATAGATATGGTAAAGAATGCAGCAAAAAATAAATAATTCTATTTTAAAACATGTATCTTTTATAATTAATACACATACTTTTTCTGAAAATTTTAAGCTTGTGCGACTAAATTTTATTTCTAATTAGTTTATTAAATACTTCTAATGTGAAAATGCTTATGAACATAAAGTAATAAAATCCGCTTTCATCTAATTGCTAAATTTAAAATTTATTTCGCTGTTTATTTAATCGCGTGTTTATTTTAATCCTCAAATGTTGAATAACGTTTGAAAAGTTGCAAAACTGAACAGTTCGGGGAAAACTTTTCTTTTCAAATAAATCAAACATTCTAAGTTCTCAAAGCTATTTGTAGCAGGCTTGTTGCCATCCGCTTAATAAATCATTTACACTTCAAATAAAAGTAACTTATTTACGAAAACATCATCGTATCATAAAAGATTTTTAAGATTTTTAAATGAGAAATGACAGAGGGTGAATAAAGTTTGAGACTTAGATTCATCACAAAAATATGTATATAAAGTTTAAAAGTTGATCAAAGTATGGAAATGAAAACTTTTGATAAATTGTTTTTGCTATTCAGTTAGCAAACAATATATAAAAAGAGTTGTTGAATAGTAATGTTAAGGTATGGGAAAATTTTGAGCTCATATTTTATTTAATTCCTCTTTCAAGTTTTTTCATTCTAAATTACATTTTGTTGACCAGCACTGTCAAAACAATCTGTATATTGAATGTCCATTTACCGTATAATTCTTAAAGCTAAACCGTAAATTTACATTGTTAGTATATAATTGTAATGTGCCAGATTGTTTTTACGGGCAGAATTTGTTTATATACGCCTGATGTTCAAATCTACAACCTAGCTGCTTTTTTTCAGTCAATTAATTATCTTTAAACCAAAGCTTGTCAGTGACGTCATGAGAGAACGCTTTATATTATATATTGAAATCATGATTATTAGGGATCTCCGTTCCCTGCTTTTTGGCATTCATCCACCTACTGAGAATTGTGGTTCGATTTACGAAACAGGTTCGCTTTGCTTGCTACCGAGATGAACCTATTCCAAATGTGACTTAATGTAAATCTTAATTAGTTAGATAATACATGAAAATATAAAAGTTTTTTTTTTTGTCTAAGGACTAAGATTGATTGCAACCGTAGGGAGAAAATATTAATATTTTTTTTTACAAATCCTCCTTTAAAAATGCATATTGATTACACGCAAGAGAAATAATTGCAGACACTTAGCAGCAGAAACAACATTAGAAAGTGCTTCGCAACAGAAATGAATTGCTTTGCTACAAAATGCGAAATTTAGAATGTTGTCCAAGATCTCGAAATTTAGGTGAATTTTTGTGACAGAATTCCAGTTAACGGGATGTGCTCATTCTTTTACTGGGGATCTTTTACTTACCTATTGTTATTTTCTGGACAATACTGCATATTTTACAGACTGATTCTGTTTTTGCTACAATGTAAAATTAAGGGTGATTCATAATTTAAAATTCGAATATTTTTACGGGCTTTGTGTGAAACGTTGCTAGTCCCGCAGTGGACTGATCGTTAAGACACGGTTCTCATCAGATCACCGAAGTCAAGCATCACTGGCTGCGGTCAGTGTGCGGGTGGGTGACCCACTTGGATCAGTCTGCGTAGGGACCGAGGGTGTGCGGTATTGGTCCTCGTTAAACTGTGCTACCGTAAAGTGCTCGACTTCGCGTGCAGGTCGTCGGGCTACCGAAACGGGGGTGCCATCCCCTCCGCAGAGGATCAAAATTGTGATGGCATGTCTTCGGATCATCCTCCGGGATGTTTCCCAGACCGTCGCCAATAGCCCATTGTGCAGCTCTAGTGCGACGTAAATTAACAACAACGACAACAACAACAACGAAACGTTGCTACCAGGCTTTGTCCGTATCTTCACATGTATCTTTTTTACAGTGCAAGAATAATAATTTGCAAACCATAAACTACCATAACATTACTGATTTTATTTAAAATTTTTTTTGAAATTTATAAAAATTGGCAGGTTTTGTAAAATGATGCTGATAATTTAAAATCGTCTTCTAATTTGAAATATCAAACTTTCGAATATATAAAAACACAATCGAAGTTATTTCTAGCAATATGATTTTTTTTAATAATAAATTATAAGTCGTTACAGTTTGCAATTTTTGAAGCTACTGTTGCAGTATATACACATATATATTTTTCAAAATAAAAAATAAGAATAAAATATTTTGCTTTATTGAAACACTTCCCACATGTTTTTATTTATCTTCTAATGCTGAGACAATTTGAATCAACAAATTTTATTTGTATTTACTGAAATAGGTTCCTTTTAGTTATTTATAATACATCATTTAGGTGTTAGAATTAAATTTTAAAAAAAAATCATAATTTTTAAAATATTTTTTTACGGCAGGCACTGAACTTATTGTTCTTCACCCATGGACGGTACCGGAAGTCTTGCTCATTTTGTGTTGCCTGATGAGCACCTTGAAAATAAAATTTACGTAGTAGAGCAACATTACCCACTCAGCACTGCCACAGATATCAGTTCATAGGATGGGCCACATTCATACATCACAGGGGACAACACACAGAGTGAAACATCCATGCCCCGAGCGGTATTCGAACCCGCAACCATTGGTTTCGCAATCAGGCACGCAATCCACCCGGCCGGATTATTTTAGCATTTATTTAGTTAGAGTACTATTATTTTATTATGAATTATTTTTACCTTTCCTAAAGATAAAAGAAATGTTTTCATTTGACTCAATGTTTCGAAATTAGCGGATATTTTTGAATAAAGCTAACCCTATGTAAAAAATGCAGCATTAATGTCACTTAAGCGAACATAATCATTTTTTAACTATAATGAGGCACATTTTTCAGTGCTGGTACACAAAATGAAAAGAAAAGCACAGAAATGTAGCAGAAATTGCAAACAACTCAGTACAGAAGTGTACTGACTAACAGGGTTATCATTAAATGTTCGTAGGTGATGCTAATGCATTCTTATCTGTTTTTATTGATAACCCTACATGCAATGTCTAAATACTTAGAATAGCATTCTAGTAAAATTATAGCACTGTAATACGTTGATGAGATTTCAGGTATAACAAACCCAATAATTCCGGCTTATAAAACCAAAAATATACGGTATCAAAACCATATATTAGGCAATTTTTCTTTCTAGGTATAGCATTAAATTTGTAGTGTTTCAGTGATACTATGACCTATTCGAATATTTTTAAGTACCAATAAACGCTTAGAAAAATATCGATTTAAAAAAATAGAAAATGCAAAAAACTTAATTTTTTCATCTGTATAGATAATTTTGGTTATAATATACATTATAAAATACAGTGTAAAAATACGGGAAAAAATTACAGTAAAATGCGTTGAAACCCTGACTACGATGCTTTTCACAGTAAAATTCCCTTATGTATTCCTTTTTACAGTAAAATTCCTTTTCAATTCCTTTTTCGGAACATAATCTGATAAACCAAATATTTCAAAGTAATATTCAATTTTCTCTGTAATTAAATAAGTGTTACTGTAAAAATTACGCAGTGTAAAGCTTAACATTAAAAAGGAATTTTACGATAAAGTTCATCTGCTGCACTCAGAGTGCCACAACTTTCCAGCGTAGTTTGAGCAGGAATTTTTTACAGTGTCAAGCAGGAATTTTTTACAATGTTAAATATTTAAAAGTCCAGACTTCACGAAACTCTCTAAAATTATTAAATAAAATAATTATTATAAAATAAGTGCAAAATTTTTGAATAAAATAATTATTATAAAATAAATACAATAATTGCGGAAATAGAATAAATTGCTAAAAGAAAGTATAATATTTTGATTATCTGCAGCAGTGAAGGTAAGGAAGAAGCAAGGGGAAGAACGAGCATGTTGCTGCTTTGGAATAATCCGACAATGATGGATTGGTATTTAAGTAATTGAGTAATCGAGCGTATTTTTCTAACAAATATGTTTCATTTTTGTATCTTTACTACCCAACTTCTTGCTTCTTTGAGAAGTTGCAACATCAATGATAAATTTATTATTTAAAGTTACGGTGACTCAAATGTTTAAAAATTAATGACAATGAAATTTTTTTGGAATTATTTTATTTGTCCGTAATACCGAATTTCATAAATAGAAAAACAGGCATGTTATTTTATTATGTATTAAATTATCTTACGCATCACTAATTAATTCACTCTAGTTTAATTAATATTGAACTCAATATTGAATTAATATTGAAGGAGTTGAAGTTATTTTATAAAGAGATATTGGGAATTTATGAGGCCATAGCGTTAATATCTAGAGAAGGTATTTCGACAAATTGATAGCATTAAATATAGGAAATATTTTCTTTCCACAATTATTTTGTTGTTGAGCTGTAACTAAAACTTCAATTTTTGACCATTGAAAGTTTTTGATTTTTAATATCATCGTTTTTTAATAAGACTATCATTGTTGTTTTGTAAAAGAAATATCTGTGTTAAATTAGATACTATTATCTTTGAATGTATTTTTCTTTCAGGCAAATAATTTGTTTTACTTTTACTACTGTTTAATTATTTCGTCTACTTTTACTACTGTTTAATTATTGCAACACTACATCCTTATCCCAATTTCAGAATAACATGGACGTAGCATTGACATTTGATTTAAAGCAAAACAAATTAGGTACTATTATCTATGAATGTATTTTTCTTTCTGGCAAGTAATTTGTTTTACTTTTACTACTGTTTAATTATTTCGCCTATTTTTATTACTGTTTAATTACTGTAACACTACATCCTTATTCCAATTTCAGAATAACATGGACGTAGCATTGACATTTGATATAAAGTAAATCATATTAGCAAAAAGGTAATTATTGATACGTATTTGTATAAGAAAATTCAACAAACATTTTCCGGAAGATCTTAACTGCAGTGTCTGCCAATCATACTTTTCGTGTTCACATTGATTGGTGCTTTTCTCCCTAAATCTGAATCAGACTATCTTTCAACTGTCACCAATCTATTTTCGACTGTGGAACAATCTTATACGTTACATTTTGCTTGATGTCCCTGTTTTTAGTCAGCAATTCCTGGTGAAATGCCCATACACATGCGAAAGATCGAATACATTTTTCGGATAAAATGTTCTGAAGCTAAATTAATATATGGCATTCAAACCTCGATTTTGAAAGAGTTAATGGAAAGTCCAGAAGAGATTTTATGAAATATTCTCATTTTTTTCCAAAACGTGATTTTATCGTTATTTATCATTTGTGTTATTTGGAATAATAATTGTAGGCATTGAACATTATTTTATTTAAAGTTCTTTAACTATTTTTCAAGAGCCTGCTATCTTTTACGTCAAACAAAAAAAAAATAATTAACAGCTATATATTTGATAAGCTACTGTACGTTCCTATATATTGTACCGAGCACAGCACAGGTGCTCGTATTGATTGGAATTAAATTAAACATTCTTCAAGACGCTAAAAATTTATAAGCAGAATCTTTCATAAAATAAAGCTATTTCTAGCACTCAGTTGACCATGTATTACATCAAAACACAGACATTGAAACCTCAGCTAGCAGTGAACTCGCAGATCAAAACGCGATTATTAGTAGTCACAAGCAGCTAATTACATCTCTGATGAGGCACACTCCTATTTTTATAGGCTTGGCGAGGAAACTCCAGAACTTTCGACTTGATTCTAGACAATTCTCGTATAACTCAGTTAATATTAGTCCTAATTTTCCAGATCCATCATTTTATTGCCAAAATGGTCCCAGAGTGTCGCCAAGTTAGCAGAAATGTCACCAAACCTAGTCTCCCATAAGAAATACACTAGGCGTTATTTTCTCTCTTTAAATTACGTTAGAATTACACAACTTTCCGGCAAACTTTCTAATTAAACCGCTTATTTAGGGTTACATTTGGCTTCATAATGAAAGAATATTCACAAAATTATCGACATATTTACAAATTCGTAACAACTTATTTCAATTTTAGAATGATATAGACGTAGCATTACAGTACTTGATTTGAAGCACGGCGTACAAGCAAAAAAATATCAATTGGTTATTGAATGTTTAGAAAAGAAGCAACGGACATTTTCTATGAAATTCTTGTTTGCAATGTTTGCTAAACGCAATTTTCCTGCTTCCATCGATTAGTGTTCTTCTCACAAAATCTGAATCATAGTATCTAACGACAAGTACGAGTCCGTTATTCTCAGTAGAAAGATCTTTTTTACGTCAAATGTGTTTAACACATGCGTTTCTAATTTATCATTATGATGGCGAAATACCCACACACCTGTGTGATATCAAATATGCATTTCAAGTTAAGTGTTCTCTAGCAAAATCATAAGTCAATCAAAATCTCAATCATTCAATAAATTAGACCTTAAAATGTCATGCTGAATACTTCCTAGGGTTAAATATTTTTATTTTTAGAAAGATTGTATTTTTGAAACTGATCGAAAATTACAGCACTTATAGTAGTTAATATATTAGAGAGCGTGAGAAACTTCTCACAGTAAAAATAAAATATTAAACTGTTATAAATTAAAAGAAATAGAAATGTTCAATGGTCTAATGTTCAATGGCTGAATATATGGCCTAGTTAAAAACTGCAATTTTTGTGAAATCGTAAAAAGGAAAACTAATTACTGCAGAATGTACTTAAGCACTTCAACTTTAACGCTCTGAGAGCTGAACAAATAAAAACAAAAAATAAATTTGAATAACAGGAATGAAACACGAAATGGTAATACTTAAATTATTTCAAGTGTAGCCCCCACCCTAGAATAGAACTTAAATAAATGGCCCAGACTGAATCATATCAATTAAATACTTTGATAAAGAACTTCAATCTGTTAAAGTATAAAATATATTTAAAAATGTAACGATATAAACATTGGTTCATGTTGAATAATTTTATTTTATTTAATAACGAGTGTTGAACAGCTGATCCAATTCTGAATTTACGAGTATCAATATTCAACTTCATAGTCTTGTAATTTTGAACCTAACCCAGAAGATTAGGGAACTCTTGGACCAAGCATTGGTGCAAAATAGCATACGTGGTGAATTTTTTGATGGAACTAACCCTCATTTGCGCTACATGGAGTGGAAAACCACGAAAACCCTCTCACTAAGAGGGGATTCCAACCCCCAATCCGCTTACCACTGAAGATATTTTACAACAGCACTGTAGTCAGTGCGAGCCGGAAGCATGTTCGAACCTTACTCACATCCTTAGGATGTCACTTTCTTTTCTCTATCTCCTGAGCCACACACCGCTGAATCATTACAGTGAAATGCTGAACAGTAATATACTGAATCAGTTTCAGTACTCAGTACATTTAAGACTAAAAATGGTAAAAAAAATGGTTCACGCTTAATAATAATAAAGGAACATTAAATGTTAATACTATCCAATCAGTTAAAGTATGGAACATATTTAAAACTGCAATACTTTAAACATTGGTTAGCGCAGAATCATTAAAATTAAACACTGAACAGTAATATACTTAATCAGTTTAATCATAAGATTATTAAAACGCATTTCAAATTATAATTGTGTAACACAAAACAGTAATTTGTTGAAATCAGTTTAAGTGTTCATCCCTTTACTGCAATGCTAAAAACAATGGTTCACTATGGAATCATAATAACATAAATTCCTTAGATCTGCTTAGTTAAAAACAATGTCGGAAAGTGAATAATTATAATAAAGCATCCAGTGTTAGTTTATTGAAAAAAGTCAAGTTATTCAACAAGTAAAATGTATTAAAAATGAATTTGGAAGATTGAAAAGGAAGAATTGGAAAGAAAAGTGAATTTCGAAATAATTATCATCAGCAAGATACACAGAAATTATTCTATTTAGCAACAACGTTAGCCCTAAAGAAGTTTAAGTTAATAATAAGTCATATAAATAGACCCCAAAATATGAGAAAATTAAAAGTAAATTATTTTTTTAAGTAGAAGTTATGCACAAGTTTGAAGTAATGATACAAATTACAACTGTAAAAATGACCATTCTATACAAAACAGATAATGATAAAAAATGTGAATTATATAAAGGCAGTTTTGTGATAAATGTTAGCCTTAAAAAATCAGAGTACAAAAAGAATAAAATAAAAATATTTTTAAATCAAATGTTACATTTGTGGTAATGATACAAATTAAAAACGTAAAAAAAAGATCATTTATTGCAAAATTAAAAAAATGTAGTCTACTTAATATTTAGTTAGCGAAATCGAAATAAATTTTTTTTGATCGAAAAAGAGAATAATAAACAATTATAGTATATGCTGTTCTTTATTAACATTGACTTCATTTTATAGATAATAATAAACAGATTTCTCGGGCAAAAAAAGTTGCGCAATTAAACTTTTTTAGTATTTTGAAAGATAATTGTAACTTTTCTTTTACGGAATTACGAAAAAGCAAAGTGCGGATGACTTACCCAATTACTGCATCCTCATTAACCGGTTATTCAGAACTCTTTACATTTTCTCAATTTTGTCCTTTATCTTTGAAAAAATGTAAAAGGAAGCAAAAAGAAAGTTTGATTCAAAGATGATTTTTCGCTTAGATATGATGAATCGCTCAAGTTTAGCGTAAAAGAGGAATTGGGTCAAAATATTATTGATGAATAACTTATTAAAGGTAAATGAATGAACTAACTGCATCTAAAGTCCGAGTCATTATTTTTAATTAGAAAGAAAGCGATAGGATTATAATAACAATGATATGCTTCGTTTAATTTAAATACTAACAAATGTTATAAAAGCCAAGTTTCTGATCATTAAGCAATGCTTAAAAGTAAAAAGTGATTTAGTAGTCTAAAAACATTTAGATTTTAAACTATGTGATAATTTAGATTATCATAAACATGATGAGTTTTTTACCTATAAGTTCAGCAGAAAACATGCAATGTCGATTTTAATTTTATGTAAACATGTTTTATCTTTTTATATCAATAAATTATAAATATCAGGTGTCTCTAAAATGATATATTAAAAAGAAAAGAAATGAAATGTATGGTTTGATACTTTCTGCTTAAAAGACCAGGTATTTGACTCCAAGTTTCAAATCTAGTTATCAAATTTTTCAACAGATGGCACTGCTATCTTATAAAATCTATGAAATATTATCACAATAAACCGCTTACATCAACTATCTGGAGAAGAAGTCTACTCTTCATTGAAAGAAAATACTATTGCGCTGTAGGATTTAAGCAATACGTAACTGCATATAGTTCTGCTTTATTTAGTAATCAAATTATATAATTATGCTTTCAAAACACTATAAATGCTTTTAAAAGTTAAGGTCGTCGGACAGATTTATAATTCGTGATATTTTTTATAAGAAAAAAGAAGGCCTTGATACGTCGTTTAAGAGTTAGCGTTCTTGATATTCGTTCGCGTTAGAAGCTTGGCCTTATTCTAGCGAACACTTGTATTCAAATAGGCTCTCTCCATGAGGTTTAACATAAGTTTTTTTTCCTAACTTGCAACAGAGTCTAGTGACAAAATATTTCAATTGAAATTGTCAGATTAGCAGTCACTAACTTTATTTAATAGTTTATTTACGTTAGATGTGCTATTTGAAGAACTTTATGACTAATTTTGAAATTCGATTCATTTATTCTATTTGAATAAATGAATGGTTTCTTAAGGAAAAAAAATCGAACTATACATTTCTATGACTTATGTTTTCTTTATTTTTTTCTTTATTCGTCAACTTCGGTACACTCGGTTGAAGATAGTGCGCTCTTAAAGAATATTTGAATACATTTACAATGTGTATGAGATATTTTAAGAAAAGAAATGAAAGTGATTGGAGAAAACTTTACATTTATATATTTTAGAGTGCATGGAAATATTCTTTTACTGTTTTAATCCGGATCAAATTAAGGTATAAAGTACTGGCACTTGGGTGCATCATCTGTAAAATCCATTTTTTACCGTAAAATATTGCATCGTAATTTTTACAGTAATATTTATTTAATTAGATTGATTCAGTGATTTTACGATAATTATTACTGTAAAAATTACGGAAGCTCAAACGGTACTTTTTACTGTAATTTGATCTGGAATTTCTTACAGTGAAACATTTTTACATAGGACTAATCTTAACATTTTATATTTTTATCAATATTTTTGCTGTCTTGGAATTTTTGTAATGCTTTTCGTAACATTCGTTTTAAAAGATTAGAAATGGTATAAACATTTAACTAACAATAAATTTTAATGCAATGTATATTTTAAAAAAATATTACAAAAAATATTGAAAATTAGTGCTTTTTCTGTATAACTCACACATTTGTTTATAAATTTATTAATAAACTCATTACAATTATGTGACTGTTCATACTGCTATTTTACTATTCTGATTATGTAAGTTTTTAAAAAATAAAAATAATAAAAATAAATGTCTTTCACATCGTCTAACACCAAAGTGCAGAATAATCACTCACTCAGCTTCTAAGATAATTGAATTATAAAAATGGGCAAACTTAAAGTGTGAAGTGAAGGAAAGTTTTACGAACGCTACTCTAGAAAATCAACTTTTATCATAGTAATGCTTTTTCTTGTTCAGTTTTTTAAAGAGTCAAACGTATTATTTTGTCTCGTTCTAAAAAGGTGTATAATTTTTTTTTGTGTTATAAAAATATTTTAAAAATAATACTCTGAATGTATTTTTTTTTTAAATTTCTGAAGCATATAATAACTGATTACGTTTATTGTAAGCAGGAAGATAATTTATTCTGTACAATGCACAAAAAAAGACACACCCTGAGTGATCTAATGATCAGATTTGTGTTAATTAATTAATAGAGGCGATTTTTAAATATCTAACTTTCTTTAAAATTTGGCTTCTCAGAGACTATTTGACAGATTTCTTATAAGTTTTATATTTGCTGCATAAAATTTCATTCTTTAAAATATCGTAAAAACTTGTATTCTTTACAATTCAAAAATATTTCGACTATTATAAATAAAACAATAAAAAATTGTAAAAAATTATTAAATGGTTTTTTTTTGCATGGAATTATCTTTAAATAGACCAATTCCAAAACTGTGTGCAAAATTTTGTCAGTTCGCTTTAAAAATTCTTGAGATACGGTGAAATACACTTAAAGCAAAACTATCATTAAGGGATCCAAACTTTGACCGCACTGGAACTAGACACTATTATTCTCAGATTGCGACTACTCTCTATATTTTCGGGTGAGCTGTGGTGGTTCAAGGGAAATAGCATTCGCCTCCCGTTGAAGTCACTCTGGTTCAAATCCCAGCAATGGCTGTACAACAAGAGTACCGCACTCTGTTCGCACCGCTGACAGTGCCATTTTAAAATATCCATAGGGGTAGACGGATCATGGATTAGATACCTCTTGCCGCCAGTCTTACCGTGGAATGCTTTCGTGATTTTCCTCTCTATGTAACTCAAATATGGATTAGTTCCTGTAAAAATTCCTCCATGAAAGTAAATTTCTCCTAATACTTAATTCAGGAGTTCTCTAATCTTCTGGATTGAGTTCAAAATTACAAGGTAACTGAGTTCAGCATTGATAATCAAAATTGGGTCGGTTCTGTTCAACGACGGTTATAAAATAAAACACAGTTTTAGTTTCAGGAATCATAATCTATCGAAAAAAGCTTTATTAATTCCGAGAAAGTACCTTGGATCTGATTTCGTAACTTAAAATACCATCTTCATCAATTAATTAATGCATCTGTGGTCACCCACATCAAACCATTAAGATTTCCTAGTAAGTGAAAATCCGTTCATTTGATCAAAGGTGTTCCCTTTCTATTTTATTTTATTTTATTTCCTTTTATTTTATTTTATTTTACTTTCTCTTAATAAACATACCTTTTTTTTAAAGGATTCGGCTTTTCAACCCCCAAGATATAGGAGGTAACCAACCGCAATCTGGGAAATATGGTCCTCACAGTTTGATCAGGAGAGTTATCCAAAGTTTGGTCCTCTAACGTTAACTATAATTTTTACTTATTTCGCCCTATCTTTAGAAATTTTTAAGCGATTTTAAAATTTCTTGAGCAAAATTATATGTTTCGTTTATGCAAAGGTAATCCCATGCGAAAAATTGCTTTTAATAAATATTTATTATTTTTTATTAATTTGTTTAATAATAATCGAAAAATTTTTTAATTGCAAGACATAGAATTTTTTTCATCATTTCAAAGAATGTAACTTAACCTGGAAAAATAGAAATTTTGAGGGAAATTGATCGAATAGTTCGTGAGAAATCAAATTTTAAGGAAACTGTATATTTAAAATTCGATTTCACAGAAACTATTCGACTGATTTCGCTCAAATTTAACTTAAATTGAATTTTTTTGCCACGCAAAATTACATTCTTCAGAAAAATGTAAGAAATTCTCTACCTTACTAGTCAAACTTTTTTCAACCATTTTTAAATTGAAAAAATAAAAAAAAATATTTTCTTAAAAGTTATATTTTAAATGGAATTATCTTTAGATAATCAAATTTTATAATTCTGTGGAAAAATGTTCGAATTCTATTAAACATTTCTCGTGATATGGTACGAAAGAAATATAAAATTAACACTAAGGGGTCTAAACTTTGACTGCTCTAATGTCCAAACTATGGGGACTATATTTCCCAGATTGCGGCTACCACCTAAATTTCGGGGGTGAGAAATCCGAATCAGTCGAAAAAAACTGTGTTTATTTATAGAAAATGCGTTTTTGTGTCTGATTTTGTGACTTAAAATATAGTCTGTACTAATTAATTAGCATATTTGAGGTCATCCTCTCTAACCTTTAAGATTGAGACCTAGAACGTGAGGATCAGATCATTAGATCAAAAGTTAGTCAGGGTGGTCTGTATTTTACTTTGCTCACGGTGCATTTTAATTAACCTAATTTTAATTAGCCTAATTAGTTAAAAAAAATTGTGTTTTTGAATCACTAGGTATTCATTTTTATTAAATAAGTTATGGGAATTTTCTGAATGCATGAAAATTTTGTTTCAAAAAATGGCGCATATTGGAATAAAAATAATTAATTTATATCGTAAAATTAATAACTAATTAAGTAAAACTGCATGCACTCTGTATCGCAATGATCCTCTTTAACATATTTTTATAATATATGTCAAAAATAAAGTGATAAAAGTATGCGCACTAGGGATAACAGGTTTATATTCATTGAGAGAGAAACATAAATGCTATCAAAACCAGTCTAATTACTAGTGAGTACAGTGGAACGAAAAACAACAAAACCAATTTAGTTGTTTGATGAAATTTTGAAGTGTTTCTGACTATCACCTTTCAAATTCGCAATGTTTTCTTCGTTGTGAGCAAAAAAGGAATCATAAGACAAAACTTTAATAATGCATGATATAATAAAAATGAAATAAATATGTGTACAATAATTCATAATGTCAAAAAATAAAATAGGAAACGCCATGGAATTCATGCATTTTTAATCGAGAAACACTGATAAAATGTCTACTCCTGCAACAATTATTTTTGACTACAAAGTATTTTCAAATAGCTTGTGAATGTTTCTCGGATAAACAAATTGGACAAAATATTATGCCTTTTTTCTATTCTACTAAAATTTTATTAAGAAAAATATCAACATAAATATGAATCCATATTTATTAGCTCCATGCTGAATCGTATTGCCATTGAACAAACTCAAAAACCGTTCTGGATGCTTAATTTATACCAAAAAATATGTTTTAATATCAAAAATTTCTTTCCAAAGGCAATAAATTCAATTATAATCAATGAAAGTTTAAACTATTTAAAATGCATGCAAGCAAGAAAGTTAAAAATTATTAAAAGATGCTTGCAAAAGCGCTCAAATGTTCATACTTTTGGTTGAAACTTATATTTGATATAAGAAAACAATGTTTCAGATATTAATTTCTATCACATAACGCTACAAAATTATGCATATCATAAATTTTTTTTTCTGAAATCAACGTACCAAATTTTTACCTTAATCTCAGTTACCTTCCCCTTTCAGAAGCCACAGATATGTCTTATACATTAGCTTTGAAGACATTTAATGCATTGCAAACTAAATTGCAATTATTATTACTACAGCAAAACTATATTAACCATAAAAATTATAATTTAATTACACTATAAAAACATTTGGTGTGTAGTGGTTGCCATTTTTAGTGCTGCGGCAAACTAAATGCATTTTTTAGTTCATAACTGCGGATATCGTGCGAAATATTAAATAAAATTTGTAAAATAACAATTGTTTCAAATGATTAGCACTAATGTATAACTAAAAATGTGTTTGTAGTTTTAAACGAAATATATTTTTGCAACGAAGTGATAAATTTATTCTAAAGCACATGAAGAGATATGTTGTCGGTAAATAATTAAACAAAAAATGAATGAATGAAAGAATATAACTTTAACAATGAAAAATTAAATAAAAAATGTGACAGTATACACTGTAAAAAATCTTAGTTTACCTCAATGCCAAAAATGGTGGCAACTGTACAACAAAATTTTTACAATATAGAACAAAATTGCAAAATTATTAAAACTACAAACTAAATTCAATGTGTTGTGTTGTTGTCGTCCTTTAAGGCCTGTTTACACGGTCCAATTTCTTGAATCCGAGAAATTGGACGGATTTCTCTGTTCAAGAAATTGGATGATTCGTTGACACTATTTAAGTTCTTGAATGTCGCTGATTCGTTGAAAGAAAAACTTGCGCATGCGCATTGTTCATATTCCACATTATAAAATAATGCTTACATAAATTTAAAATTACTAAATAAATTCAAATAAAATCATAATAACACAAATAAACCGCAGCAGATCAGTTTATTTGGACTAAAATATATGAAAACAGACAAGAAGATGACATAATTTGCTGCCTGATTGTTGACGTCACAAAACCTAAGACGCTGATTGGTTAAGAGAGAAAAAACTTGGATGGAAAGTAGAACATGCTCTACTATCGTCCAAGAAGTTGGACCAAGTTCTTGGATGTTTGTTTACACGATCAAAGCTCAAAGCAAAACAAGTTTCCATCAATATCAATCAATCTCTGTCCAAAAAATTGGATCGTCTAAACAGGCCTTTAAGGCAAGGGTTGCGATTGTTTATGTTTTCCAGTGGCTCCATCTATGGACAAGAATTTGACTTCTGCCGCACCTATACTTCACACCCGTACATAGGGCGGACCTTTTCACACATCCATTCATTCATCAGCAGATCGTCATTTTGACTTGAACCCGAGAACGATCAATCTCCAATTTAGTTCCCTATAAAGTTAGAATTTGAAACAGAAACATGGAGGACTTTGTGATTCGAAAGATTTAACGAGCACCAGCCACCATGTACTACACGGGGAATCTTCGATATTCTGAATTTGAACTTCCGTTCCCACGAACGTGAGTCCAGCGCTCTGCCAGCCAGAATATCCCGGCCCAATCTAAATTCAATAGAACTACATAATCAATATAATTACGATTAAAACAATGTCAGCAATTTCATCACACATTATAATAAAACTAATTCTTAAATACAAAATGTAATTTCACTACTAAAATACACTGTCAATAAAACTGCAGTTATGAAGAAAAATTTCCGAAAATAAAAACAAAAAAGAAATTTTCAAAACGGGAATATCCTTGCAAACAATGACTTCCAGACTATTAAATCTTTGTATATTTTGATAGTCTATATGTAACCCTGATATCCAGAGATACTACAACATAATACAACAGAGATACTACATTAAGTTCGATGACGTGAAGCAAGGGGTTAGAGATTACATCTATAAAACTTTTTAAGAAATAAAAAGTAAACGAAGTCCATGGGGGATCAAAATTACCCTTGAGTATAAAACAAGCAGTTTGGGAAAAAAACTGTTTCTCAAAAATTCATTTACGATTTCGAATTTCTCAAAGAAAAGTGAAGGGAAAAAGAAGTTGTTTTATTTGTAATTACATTTTAAAAACGAAAGAAGCGGATGAAACTTTAAGAAATATTTTCTCTGATTTGAAGGAATATTGTTTTTACTTAAGCCCTTTTAAGAAGTTTACAAAATAAACGTTTATTTATATTTTGAATTGTTTGTTTTATACTGAAAAGTGTTTGACACTTAACGCGCAAAAAACTGTTTATTCAACAAAAATCTAATGTTTTTTTTTTCGAAATACGATGTCTCGTGCAAATAAAATTCCTTTCCTATTTTTCATGAAACACTTTATAAATCACCGCCTAGTAGACTATTTTTAACATACATTTGTTTGCATTCTAACTTCGTTCCAAATTAAAAATTTTACATACTTTATTTCATGCTCTTCTTTTTGTTTGTTTTCTGAGATCAACTTTTTATTAGAGTTTTGTGTTATGCAAATACTATCTTACTCATGTATCACACATCATGAAAAAATACAAAACAAACAAATGTATAATATACAAGGTATCTTATTATTTCATTTCTAAGAAAGTAAGACATTATTAAAATATAAAGTTCCAAGCATCTAAAATAAAGTTTATTCTTACGATTTTCAAAAACATTACACACAAACTTTAAAAATTGTATAATGATTAGAATTGTATAATGATTAAAATTGTAAATGATAAAAATTGTATAAAATTGTATAATGAAAATTTTTTGTTTTAGTTTCTTGGAACTTAATTTTTTTAATAATGACTTGATTTTTTTACACTCTATTGCAGGTTAGGAAAAAAACTATTAACCCTATAGAGTGAACCTGTTTGCAACTAAGTGCACGCCAAATGGATGTCAAGCTTGCAGCGCAAACGTAATCAATGTCCCCCAAATCTTGAAACGATGTTGCACAGCCTCCTTTTTTCTTGTTTTCCTATCACTAACAGTTATTAACAAAAATGATGAATTAACAAGTAATAAGAATTTAGAATAATTATGTTTAAAAGTCATAACAAATATACGTCTTTCTGTTCTCATTTAAAGAAACTGATAAAAGAATGATAAATATTGTTTCTAGCAGACTATTTTCTTCAACAGTGAAACGAAAGTAAAAATTTCTTATCTGGCATTTGATTTGTTAAGGGCATGTCAGCATAAGACGTGCCATTTTTAGTAGTCCAATCAAGTCTAATGATCTTGCAATGTCATATAGTTGTTTCTTTTTCAAGAATGAAGGATTCTTGTTTATTGAAATGAGTCACCAAGTCTAGGATTCAAGTTAGGCTACGAAACTATAACCTTTTGTATTTAATAACTCTATGATATATATCGTAAAAGATAGCTCGAATTAAATTTCTGCCTGACGTGTTTAACTTCATAATCTTTTATATTGTTTTGAAAGCATATTTATATAATTTCATAACGAAATAAAACACGGAACTATATATAGTCGTGCATGATTACTTAAATCCTGTACTTCAATTGTTTTTTTCTTAACTTGCAATGGAGTATAGTAATGATGCATACCTTGTATACTATACAAGATATTTTATACAGCAAATTAAAACAGAGAGCAATACGACACAGAATTCGTACAATCTAATTTGGTTTTCGATTTTTATTTTTATATTTGATATCTTCTTTTCTTGACACTTTGATATTTTAAGAATGAAATTAAATAAAAAAAATACTATTAAAATTTAGACTGAAATTAGAGTGCACGGATATCTATATACATATATTTCACTTACACAGCACGAATAAATTCCTCATTTCTTTTTTGCGTTGGCAGCAGAGAATTGAAATGTGAGCTGTAATTGGCGTGAAACGCACAAGTTTACATAATTATTGTTCTATTTTTGCAAGTTTTTCGACTGCATGTCATTTATATTAATTTGTCATTTATATTAATTTAAATTTTTTTTATTTTAATAACTTATTATTGATCAAAAATTTTACATTTCTAAACAGGAATTTTTAAGACTTTATGCTAAAACAAATTTCAAATGGGTTTAACTTAGTAGCGAGCAAGGTGAGCATGGTTTGCCAAGTAAACCATGTAATATTGCATAGGAATCTTCGGGGATTGAGGAACGTCAGTGAACAGTGGGTGGAGTCAACCAGCATAGATGCATTCCCGGTACGTGGAAAGACAAAATCTACAAATACCATGAGTTATTTACTTGTCTTTATATTTATAGTTATTTAAACAAGCAAACCATATAAGATAAGGTAGCAATCTTCGGCTGCTGGAGAAAGTTATCGAATAAAATACGGAGTTTAAGAACAACTAACATTCTAAAACATTCTAAGAATACCCACAGTTGTATAAAAGAAACAAATATATCGGAGATACAAATTAATTAAGCCATTATTTAAACACGAAGTGCCAAGCATCTAAAATAAAAATAAAAGTTTATTTTTATAAATTTTAAAAACATTATGCACAATATTTATATCTACTATTGAAATTGGGGTTAATTTAAATTTTATTTATATATTTACGTATAGATAATCCAGCTTTATTGCGTTCATAATTTTTTTTTACAGTATTTAAAATACACTAGTCATAGCGTATTATTATTATTATATTATAATAATTTTCATTTATTATTTTATTATTATTACATTATAATAATTTCTATTTATTGTTTTATTATTATTATATTACTATTATTATTATATTATTATTATATTATTATTATATTACTATTATTGTTATTATATTATTATTCTTTTTATTATGATTATACTTCATTATTATTTAACAGATCCAAGTCTTTAAATTATTGCGCTATTTAAAGCATCTCATGCCCTAAAATGACTGTTCTTTATTAACCAAGAATATTTAATCTTTCCCCACGATAAGCATTTAATATTTTCACATTAGATGAGCAAACCTTGAGATAACTAGCTACTTTTATAAGAGCATGATACACACACTGTATTATTTAAGAAACCTCTTATCATTATCGTTCTAAGAATTTGAGCGCGATAAGCAAATCTATGTTAACTATACTTCTAACCTAGTTATCTTGGCAATACTTTAAAAGCAACAAAATGTAAGGTTGTACCCAAGAACTACATTGAACTTGATTTTTAACTATATTAATTGAAATTATATATTACATAATGAAGTTTTAGATATACTTTAAGACCGATAGGCTTTTATAATAAGTATTTAACTGTAGCTACAAATTTATAGCTGTTTTTAAATTATATTTAATTTATTTCAAAATATTACGATAATTAATATTAAGACTCATCAATCTTAATGATGGGTCTTAAAAAAATTTCGAATTTTTCAATAAAATCTATCCTAAAAAAAAAGTTAAAATATCGTTTAAAAAGGAAGTTTTGGCGAAGAATAAATTGGTACTTAACGAATTTTCATTTCTATTTTTTCTTTTTCAGCCTAAATACGAAAATATTCTTGTATGAGTTATAAGGTCTGCATAAGTAAATGCTTCTTATTTTTTTATTCTTCAATTTATTTTAACTTTCGATAGGGACAAGTAATAATTTTGTTGTACGAAAAAGAAAACTGTTAAAATTACTGCTCTCGATAGTAATGACATTTCTGGAAAAATAGTCATATTTCTGGTTAATGATACCAAAATATATGATACTTAAACCGCTCATTTGGTAATTTTTCCGTTCCTACGGTAACGGCTTATAGAAAAGTCTAGTTTTCAAAATTATAGTTCTAATTACCATGCATTTAGTAAAAAATGCAAAACTGAAAATCAAATTTAATCAAGTAAATGGTTTTTTAAGTCAGGCTCTAAAGTATCATGATAAATTGCTAAATTTTACCACACTTACCAAATGTTATGTAAAATATTGTAAAACCATATTTTATCGTTAATTTTATTACCAAAGCCTTTAGTTAAAAATTAATAAGTTTTTTGGTGTTCCCATACAGCCAGAAACTCGATAAATTTTACCATATTCTGGTAGTTTTTGCCATATTTTTTTTCTCATTGTTCAAACCATTTGAATGCCCTGTGTAATAAAATCTATATTAATTATTCTTTGAGTCAAGATAACTTGACGGTATTTCAAAAACAACAATAGGTAATGTTTCGCCAAAGAACTATCTTACTTCAATTTTTAACAATTCTAATTGAAACTAATTATTACAGTTAAAAATTTAATATAAAATAAATCAAAAAGCCGTTTCTGTAACTTTTGATGTTTCACGTAAAATATTATGAAACACATTCATAATAATTTTTAAAAACTATTTAACTCAGTTTATAATAATACACCACCTTCTTAATACTTGATAAGTCATAAAAGTTATTTGATTCTTGTAATATAACCAGCCCTAAAGACAAAATCAGAAAAAGGAAGAAAAATAATGTAAAGGCTAGGAACAAATTGGTACTAAAACAGTTTCAGTTTTATTTTTTCTTCTTGGCTTAGAAACGAAACTATTTTTGTATAATAATGAAATTATTATGTTATTAAACAAGTTAAATGTTTCTGATAAGCAAATAATTTAATTTATTATAACACTCTATAGAAAGGGTTTTCAACCTTTTGCACCCTAAGGCCGCATAATTGGGAAATCCCATGAGCCACACATCTGCAAGATAATATAGTATAGTGAAAGAAATTTATTAGAAAGGAAATAGAAGTTAATTTTAACATAAACAAATATTGGTGTTTTTTCTCGATGGAAAAAATATTACTACTCTGAGGGAAAAATATGGTAATATTTAAGGTTCTCAATAAGACACTAAATAAGGTACGACAATTTTTATAAATGCGTTTTGGTAAAATCAAGAATAAAATATTGTTTTATGATACGTGATATAATTTGGTAAATGTGGTAAATCATGATGTCTTAGAGCTTGGCATATAAACCCCTCGTTCCGTTAAATTTATTTTTTATCTTTGTACTTTTCACTAAATGTGCGATATTAAGAACTATGAATTTGAAAATCAGAAATTTCAGTAAACTATTGCCATATAAAGAAAAATATTACGAAATGAATGGTTTAAGTACTGTATATTTTGGTTTTTAATACCAGAATTATGGGAATTTTTTTTCTTCCAAAAATGCTTGTACCGTAGTTCTTTTCTTCGTGTGCGTTGAAAATACTGTTTCTGAAAATTTTTGTGTGTATTTCTCACTGTCATGATAGAAAAATTTTAAATAAAACAATATGAAATTTTTAGAGAAAGTTTAAAGTATTTTCTAGAGTCAAATCGTTGATGATAAGATTATAACTATTTGAGTTATTTTATTTTAGAGTTGGAGATTTCTTTTTTAAGGCAAATAATTCAGTCAAGCGAAAACTATTAGCAGAGGAATCATGAGTTGTTTACAACCACGTATCTTTATGTCTGTAAATGAGTAACTCGTTTCAATTTCGTTTTAAATTTCGAATAAGATTTGGAGTAACTTAATTGTTTATGCCAACGCTTTTTTGATGTAAAGATAAAACCAATGCCTGTAAAATCATATTTTTTTGTAGTTACGGATAATTATGACTGAAAACAAATGAAGAATTTGTCCATTATTATATTTTTGATTTTTTTTTCGGAAACAGTCTTGATGTTTTTTTAAACTATCCCGAAAGGTGAACGAAATATATACTTTTTTCCTTCATTTGGACAGAACCAAAGCTAATTATTCCCCTTTTGTTTAAAAAAATTATAATTGTTTAAATTAAGGGAATTAATGTTAAACACTTGTATAAACTAATATCGAGAGGTCTTATATGCCTTTTACTGGCGGTGCCTTCGTTTTCCTTCTCATTCATATGACGTCAGACTATCTTTTCCCCCTTCTTCCTTTAATGTTCTTATTTGTTTCAAGGAATGATTTTTTCATTTTGAATCTGTATGATTCTAAATTATTGAAACATTTCCGTATTTTGTTATGCTTTGCAAGTTTTAGAGCTCAGACGAAAATTATTGAAAGATTATCTAGTCATAAGTATTTTTAAAATAAATAATAATGACAGAAGTGTGCAATAGGAGAAAGTTCTCTAAATTAATTAAATCTCTGAATAATTTAGAACCACGTGACCCCCAAAAAGACCAACGAAGATTTGATAATTAACTTAAAGAAAAACGGAATAAATTGAAACATATGATTTGCTTTGTTTTGTAGATGACATCATCGAATTTATTCTATCCAACCTTCAAACCCAAATCGACTGAATGATAGGGCTGATGACTGAAATGTAAAAAAAAATTTCTGTCAGATTGGATCCATTTCAATTAACAATATTTGCACGTGTTTTCGTTAATTTTACAACCACGTTGTTACTGCAAATAGAGACTATTTATAAAACACTTTTATCACAATGTTTAGTCAGCCATTCCATCCGTTGAGGAATTTTGTTACTAGTTTGAAAATTTTCGAGAATATATAGACTTGATTTCCTAATCAAATGTTTAGTTATATAATTTTATCTAAATATAAACTATTCTACTATACTTACACTGAGAAAAAACAATGGTCAAAATTGTCAGAAAAAGATAAAATTTACTGTATTTTCGGCTCAATGGGAACACTAAATATTTAATATTTTTACTGAGGCTCTTTGGTAATGTTTTTGGCAACATTTATGTAAAATATCATTTGATAATGTGTGAAAAAATTTGGTAAATATGGTAAAATTTGGCAATTTTGTTATGATACCTTAGAGCATGGCATTAAAGGCCATGTGTACGGTTGAATTTACATTTAAGTTTTGTATTTTTATTAAATATGTGGTTATAAAATCTATAATCTTAAAAGCAAGAATTTCTGGTAACCGCAGCCACATAGAGGAAAAAATAAACATTTGTTTTGTTCAAATATCATATATTTTGGATTTTATTACCACAATTATTGCTTCCTGTATCAAAACTGTCACTGGCATACAGTACGGTAATTTTTCCAGTAATTCTTTCCTCGTGTTGTTAAATTTCAAATTATTTTTGTCATTATTAATTTTTTTAAAAGATGTGTAACATTATATCCTTTGCAGAAATAGATATTTCTATGCCTGACAAATTCATGTTAAATTTTAATTTTGCATTTTTTCGCTTTTTTTAAAACGAAAGTATCTAAGTCACAGAAGATAAAAAAATGTTTAGTTGTATATTTTTATTCAAAAAACTATTGTGCAATAATTGTAATATTGTACAATATGATAAATACGGAATGATTTTCGTTATTAAGTTCGTACACGATGTGTTATATTTATATGCATTTCGAAATTTAAAAATAAGTTACAATTACAAAATCATTTATCCCAAATCATGTATTTAAAATAAAGTTTTTTAGTTAATTTTATTTTCATAAATTCATTTAATAAATAAAATCTAAATTATATATATTCTTTCAAAAAAAATTAAAAAAAAACTATTATAATATAAATCTAATTATTGTCAAATCTAATTATAATATTTAATTAATTCGAATTTACTCATAACGAGACATTTAATTTAAAAGCTGAATTCAATTACTGCAATTTTTTTGAGTATTTCAATTATATCGAGAAACTAAAAATTAAAATTCCTTTGTCGCGTACTTATTAATAAACTTGTCGTTTTTGAAAAATAACTTAAACCTCGCCGTGATTGAAAGTAATTCTAAATTTGAATATTATTTTTATACGACTTAATTTTAATAAAAAAATGGAATTAAAGTCAACACATGAAATGGAAGGTGTGTCATTAATGTCATGAGACTAAGTGAAAATCCGCACTTCATTTCATTATTTTTTACAACCGTTATAGAATTATTAGAATAAGAAAAATGAACCTCTTGTTTTTGATGGACCGATTTTTAAATATCGCTTCAAAGTATTAAGATTTTCTGGTTTCATAAAGACGCTAAAAATCTAAAAATTATTAAAAAAATATTTCTTACATATTTTTAATAGGTTATCCCTTTTTATTCACATTCGCTAAGTTTAATCGTTGAATAAATATTTTAAATTACATATTTGAGATGTAATAAAAATTTGGTGATAATTATGAAAAGTAACTCTCTTATAATCTCGTCAATTACCTAATAAAAATATTATAGGAAGAATATTCTAGATATCGAACCCCTTCATAAAAATAATTCCAATTTTTTTTAAATGTAAATCGAATTTTCTGTATCGTTGATTCGGAAAAAGGCAAACGTTTTTTGTTAATCTTTCTGGATTGTATGAAAAAAAAACACGGAGATAAAAGTTTGATCAAAACTACAAGGATATGGAAAAAGTTACCGTAGTTCTGGCTCTATGGAAACACCAAAAAGCAGGGTACTTTTTTTCCCTAAACGCTTTGGTAATGACTTTTGGTAGAATTAACAATAAAATATGTTTTATTACTATGATGTTTGGTTGTAAATGTGGTAAAATTTGGTCATTTTATCATGATATCTTACAGAATGGCATAAAAACCTTTTATACGATTAAATTTACTTTTCAAAATTATATTTTTACTAAATTCGTGGTAATAAGGAACTTAATTTTGAAAATCAGATTGAATAGAAAAGCTACAAATTGAATGGTTTAAATACCATAAATTTTAACTATATTACCAGAATTACGGCTTATTTATCAGATAAGACTCGAGTAGTCTATTACCTGGACTATTTAGCCCTGCGACAAAAGCAGTTTTAAAATCAGTAGGACAAACTTAAAAAGAAAGAAAAAAGAATCATCGTAGCACCATATAGGGCAGTGTTTCCCAAACTTATGACTTTTGTGAACCCTTTCTAAATTTTTCGCAACGCTGTGTACCACTAATAAAAAATTAATGTATTTTTTTAAAAATAAGTTTTTCTTTTTGGTACAAAGTTTTGTTAATAAGTTTATTTGCATCAGTGAGAAGGATGATATTATTATTGGTACGATAAAAAAAAATTGCACGAAAGTTAAAAATCACAACTGACTGTCGTCACTACTAATTATAGAATGTTAACTCTGCAAAAAATAGCCAATAGAAAAATAAGTACTCGTTAATTTTCCTGACTAGCTTTGTTTTTAAATAAAACCTTTTGAAATTTTCTCTTGTTGCAAGATACTTCGCATAAGAACGCGTACCCCCGTTAAACTGTTCCCGTACCCCTGGGGGTACGCGTACCACACTTTGGGAAGCACTGATATAGGGTATAAAAAAACTATAATAACTTTTCTAGGCCCACATTTGACACATAATATTAGTGCTGAAGTAGAATGGTAGTGTAGATTCTACAGTTCTTTTCAATATTTATTTTATGACAGGGCAGTGAGATTGTGTGTAATTGTATTATGTAATTTACTTTTTAATTATATGGTTTAAAACTAAAAATACCACATTTGGTGAAAAAATTTGTAATCTGGGTACCAATTTTATGAAGATAGATTGAAGATTCAGGGGTGCCATATTATGGAGAAGGGACTCTGGGTGCCAATTTATATTGGTGATGATGATAGGCAGGTGAGGTTGGAGTTTGTATTATTGTATTCGTACAAAGGGCCAGTTGAAGACAGTAATGAAAACAGAAGATGATGAATACAGAAGGGTGATGAAAATAATAGTTGAGCCGGATTAGAATTAATAAAAAGGCTTTTATTTTATGTATAGTATTTGTAGAGCTCGAGATACAAAACTAAATATTATCCATAAATTTCAGTTGAATCAATTCTGCATAATAATATTAATAAGGACAGGCCGTGGGAGACAAATCCCCACGACCTGCCTAATCAAA
Source organism: Parasteatoda tepidariorum (assembly GCF_982258835.1). NCBI lineage: Eukaryota > Metazoa > Arthropoda > Arachnida > Araneae > Theridiidae > Parasteatoda > Parasteatoda tepidariorum. Next base: position 70,270,331 of record NC_141762.1, on the reverse strand, counting down.
AGCCAAATTTAAAAAGTACGTGTAATTTGTTCCGATCGGACACAGAAGCATGGGTAGGAGATCCAAAATTGGCGATTTATTAAAATATAGCATAGCCAAAACAAAGCCAATCAGCATATCAATATTGGGTTTCAAATAATACCTTGGCGATCACGAGTCGCCAACAAATTTATGTGAATTATTACAACCATGCAACCGAAACATTTAGCCGTTGGAAAATTAGAATAAAAAGTTATAAATAGATTTTTGTTTTCGATTAAAGGCGACAGTGAATATTTTTCGATTAAAGGCGACAGTGAATATATAAGTCTGCATTAGTAATGAAATAAAAAAAAAAGTATCCGTTACATTGATCTGGAAGAGAAGAAATAAATATTTTATGCTCATTTAAAAGATTAAGTTTTTGATTTATTTTTAAATGTAATTCTATTAATAAAGAATCAGCTTAAGTAATGAAAGATATTTTAAAAGATAGAAAATAAATATGTGTATGCCAATTCTGGCATCACATATATCCCCGCTGAACACAGAAAAAAATATGTATATATATAGATATTTTTTTTTTTTTAAAGTACTGGATCTCCCCCATGTTACAAAAAAATTTTATGCATTAAAACATAATATATCCATGGAACACATAATATACACTTATGTATAGTTAAATATCAAAGCAAAATTATTATTCAAAAAAATTTTTAGACATCATTCAGTTATACTTCAAAAATATATTTTCAATATTCATGTTATTAAATCTTATGTTGATGTAAAATTAGCTGAGCATTGTCCTCACCTGGACAGGATATTCTAATCTCTCTCAAATTTGAGAAAACTATATCAGTAACAAATAACATAATTTGCAAAATCATTTCATTTTACCATATATTTTCCTTATTATCTATACTTTTTCACATTGATATACATAAAATTTTTAAACATATAAGTGCAATTTATCTTATCATATTCTATATTTCTTATTATAAGTTAATGAAATGTTTATTACTATGAAATATTCAAATAATTATAAGTGTCAATAAAAATTCTTTAGTTTATTATTAAAAACATACTGAGCAGAGCATATCATTCAAAAAAATATGAGCTTTTATTTTAGCTCTAAACAAACAGTTGATCAGACTGTTATTTTATTTACCTAGGTTTAGTCATCCCTTTTTCATAAGGGGCAAAATTATCATCTCTTATATTTCAAGAGGCAAAATTTTCATCTCTTATATTTCAAGAGGCAAAATTATCATCTCTTATATTTCAAGAGGTAAAATCATCTCTATTATTTCAGAGGCAAAATTATCTAAAAATGCAGCATGTATATCTATATTTTTATTTAAATTTTTTTTTTTAACCTTTGAACTAACTAATATGACCTAGAAAGCATGTGATCAGGATTCCAACCTGAATTTTTGTGACACAATGTATTAACTATTATACTATCACAGCTATCTAGTATTAAATTCAAGTTAAAATAATTTTATAGTTTTTTTTTTAACCCTATCAACTTTTGAATTAATGTTATAGCAAGCCTATGATCAGGATTCTAACCTGAATTTTTGCATACTTGATGCATTGTATTATCATTTATACTATCATGGCTCTATATTATATTCAAGAAGATAAAAGTTATTTATTTATTTTATTTTTTACTGCATCTATAAAAATTCACTTCATTTTAATGAAGGAAAATATTGTCATCTTATATAAAAATGCTCAATTATTCTTATTTTGAATTTCATGAATTTATTTTTAGCTCAGTTGGACACTTATTTAATAAAAATTAAAATACTCAAAAAAATATTCGACAATTGCATTGTTCAAATCAATGGATTTTTTTTTATATATATAATAAAATTTCTGAATTTATTCATGTTTTGATAAAACAAATTATTCGTGAGTAACTATTTGAATCATCCCTATTGAATATGCACTTGCAATGAATAAAATGGCTTACTTATGTAAGAGAAAAACTATTCGTGCTCAATATAATAGCTATTGTAAAATTAAAAAAAAATATTAGATGAATTATTTTATTACTATGTTCATCTTATTATAAAAATATCTCTATGTCACTTAATGAATTTTAATTACTTGGCACCTAAGTAAAGAAAATCACTATAAATCATTCCGCACAGATGCCTCCATGCAAAACAACAGCAACAATGAGACAGTTAATGAAATTTTTAATTGAAGAAAAAAATATATAGGTTGAATTCTTTAATTTTCAAACACTCATACCAACCTAACTTCTAAAGGACTGGAATATCAGATTAATATGGTTTCATAAGATAACAAAAGTGTGTAATTGTGTTTATTATTTTACTTCTTAAAATAAATCTGGGTGAAATTATGTTACACTACTATAAGTACTGATTAAGAATCACTTTGGGATAACTTAATCCTTATAATACATTTTAATAACATGTTATTCCCTGTTGTGCTTTTGTGTAGATGTCAATATTCCATATTTAAGTACAGTTATCTTATTTGAAAATTTCAACATTTCAAAAAAATAGATAGTTAATTATTGATATTATGAGCACTTCAAAATAACTTAATTAGCTTGAAGCTAATTTAAATTGCAAAATTTAAGTGTGCATAAGGGTTTATAAAATATATCATTATTATTATCAGTATTATTTAAAATACATTTCTGGTTTTGTTTAATAACATTTGTAAATAAACAACAATAATTTTAAAAATGCACTTGAAATATATAGTATATCAATTTATGGTAAACAGTATAAAATCAATTCCTATTTATTATAATATTGCAATTCTTGACAATGATCAACCCAAAATATTAACGGTAACATAAATAATGTTAAAATGACCAATTAAATCAGACAAAATTGAAATTCTTTTTATGAACCAATATATGATACGAATATTTAAGTTCTGTTATTCTTAATTAGATAGCAAAATTTGATTGCAGAAATTAATCCTTGATAATAAATTTATACATAAGTAGAATGTCAAACACCTCACGATCTGTAAATACAAGATACCTAAAGAAACTTCACATGCAAATCACACCTAACCAACACTATAATCATTTCTTGTTTTGCTTTGAAGAAATTGTCTGTTATATGAATACAAGAGTTGAAGAAATTTTTCAAATTAACAAAGTTTGCTTACTGGTAAAATCAGATGCAGAAACACTAAAGCTCCCATAACACCATAAAAACAGAACGCAAGAAAGTCTGAAAACATTCCTTGTAATTTACCAAAAATAAATTTCTTGAATACCAAAGTATATTTACATCGTTCAGTTCAGACATTAAAATAGTTTAATTCACGAGTTATAGGCAATTTGAAATCATAACTCAAATATCATTTTATAGAATAATAAATGTGGACAATAAAAACTCTTAAATGTTATTGCTAAGAACAAATAAAAATTCCCTAAAATCACTGAAAACATCATTAATGTTCATTTTTAAAAAAATGCAACACTCGAATAAAATATATAACACTCGATTTTTTTTTATAGAAATCAAAAATATGGAAAAATTGATTTTACATATCATTTCTTTTGTATATTGATTAATTACAAATCCTTATCATTGAAATAAAAATATAAACTAAATTATTCAAATCCTGTGAAAATATATTCGTTTCAGAATTCAAGTTAATTCCAACAATAATTCAATTTTCAATAAATTCTTCAACTGTATAAACATCACCAAAAGGCTAATAATAAAATCAAATATGCCGCTTAACTGGATAAATTACAAAATTTCAGGTTGTAATTAAATAAAATTAAAAATTTTCTATTATATTTTAAACTTCTAAAAAATTTTTTAAGTCAAATGCTCTATCAATTTGTCATACAAAAATTAAAATTCAATTAAATGTTGTAAACATGAAATATAATGAATTATAATAAATACCAAAAAGGATACGAAACTGAAGAACGTTCGATGAAGTTGTAAACGAAATCAGAAGCAAGACGAGAGTTGAAGGAAAAACAAATTTAGTTTCTTCTTTATGATGAATCATAAATTAATAGATATTTCTTTCGAGTAGCGTAGGAGGGGAATGTCGAACATCAGACGAAATAGAGCAACGTAAACCATTCCAGGGTCAAGTTTCATACAGTTCCATAATTCCAATTCCATTCGCTGCATTGCAAATTCTCCGCTAAGCATCAGCTCCAGTATGAAGTAGTGGTTTGAAGTAGCCGTGAAGATAAAAATTATGAGTTGAAGATCAGCATATTATTTTTGCGTTGTAAACCCAATATTTCGCTCCTTGTAACTAGGCACCATTTTTTGGTGAAAAAATTTTGTAATCTGGGTACCAATTTTATGAAGATAGATTGAAGCTTCAGGGGTGCCATATTATGGAGAAGGGATTCTGGGTGCCAATTTATATTGGTGATGATGATAGGCAGGTGAGGTTGGAGTTTGTATTATTGTATTCGTACAAAGGGCCAGTTGAAGACAGTAATGAAAACAGAAGATGATGAATACAGAAGGGTGGTGAAAATAATAGTTGAGCCGGATTAGAATTAATAAAAAGGCTTTTATTTTATGTATAGTATTTGTAGAGCTCGAGATACAAAACTAAATATTATCCATAAATTTCAGTTGAATCAATTCTGCATAATAATATTAATAAGGACAGGCCGTGGGAGACAAATCCCCACGACCTGCCTAATCAAAAGCCAAATTTAAAAAGTACGTGTAATTTGTTCCGATCGGACACAGAAGCATGGGTAGGAGATCCAAAATTGGCGATTTATTAAAATATAGCATAGCCAAAACAAAGCCAATCAGCATATCAATATTGGGTTTCAAATAATACCTTGGCGATCACGAGTCGCCAACAAATTTATGTGAATTATTACAACCATGCAACCGAAACATTTAGCCGTTGGAAAATTAGAATAAAAAGTTATAAATAGATTTTTGTTTTCGATTAAAGGCGACAGTGAATATTTTTCGATTAAAGGCGACAGTGAATATATAAGTCTGCATTAGTAATGAAATAAAAAAAAAGTATCCGTTACATTGATCTGGAAGAGAAGAAATAAATATTTTATGCTCATTTAAAAGATTAAGTTTTTGATTTATTTTTAAATGTAATTCTATTAATAAAGAATCAGCTTAAGTAATGAAAGATATTTTAAAAGATAGAAAATAAATATGTGTATGCCAATTCTGGCATCACACCACAGATGATAGGAAAACCTGTAAAGAACGCCTAAAAAAAGATGTTTTTAAATATATATAAAAATATAAGCATAGCTAAATAGTTTAAGAAAGTTTCATTTTAAACGTGGATAATTTTCTAACTAGAAACGTTAACCAATTTAGTTGTTGCTTATAAATTATAATCAATACAATTTAAATACTACAATTATTAATAAAATATTTTAAGACGGAAAAAAAGAAACGTATTTTCAAAAATGTTTAAGCATATGTTTCACTTTAAACGTGGATAATTTTATTACTAGAAAAGTTAGTTGTTGCTTATAAATTATAACTAATACAATCTAAATGTCACAAGTATTAAGAGAATACGTAAATGAAAATTAAAAAACGAAACGCATTTTGAAAAATGCTTAGACACATGTTTCATTTTAAACGCGGATAATTTTCTAACTAGGAAAGTTAGCCTATTTAGTTGTTGCTTATAAATTATAATCAATGAAATTTAAATACCACAATTATTAAGAGAATATGTTAAGAAGGAAAAAGAGAAACACATTTTTAAAATTGTTTAAATTTATGTTTCATTTTAAGCGTGGATAATTTTATAACTAGAAAAGTTAACCAATTTAGTTGTTGAGTATAAATTATGATCACCACAATTTTAATGACACAACTATTAGCAGAATCCATTAAGAATGATAAAATAAACACATTTTGGAAAATGTGTTAAAAAGGGAGACTTTTTAAATCTGTTTTATTTAAAACGTTAATGATTTTGTAACATGAAAAGTTAACTAAGTTTGTTATTATTTTTAAATTATGATAAAAAAATTCAAACCGCAATTATTGGAGAATATTAAAATAATGAGCAAAAAATTTCTTAATTAAAAAAAAAACACAGAAATTTTAAGAGAATCTGTGTGGACAAAAATATAAAAAATGTGTCAAAAGCTGAAATTTATGTTAAAAATAAATACTTAAGCCTGGCTAATTTCTTAGCAAGAAAATTTAATCAATGTTGTTTTTAATTTTAAATAAGAATCAACACAATTCAAAAAACACAATTATCCGAAGAATATTTAAATCATAATCAACAAAATTTAAAAAACACAATTATTGGCATAATCCTTAACGAAAGCAAATAATAGCCGAGATTAACAAATAGTCGAAATGTAATTAATTATAAGTAATTTTCTCAACAGGTAAAATGCGTTTTATTACTAATTTTAAAATAAACTGTCGAGAAGTTTGAGACTTTTCTATGCTAAATTATTCTTAATTTGTATGCGTTTCGTATAATTGCAAAGAACAAACATGAAACACAATATTCCAGAAGACTTTTATGACCCAGAAAAATAACACCCTTAACAAATCCCCAATTCTACGCTAAATAACCCGTAAAAAAGTTAAGGTATCAAACGTCATATTTAGACGTCACGAAAGGCGGTTCGGAGAGGAAGAGCGCTGTGATCTCTGATTGGGTAGAGAAGCCGGGAACCCAAAAGGCGCGTGGGCGAAATGGAATTGACAGGTATTTGAAAGCATATAAAATTCGAGAACATCTTCATTTTTCTTCCACTTCAAAACTCACTCGATTTACTTCCAACAATTCCCCTCATTTACCAAACGAATTAAAGCGCAAAGAAAATAATTTTTTTTTAATTAAAAAGCAGTCCTAATTTTAATTTTCATTTCAACATGCTGATTCACGTCAGTTGTTTCTTGATGATGTTGATCAATTCAGCGCTTACTGCTCAGGTATGATTAAATGGTTTTTTCATTTATATGTGCAGGTGTAGAACTTTTATGTGAAATTTCACCAAAAGCATGCAAAAAAAAAAAATTTATGTCCGTTTGTAAATATATAATTCTGCAACTTTAATCTAAATGTCATCTATTCATTTAATGTTGTTTTCTCTTAAACGAAGAAAAAATCTGTAAAACGTTTTCATCCAAATATGTTTTACTTATATTTTATTGGTGGTACATAGATTCTAGGCTGAGAAATAATTTAATGCGCTTTATTTTATGTAAAGGAGGTGCGAAATTTTTTTTCCTTAAACATTTTTTTTAATCTTTATTTTCTCTGAAAATATTTATTTCAATTGAAAAACGAGTGATTTAATCAGACGTGTATAATAAACATGAGCGCGCTAATTCCGCTAGCTGAAAATTTGCCACCATCGTGGTAATTTTTTTGCATTGCTAGAAAAAAAAACTTTCTTTTCAAAGAAGTATATCACTTTCGAATTCCCAAAATAAAAATATTATTTTGTTACTCGGTTTCCCACAAGAATTTTCTACGCATTCGAGATTTTATATTTGATTCAAGTAGTTTAAAATCGCACATCGCAACTCGTGCTCATATGTTTTTAAATGACACATCGCGATTCGTATGTAGGCGATATAGGATCGCGCATCGTATTTTTACCGTTATAATCAAATATCGCTTCTCGTATTCACCTGATTTTAAAATCAAACATCGAGATTCGTCTTAACGCTATTTTAAAATCAAACATCGAGATTAGTACCACGCGATTTTAAAATTAAATAACGAGATTCGCATTCACGTAATTTAAAAATCATACATTGAGGTTCATATTCACACAATATAAATAATAAAGTGAGGTGGTGACGAAACGGTTGAAAATACTCACGAGAATTAATCAATTGCTTGCAGTAAGTTTTTTAATTGAGATTCTGTGAAAGCAGAAAGGGTTTCATTTTATCTAAGTCTGGATATAATTTTTTACAGAAATGATTATTATATTTTTTTCTAATTTTCTTTTTAAGCTATTGTTAAATTCATTTCATAATTGAAGGGCTCAGTGGAAGAACCGGTTAACTGAGATTTTGGTCAATTTGAGTAAATGAGAGCTAAAGTTTATACGTTCCTCCTTTTTTTTTTCATTCAATTTTTATCTTTTTAGTATGTTTTGTGAAGATATAACTCTGAAAATTTTTGCTGTTCCAGTTATTTGATTCCAACTCTTTTATAAAGGAAGATTTTGATGATTTTTGTGCTTGTTTTTACGGACTATTTTAAATGTTCTCATCGAATATAATTTTGTTTAAATAGATAAAATAAATATACATATATTTAGACTTATATTCATAGAATAAAATTTTAGCAATCATAATTTGGAACAAACTGGTATCAAATTTCATCTAGACTTGTTAGTCCAAAAGCAGATCAGAAAAGATTCAGAGGCAGCGTGAGCTCAACTTTCGCGGAGTAGATGTTTCACAGCTATGTATCGCTTTAATTGGCGAGAATTCGATAATTTTTGATTTTAAAATAGTATTCTCTTAAGGTATCTTTCTGACTTGTACAAAAACATGATTTTCGGCAAAATTTTCGAAATTGAGTTTATTATAAATTTAGAATCCCTGTACTTTTAGCTTTCTAAAAATACTTTACTTTTGTTTGCCGGTTTTTTCATCCAATGAATACTGAAATAATGTCACTTAGCCGGTTCTTCCACTGAATATCTTCGAAATGAATAGATTTAGCGAAATAAAGGAATGTTTAAATAAAGCTAAATTAAGGACTTTCGCCTAGAAATCTAAAATTTCTTTTGAAAATGTCACTTACCCGGTTCTTCCACTAAGCTTTTCAATTAGAGTAACAAGACATCAAAGTTTTTGGTTAATCGAAATATTTTTAAATCGATATTTAAATAAATTGCAAAAAATCTTTGTGCACATATTATAAGTTTTAAATACAATTATTTATATAGCAGAGTTGCTTAGCCTATTTAAAAAATAAATCAATTTTTAAGTAGAAAATAAATTTATAAATTCTTTATATTTTTCAAATATAATCATTGGTATACAAGTGATGCATATTATTTTATTTTAACAACTGTAAAAATAAACTAAAAATATTACACTCGCAAATTTTAAACTTTTTACGAGTAACAAATCTGTATTGCAAATTATTTTGTCTGAATAATTAAGACATATTTTAAAAGCAAATTTGTGCATATTTATAACTTATTTTAAAATAAATAATTATTATGCCATTGTTTTTTATGAATTCCTACTTAATAATTTCAAAATCCATTTACTTGTGTTAAATGTTGTGAAACCAACTGAAAAGATACTAGAGAGAATTTTCAAAGAAAATTTTTTTTAACTAATTTGAAAAGTCCCTGAATACAAAAAAGGATACATTTTTTAATTAAAAAGTTTCAAGCAATCAACTGTATTTTTTTTGTCAAAAAAATAATGCATTTTCGGCTGAAATCAATTAATAAAAATTAATGCTTAAGCTATGGGAAATATTTTAATTTTCAATTAAAAGAACTACATTCAGAATACACATGTGATAAGTGCATTGTTTACTTCATTAGAAAATGTTTTTTTTTTAATAATTGCGTTTTAAATAAAGTAAAGCTGTAGCACCGGTAATAAATCATAGGTGTCGTCTAGGTTAATGTTCGACCAACGTCATGATGGTAACAATAATGTCAGCATTGTTCACCTACCACCTTTACTTCTAAAACAAGCTTTTACCCATCTGTCATGCTGAAATATGCATAACATATTTCTGAACATTTAAAAACCAAATTATAATCTTATTTAAAAATTTTTCAATAAATAAAAATCATTAATATTTCAACATGACACCATTGATCTGAAAATAAACTTACTGCAAGCCGTTATCGGAGATAAAACCCCGGTCGCTAATTTACAATCCAGCAGACTTTAACGACTAACTCTTTTTTTTTTCTTGGAGACTTTTCTCTCGGCTGTAGTTGGTCACAACTAGAATGCAAGCTTATATTTCCTTTAAAATTTGTGACCAGAGCTAAAAAAAAAAAAAAATTAATTTTTAAATTTAAGAAAATGTCAAACAAAAGATCGGGTCGTTAAAGGCCTCTGGATTGGAAAATCGCGCCCCAGTCCTTCGCAGGGATAGCATAGTACCTTAAACACTTCTCCCTAGCAACCAGGGCTAAAGAGAATAGAAGGGCTAGTTCACTCCGCTCTTAGAACTGAAGTTACGATTTCCCTCCTCATGACGTCACTGGGTCCACAGATCTCGGAAGATGGCACGCAAAAATATTATGATAACTTTGCATCTTACTCTTTGTAAAAATAAGTTAGACTTTTTCTGGTTATTAGCTTTCAGACTTTACGTAAATAACACATTATTTCCATTCATAAACATAGTTTAAAAAAACTTTCTTGGCCAGTATATTAAAAAAATACCATTTTAAACTTATAAAAATATTTTACTAGTTGGCGAAAATGACACTATAAATACTTTATTTTAAAAAGTTCAGTTTTAACTTTAATTATTACGAAAAATAAAAGTATATATCGACACTTTTTTATCTACATATTCTTTTATAACAATAAGTTGAGTTAAATTTACAATCCCCGATTTTAAAATATGTCGTTAATAGCAATTTGTTCATACCTTATCATTAGGAAACATCAGCCTTAAACGATAATTACTGAAACAAAATAATTTAGGTTCATAATGACATTAGAAATTTTACAATTGTTTATAGATATTCAAATTTACGATGGTATAATTTATAGATATTTAAATTTAAGAGAGTATAATTTTTAAAAAAAAATCAAATATTAAGAATAACTACATTAAAAAATATGTTATGAAAGTGCCAAACTTGCTTGAAGTGCCAAACTTGCTTGAAGTGCCAAACTTGCTTGAAGTGCCAAACTTGCTTGAAGAGCCAAACTTGCTTGAAGTGCCAAACTTACTTAAAGTGCCAAATTTACTTAAAGGGCCAAACTTACTTAAAGTGCCAAACTTACATAAAGTGCCAAACTTACTTAAAGTGACAAACTTACTTAAAGTACCAAAAAAAATGCGACCATGAAAGGCAAATAAACAAATATAACACACATTATAGCTTTGAATAATAAAATTCATTATTTCATTTTTAAGAATTTTGATGGGCAACCTTTTAATCGAGCTTTGCAATTAAAATATTGAGGATATGAATCTTACAAAACGTCATATTCTCGTATTTGTTAAATAATGGGGGAAATTTAAATTTCATTAGATAATTCCCAGATTTTTAGAACTCAATATTATTTTTTCGATTATCAGATTAATACATTAAATACATTATTTCGGAAATATATTTTTGACGCTTTTGAATTAAATTTGTAATTGTAAATGTTGTTCAATGAAACTATTGTGTTCAGATAAAATATTTAAAACAAATTAAATGTCTAAATAACATAAGTTTTGATGGAAGAAATCTACTGCATGCACGCAATCAGTTACAATAACCTAACTTCTGATTTTAACTTGCAACTACAATCGAAGTTTAATTAACTTTTTTTAGAAAAAACAATCAAACTGGAAATTGAATCTTTGTTTTAAATCTTTTATTTATGACCTTTATTATGCAGTTTTGCTATGTTTTTTTAAATGCCTCCATTTTGCTGATTGAAGATTTCTACTAAACAATAGATTTCAGGAAATAGTTAAAAATAAAACAAAACTTAAAACATTTTAGATTATTCTTATTTATAAAACGAATTCATGGAATAAATGTAGCAATTTTGATTTAAGTTTCAAATGTTCAATAAATATTTAGTTCGATGAATGATGATATTTCAGGACTTATAGTGATTTAAAAAAAACTTGTATTCTTTTTATCGAATCAAATACTGCACTGAGAAAAAAAATATAGTCAAAACTACCAAAATGTGGTATTATTTACTTATGTTTGTACTCTTTAGGAACAATAAAAAGATCGGTAAATTTTTACCGAAGTACTTTGGTAATGGTTGTGGTAAAATTAACAATAAAATATGATTTCATAATATGGGATAAAATTTGGTAATTTTATTATGATACCTTAGAGCATGGTATTAAAACCATTTATTCAGTTGAATTTACTTTTCAGTGATGTATTTTTTACAAATGTGTGATAATAAGAACTATAATTTAAAAAAAAAATTTGCTGGTAAACCGTTACCATATAAACTCAAATATTACCAAATGAATGGTTTAAATACCGTATATTTTGAATTTATTAACTAGAAATATATTTCTTTTTTACCAGAACTATGTTTAAAATACGAAACGGTAATTCTACTTGAATTGTTTTTCTACGGGTATATAAGTATGCGAAAGTGAAGCATATTGAAAACAAATGCAACTGCATAGCTTTTTAATGATCGCATTTTCATTCTCTGCAAAATACAATGATTCTATTACAAGGGGTTCACCTAAAATATGCTAATTAGTTATTTTCTTATTTTATAACCGTCGTTTAACAGTCAACCCAACTTCATGGGTTTACGACTACTAACGTTCAACTCCGTAGCCTTGTAATTTTGAACTAATCCAGAAGACAAGGAAACTCCTGGATCAGTACCCCCAGAGGTATTGATTTGTTGTGGGAACATGGAGGACTTTGAGACTCGACAGATTTAACGTGCATCAGTCACCATTTACTACACGGGGAGTCTTTGGCCGGCGAGGATCGAACCTACGACCTCTTGGATATGGGCCCAGCGACCTACCGACCAGGCTCTCCCGGCATGCTAATTAATTAGTGAAGACCACAGTTTAGGTTATGAAATTAGACGCAAATTACTTTCCCGAATAAATATCAAATGAGTTTATTTGTATCTTGCCCCGCCCTACTTTAGGGCATACGAGAGTAGACACATTCACAAAGCAGAATAAACATCAAATATTTTTTTTGATGATTTGAAACAGTAGTCAGTCCAAGTCAAAATTTTTGATGGTTTTCCATTGATGGACCAACATAATTTTTGTGATAACCATCAATAATTCCATCATGAACCATTTTATTTTTTGATGGTAAGGATCAATAATTCCATCATGAACCATTTTATTTTTTGATGGTAAGGATCAATAATTCCATCATGAACCATTTTATTTTTTGATGGTAAGGATCAATAATTCCATCATGAACCATTTTATTTTTTGATGGTAAGGATCAATAATTCCATCATGAACCATTTTATTTTTTGATGGTAAGGATCAATAATTCCATCATGAACCATTTTATTTTTTGATGGTAAGGATCAATAATTCCATCATGAACCATTTTATTTTTTGATGGTAAGGATCAATAATTCCATCATGAACCATTTTATTTTTTGATGATAAGGATCAATAATTCCAGCATGAACCATTTTATTTTTTGATGGTAAGGATCAATAATTCCATCATGAACCATTTTATTTCTTGATAGTAACCAACCATCACCACAATGTAGGAATTCTGAATGATTTATGATGGTCCATCATAAGAATAGCAACTTATTGTGATGGTTTGTTCATGCTGAACCATCTGAAATTTCCATCATAGCTTCTTGGAAATCAAATGCTGAAACGATCCTGAACAATCATCACTCCGACGAGGAATTCGGACTGATTTATGATGGTCCAACATAAAAAAAAAACCAGGTTGTTTTCATGGTATATTCCTGAAAACCAACAAGAATTCCAATTAAACCATCATGGAAATATTGGAACCATCATGGATCATCACGGATTGTTGGTCCATGGGAATCAAACTTCTATTGATGGTTAACCATCATAGTATTAGAGTAGAATCATGGAATGATGGAAGTTTGTTGGCATTTCAAGAAACATAAACTCATAATGGAAAATGTTGGATGATGTTGTTGTTGCATACCCTCATCTGGCCTGACGCAGTCAGACCAGATCTATAAACCCGTTGACCTGAATGAAATCGAAGACCAAAAGAGGAGTAGAGTAGATATCTTCCCAGAGAAGATCAAGACAGTCCAGAATATGATCGGCGGAAGCTCGGTGTAGATAGCATTTAGAGTTGAGGGGGTAGGCTTTAGTTCCTTCAGAAATGTTGGATGATGGTGACCATCAAATGATGTTGATCCCTCATGAATCACACGGAAACCAACATAAGTCATCAAAAAATTTTGATAGAACCATCAAGAATTTTGACTTGGGAAGAGCGGTTTAAACTTACAAGGGAAACTAGGGAAGTGTAGCTCGCCAATTTTGAAATAAACTAGTGGGATGTATGCCTTATGAGGAATAGTTTTAGGGGGCAACATTCGTTTCGGCCCATAGAGGGTCCTATGAGACATGAAAAATAATTCAATATATAGAAAAATCGGTCTTTTATCACTTCAATGCAGACTATTAGTTATTGTAAGTGTTTCATACTCCAATTAATTAATTGGCTAATTAATTGATTTGCTTATTAACAAATTAATTAGCAAATTAATTATTTGATCATTAATTAATTAATTACTAATTAATTAATTATTAATTGATTTGTTATTAATTGATTTGTTACTCCGATTAATTTGGAAAAAATTTTTCTAGAAAAAAATTCACAACATTTGTTTTTTTAAATTACTGTACAATTTTTTTTTAAAATTAATCTAACAGGTTTTTCTGAAAAACTACAGAGATATAAAATTTTCGAAATCCATTTTGACAATAAATATGCATTACATAGTACGTGAAAGTACCACAAAATTAATTGGAGTATGAGATAACTACAATAACTAATAGTCTGCATTGAAGTAATAAAATACCGATTTTTCTATATATTGAATTACTTTGTATCTCTCATAGGACCTTCTATGGGCCGAAACGATTGTTGCCCCCTAAAATTATTCCTCATAAGGCATACATCCCACTAGTTTACTTCAAAATTGGCGAGTCACACTTTCCTAGTTTCCCTTGCTAGTATTATTCTTATTAAGCTTGGAACCCATTGGTAAAATTGAACATTACTTGTATTGTAATTTTCTTGCTTCGCATTCTTTCGCATCATTTAAAATCAGAAAAACTTATTTTTTGACACAAGAAGGCCTGCAGCTTAAAACTGAAAAAAAAAAACACCGAAACGAGCGCCATTATTATTTTTATGACATGCTTTCATTTTTGCTTATTGCCATATCCTTGGAATTAGTTAACATTAGGTGGCCTAAAGGAAATCATTTTGACTACTTTCTAACTGCTTTTTCATTTTCAAAAAATTTACAAATAATAATGCATAAATTAATATTTTCTTTCCAAGTGAAGTAAATTTTTTTATTGTTAATATTTACTAATAACTTGTTATAACTGTAAATAATATAAAAAATATTAAAAACTAATTAAATAAATTTCCTCGCACATTCGTTATTATTTCATAATGCAGTCATTTTGACTGCTTTTGGACAATATAGGTATATACTAAGTTTCAGTCTTTCCAGTGTTAATGCAAGCTAATGTGTTTAGACCCTTTTATAAGATTTAATTACAAAAAATGTCCAGATAAATCATATCAGATATAGGCGAGCTAAGAATGACCGACAATTTGAAAAAAATCACTGATGATTATTGGAAGAAGCTGGAAATCTTATTGCTTAAAGAACCAGTTATTACTCTCGCTAAATTATCCGAACAATTTCAAAGTTCATCAATAGATGGTGATGCCTGAACACTCATGTAGAATTTCTTTGTTTTGTTATAAAATTTGTTATGAAGGAAATTATTTTAACAAAAAAAAATCTTTCTTTATTTTTCAAATAACTTTGATTATATTATATGCAATATTTTTAGATCTTTCACAAATTACTTTAGAAGTATGGCAAAAATTACAAAATAAAAATAATCACTAACTTTTTTTCTATTCTCGTAACTAAACTGTTTACGGAATATTTTCCAAATTTTGTGAATTTATGTGTTCATGTTTAAGAAGCTGATGAGAGAAAGTAGTTTTCTTCATTCGGAAAAAAGAACGTTTCTCGTATATTTGAAAATATGATCTAATAATTTCCTTTTTCCAAATACTAAGTATTTATTTCGATCTCTTCACTGGGTAGGGAGCATAGGGCCTTGGTAATGGCTCTCCATCTGACACTATTGGTGGCCAAGCACTTTATCTCTTTCCATGTTTTATTTATCGTCTTTATTTCATTCTTAATAATTCCGGACCTTTCATTTTTCAGCTCTTCCCCTCTTTCGTTTTCCCTTAAGTGTCCAGTCCATAACTTGTGTTACTTTGAACTAATGAACTAATAATATTTTATAATAGTTTGTGCTATCCATCCTCACTTCAGTTCTCTGATTTTTAATTTTCTTGATTTTTGTTTATTGTTTTCGTATAATTCATTGTCGATATTTTGTGAAACTATTTTATGTTTAGAATTCCTTTGATACATCTGTTTTAAAAAGGCCTTAATTAACTTATTTGTATCTGTTTTAAAGTTGTACTAAGTTTTTAATAAGTACTTATTTGAAATTTTAGATAATTATTCTTATTTTTGCTTTCATTTTATTTTATATATTCCTGCATACCCGAAATTTTTTTAGAATGGCGCTTCGGTGGGCTTCGCTGTGGGCGCTTCGCTGTGGGCTTAGTTCAACCTGTTAACGATACCTTGATCTGTACCTCATTGATTATTTATAATTGATCCAAGATAACAAAAACTGTCAACTACTTCTATCGAACAGTTTTGATTACTAAGTAATCTTTTATAATTTAAATATAAAATTGATTTCAAGAAACTTCATACAGAAGGGATGGTTCGTATATAGCAAAATTACTTATAATGTATAACATTATATTTCAACATGGAACACTGGGAAAAACTATCATTGTTGATTTGTAACTAATGTATTTTAAGCTATTTTCACACAATACAAAATTTAGTAAGACAAACTCAGCAAGGGAAATAAATTCATTTGGAGTATTCGAGTTAATAGAATATGCAAAAGATTTGTAAGAGCACTTTCAAGTAGATGGAAATTACTGTCTTAAAATGGTATATTTTTCTTTTTCTTTTGCAACGCATAAGGTGTTAAAAAGACACTTAACTAAAGTTTAGCAAAGATTTCTTGAAGCTTCCCTTTTTGGTTATTTAATTTTTCTGAGTAGTTCTTGGTGATATTTTGTCAAGATTTTAGGGAACTGCTTTATTTAACAAAGTATATTTTTACTTCTTTTTTTTTCAAAAGAGACGTTAAATTTTATTTTTAAAACCAAAATAAAAGTACTGAAAAGCATTGTTTTAAATTATTGTTAGATATACAAAAACAGTAAACTAGGACGGTTTGAGTACTTGTTTTTATTAATAATAATAAATATCTATTCTGATGTTATTTTTTATAATTAATATCTGTTCTTTGAGTGTTTTATAAATGAATACCTAAGTTTTAATATCGATATTTAAATGATTTTGAGAGAAATTATTTCTCCACCACTGTTTCAGATTTATATTTTTGCTTAAAAAAAATTATTCATAGTTAATTTGTTTTAAAAAAACATAAGTTTGTCATCAAAAATAAACTTATTCTTCAAACCTGGAGGAAAATATAAAAATTCAAATGTTAAATACTTTTAATTTAATAAACTTAAAATAAATTTTAAATAAATTTCCATAATTTTATACTCTTAATTTAGAGGACAATCAAAATTAAAAATAAAATTAGCGATTTTTCGGCAAATTAAAAAAAACATTGAAAATGTGTAATATCGAAAATTAAAATGGGATCAACTTGTTTATTTACAAGTAAGGCAAGTTGTTAATTTTTACAATGAAAAAACCTCCTTTAATTAGCAAATTTTCGTTTAATACATAGCATGAGCATACTGTAGCTTCTTATTGAAGTTTTTTTTTTGGTTTAAAAAAATATTCGTCGAAACAAATAAAATATATACTGACAATAAATAACGTATCATAAGCTATTAAATCAGAACTTTGTTAGTTAGAAAAATAATGAATAGTGGGTATGAAAGCTGATGAAAGAAATTTGCAATCAAAAAATAAGGCTACCAGTTCAACAAAAACAAGTTTAAATTTCGACCCGAGAAAGGGGATACCTAAATAATGTTTCGCAAAACTTAGGTTAAATATGTTTATATGTGCGTTAATTCTACTATGGGTACTTTTCCATTTCGCCCGCGCAAGTAATTTCGGCTGTAATTTTATTTATTTATTTCGACTATTATTTATTCCGCTTATTTATTCATTTATTCGACTATTATTTTATATTATTTTATTTATTTCTTAAAAACTAAACATATATATATTTCCAATTTCCAATGCCTACCACATATGGCATCTATATGCCTTCGTCGTACTTAACGGATGCTATCGTTTTTTGAGAGCACCATATAGGTGAATCAACGTCATCCCAACAACAGACGAAAGGCAGAGAGAAGGAGAAATGACATCCGTGCCCATTTTGAACCCGGGACCTTTCTTAGCTCCTCCCACTCAGGTTCTTGATCACCATAGAAGCCGATCAGAATCCCATCCCTAGAACCTAAATAACATTTAAAAAATGTTTCATTACAATCTGTTGATAAGTACGGGTCTTGGCTTGATTTAAGTAGGTCCTATATTGAATTTGCAACCATCCTATATAAAAAACTTATACTCAATTGCAGCAGCAAAACAGTTTTTTTTTATGAAATTATTCCTCATTAGTTTAATTTAAAGATGGGGGCTTAATATTTTCTAAATTTAAAATTTACAATCAAGGATTACAGAAATAATTAAAAACACACTTGAAAAGAAAATAGTTTTTTAAAAAAAAAAGATAATTGTAAAAAATATAAATAACATGCAAACTTGGGAGATTATTTCAGAGATATGACATTATATAATGATAAACTAAATTAAATAAGGATTAAAGCAAAAAAGAAAAGTGTTTCTTTTTTAAATATAAAACACTGAGGAATATTGTTTTTCAGATAAATAATTTATTGATAAATGAAATAAAGCTACAGGTTAGAATATCACTTTTAAGATATACATTAAGATTTTAATGTCCTCGAAATTGAATTTTTAATTAAAATGTTAGAAATTAAGTATTTTAATTAAACTAAGTTTCAAAGCATGAGTTTGTACTATATAATTTTGTTCTGAATCCCAAGAGATTGCATTTTTCGTAAGTTATTTATTTTGTTGGAAAGCTTTTAAACCAAATAGTGCAAAGAAACACAGAAATTTATTCTTGACTTTAGAAGAAAGCGATTTCAGATCAAAATACCGTAAAATTTATTTTTTAATCTACAAATGAAAAATGATTCAAAAAATTAAAATTCATGTCCTTAAGAAAATTTTAAATTGTTTAAATGTTTTATTAAGTCACTATTTAATAAAAAAATATTCTGTGGTATTTTTTTATTTCATATTAAATATGATATATGAGTAGCCCAGATAAATTTATTGATCTTGATAAAATTTATAATATCTGCATCCTTAAAACATTTTCATGCATTATATAGCATTTGCCAGCAATTATTTTCTCTTACTTCACCTAAAATAGCTAAAAATATTTTGATTTGATATACCAAAATGGGTTTCTTTGGATCACGGCAATTTCCATAACTTAGAGGTATAGGGCAAAATAAAGGTTTTACATACCAAAAATATAGTTTTTTGCAAATTAACTGTGACTTACAAAAAAATTTTAACCGTAAAGGACTTTATTTTTAAAAATTTAAAAGTGAAATATCAATTGATTCTATAAATACAGCATTGCATATTCTTTTTTATTTGAAAGTTCCTTTTTCCCCTGAAATTGCAGCATTTTTTTTATCAAAATAGAGAA
The DNA here is from genome assembly GCF_982258835.1 of Parasteatoda tepidariorum. Lineage (NCBI taxonomy): Eukaryota > Metazoa > Arthropoda > Arachnida > Araneae > Theridiidae > Parasteatoda > Parasteatoda tepidariorum. The sequence goes on along the minus strand of NC_141762.1, from coordinate 70,250,595 downwards.
GCTATTTTTTCGGAAAAGTTGAATAATGATATTCAATGTTGTTCTTTTTTTTTTTTAAATTTAGCCATGCAAAGAAAGACGGATTGAATAAAGTTATTAAGTTACTTTTATTATTAAATTACATATTTTTGAAAAGAAATCGGTAGTTCATTATGTTATTCTATTATTCTATTCAAACCAGATTTCAATTAAAAAAAAAGAACTGAGAGTATTATATTGATTCTCTGAAGCTTCCTTAGTTACTGAGAAATCAACATAAATATTTTTTCTAATTTTGAGATGAATATTTGAATAAAAAGGTACTTTAATTTAAAGCCTACGGGAAAATATTTCATTTTACTAAGTTGGAATAGAATATTTTTTTCTTTTTTAAATTGTGAAATATTTTTTTAGTTTTTCATTAAAATGTTCCTTCGTTTATAATAAAGTGTTTTAACTTTTCACTAAATACATGAAGAATTTAACGTGACAAGATAATTTTTTTTCCAACCGAATATAATATTCGTTTTTGAAATAAGTTTTCAAACTTCTTTACAATAAATAATACTTTTTGCTATAAAAGTTGCAGCAAAAAATACGAACCAATTATGTTAACAACCATTTGTTTTCTGTATTCTATTATATTCTATTATACACTTTATAAATATTTATTATGAAAATTACCTTTGGGGAAATAACACCTGGTAAAATTACCATACTGAAAGTTAATAGCATTTCTATTAAAAAATAAAACTTTTAATAATAAAAACGAAAATGTACGATAGTTCAAATCATTCATTTGGTAATTTTTCCTTTCATATGGTAATAGTGTACCAGAAATTATAATTTTCAGAGTTATAGTTCTTATTACCACCCATTTTATAAAAATACAAGACTGAAAAATAAATTAAACCAAATAAATAGTTTATAGCTCTGCTCAAAGGAATCCTGATAAAATTACCAAATTTTAACGAAATCCATAGTTTTTGTTGTTAATTTTGCAGAATCATAACCAAAGCACTTCGATAAAAATTATCGAGCTTTTTGGGGCCAGAAGCATGGTAAATTTTACCATATTCTGGTATTTCTGACCATTATTGTAACTATATACACTCAGTGTGTAACTATAAATTTTTGACTATAGAGGGAAATTCTTTTCTTCATTCAATTCAATTTCTTTTTCTTCATTGACTCTTCATTGATCATTTCTTCACTGACTTTCAATTCTCTCGTACAAAAAATACTGCCAATAAAGATTATGAAAATTCAGGAAAAGCATATTTTCACATGGAAAAGGAAGTTCTAATTCTTTACTATATTTATGATTAAAATTACTTTTAATCTCATAAACTTTTGGACATATGAGTATTGAAATGAAAAAAGGATTGCAAATGAAAGACATACTATCAGATTTGCTAAATAAAGGTTTACTTTTTTTATGTACAAGAGTAAAATGATTCAATGAGGACTTGCTGTGCTTCGAAATTTTTGTTTTTAAACAAACTGTTATGTTTGCGATCTGCTTCAGGTCAGTCCGGTCTTATCGATAACATTCAGTATTTTTAAGTTGTCTTTGACGTTTCTAGACTGATAATGATTTAGAGATCCAGTGACATAACATAATTTCTTCTTTTCTTCTACAGATGACGTAGAGATTCCATACTTTTGCACCAAAGTGGTTGGGCTGTCCATGTGAAGTTTTTATGTTACCTCCTTCCTCACAAATAGTGACAAATGTTCAACAAAATGATAACCATAGAAGTAAATTTACTTCCACTGAGAAAAAAATTCTGGTAAAATTACCGTACGACATTTCAGATAGAAAAAAAACATATTGGTTAATTATATCAAAATGTACATTATTAAAACACATTCATTTGGTAATTTTTTTTTCATATATTTTGTTCGTCTTCAAAATTATAATTCTTATAAACACACATTTAGTAAACCATACAAAATTGAAAAGTAAATTTAACTGAATAAATAGTTTATTTGTCTTGTTCTAAGGAATCATAATAAAACTAATTTAACCAAAGTTACTAAATCGTATAGTATATTCAACCCTAACCTTCAAGCCCTAACTATTAAACTTTGCATATATAATTCTCAGTTGATTGCGAAACTTTTATTCTATATTACTTTCAGCCAACTTTTTCGAAGAAATACATTATAGGAAAATTCTTAATACATATGAAAAATATTTTCCTCCATTTCCACTCCAAGTACTAATATGTACAGTATAGGGTATAGTAATATGCCATTTTAAAGCTGCTAATAGTATCTAGTACATCGCTCATGCAAAAAATTCACAATTTTTATGAGAAAATATCGCAATCGTACAACAATTGCACCTCAATTTACAACATAAAAATATCGATTAAAATAATTACCAAAATATTTCTTTTATCCCATCATTATCAAGGCAATTAGAACAGCAATTTTGCTCAACGTCGAATCTAATCCTGAACGATATACGAATTAAAATAAATACTACATACGCCAACGTGACGTCATTTTAACGCTTTTCTTAAAGTTTTTTTCATACAGCGGGTCATAGCACACTCTTGAAACACTAAAATACTGAAACATTTAATTGATATTGTAGATTAGAATAATTAAAATTCTACAAGTTATAATTTAATGTCTCTATCATAGTATTTTAGTTCTGTGCGATTATACTTATGGACTAGATGGATAATTTTTCAGCGATTTTTTTTTTGCTTCATTTCAATAAAAATAGTTCAATCGAGATTAAACTGTTTGAATCAATCTGTTTTTGTCCTTATTTATTTATTATTTTTTCCCTGTAGTGTATTTTTGTAGCGCAGAATCACAAAACCTTATAAACGATTCTAAATATTTCATCTTAGTTTTTATTTCAATAATTCGTGATTAGAGTTTCGATCATATTTTTATTTACTCTCATGTATTTCATTCTGTTCTGCTATAAATAAAGAAAAGAAAACAATTATCAATCATAGTTAATCGAAAATTATTTATGTAGTCATTATGAGAACTAAGTAGTTATTCTTCTATTAGATTAAAAAAATAATGACCTATACATTAATCTAGTGAAAATGTATTTTATTCAACATAGAAATAAAAATAAGGACTGGAAAAATAAAGAGAAATTAAAATATTTAATTAAAAGAAATTAATTTATTTTGGGAGTTAAGGCATGAAGTAATTTGTTTTTGCAAAGAAAAAGCAGCCAAGCATTTATAGCTAGCTATAGCTAAGCAACTAAATATCCATGAAAAGAAAGATTTTTATAAATTTAATTAAAAATAATGAAATAAAACAATAAATTCATCACTTAACAAGTAGTTCAGCTTTTCACAGCGAGGTTCACTGTGGTTCACTGAATGCATTTGGTCGGAGCGTGTTGCCATTTTGCCGTGCTTTAAAAAAAAAAGACATGTCGCCTCTTTGAATGCTCCAGCATTAGAGTGAAAAAACTCTCTATATATTTCTCTACAATATTAACTTGCTCAAACAATTCATCTGTTTTAAATAATAACCCTTGAGACATTAGATTGGAAACGTTTGATTGGATCAAATTTAAGTAATAAGCACGAACAAATACATAAGAAGTTTCCACTCTAACGCTAGTAAAAATGAGACAATTTATTTCAAAAATTTAAATTTTTTGCAGTTTTTCCTTTTCTTAACTTCATTTATATTTTGAATAAAATACATATTTTTGTGATTGATATGCGCCATTAATCTTTTTAAAATATTAAGAGAATAAAAACGTAAGCTTAATAATTAATACATAAATCAAATCCTGTTATTTATTTATAATATAATTTATCATAGAACCGAATAAATTAGAATTAGACAGTAGTAAATGAAAACATGGCAGAAAAAATATTCACGAATAATGTGACTAAATTTTAGGAATAAATATTTTGAATTGTTTTGAAAATTACAGAATTTTTTCCACAACATAAATTTTTTTTTAAAAAATGAACATATATTCACACAATCTAATCTTTAATTCGTTTTTTTATTGAAAAACAGGGAAAAAATAATAATAAGGGACTAATTTTATAACTATAGATCACCATTAATTCTTTTATTAAACTAATAGCATTGACATATTGTTTATAATTACTGCATCAATAATTTTCCATAATTTCTTTATTTTCTGTTTGTAGTAGAATTAATCATATGTCAGAATTAAATGAATAATAGCAAATAATATGATAAAAACACTTTTTGTAGGTAATAAAACTTTTTATTATTTTATTTTTTTAATGGCGGGCACTTGGGGGTTGTCCCATTGGCCACAGTAATACCAGAACTGCTACTCTCTTCTCGTTACCCAGTGGGCACCTGTGGCGAAGCCACGGCGGTGGAGCAGCGTCGCCCACGTCACACAACCACAAACCCGTTGTAATAGAACTAAAAAATCTTCAATTTTAGTTTTTTTAGGTAATAGAACTAAAATCGAAGATAAAAGATTTGGAATTCATTAGAAACTTTTATGTTTCTACACAAAGCACTGCATGAAAAATTAAATTCAAAACACTTACAGAAATTCTTCCAAATCCAATATTTATTGAAATAAGATGACAAAAAAAACTTTAAAACTAAAAATCATAAAGAAGTATATTTCGTCCATGCTAGAAATATATTCCTACGGAAGTAAACAAAAGTAAGACAGAGACATTATAAATATTACAGTGTTAACTATTTAAACATAATGTATAAACTAACCATTTCCTTTTAATGTTTCAAGAAGGCATTGAGGCAAATTTGAGTAAAAAGAAACTTTAAAAAAAGTTTCATCTTAACGTTGCAGTAATATATTTAAACGGTCGCACTTAAGTTACACAAGTCACTCTTTGTTAGAAAACGAACTAAGTTAAGTATTTCTTTACCATAACTATTACTCCAAAAAATAATTTAATTACATTTAATTTTATTGCATGCAATAAATTTCTATTTATTTAATTTTGAATTAAAGTAATTATTTTGATATTTAAAGAAAAAATTATTTACAGCATATTTTCCATGCTAAAAAGTAGGTTTAGCTACAAAAAAGCCGTGTGAAAAAGTTTTAATCACGAAGTGTAAAAACAAATATTGCTTTAGGTAAAAAATGAGTATTTAGCAGTTTAAGTCGCTTTTAATTGGTTAAGTGAATATTATCTTCCACTAAACTAAAAATGCACATATTATGATTTTTAATAACATGGAAATATTTCGTTTTTATAATTTTAAATCTTGTTTTCAAACTAAAAAAACACATTCATTAAATATAATCATACATGAGTAGTTTTTAAAATTAATATTTTACCACCGTTTTAATTAGTTGTTTAGTTCGAGAAGTTTTTTAACGTAATCGCCAGATTTTCAAAAAGCTTATTCGTTTTTCAATCCAATTATTAGTATTTGCTTGACTGATTTCAGTTCTTAGATAAAAAAGGGACATTTTTTTACTCAGGTATTTGTTATAATTAAGCAAAAAAATTCTTAAATCCTTATAAAAAAAACTAAAAAAAACTTTGAAACTTTTAAAGCGAGGGAATTAAAAAGCAATAAAAATATTCTAGGAAATAATTCATCATATTTCACATAAAAGAATTTAAATCAAAAAAATAATTTGGATGCGTAAAATCATTTATTTACTTTTGAATATTCTTAAAACTCTAAAAGATATTAAATTCTGTAAGAAATCTTCATTAAGTTATACTTTTTAAAATTAATATTTGACGAGTTTTTGGAAATGTAAAAGTGTTAATCTTTATCGTAATTTAATAAAAAAAACCATCAAACTCAGCATGTTAAATTTCAGATAGCACAGATAAAAGCTATAATAAAAACTGGCGATAAAAACGAGAAGAAATTGTTTATCGTTTTAAAGGAAATGTAAATTAGTAAAACCTTTTTGTTCAAGTAAAAAGAAAAGAATATAAAAAATGAAATATTTTAACTCACATAATTAAATAAAATACAGTTATAGTGTTAAATAAAATACTCTATAACTGTGAATATTTAAAATACTTAGAAGATACTTAGAAAATACTTAGAATGCTTAGAAACTGCAAAGATATATTGCAGTTTCTTCTTAAACTCTCAGAAAATTAATTTCACTTAGAACTAAAATATTGTTACATCACTTGGAACCATAATGTGCTCAAAATTTTGCGCAATCATCTTAAGTTGAATCATATTATAGCGTTATCAATTTTAAGAAGTATCACAATGTATGTACTTTATTAATATTGAAAGAAATGTAAACGATACACGGTACAATAAAATCCAAAACTTCAAATAATGCATGAGCTAAAGTAAGCATTTAAATATAAATCCGATGAAAAAGTCACAAACTAAATCCTTCAATCACATAGTAAAAATTATCTGAATTTTTATTTGGTGATACTCTTATTAAAATTTATTGTAACCGATAAAAACCTGTCTGCAATGGGTTTAAAAGATATTTTAAAAATATGCGGTTTTTAAAAAATAACTAGGAAGAATAAAAGAAGAAATAAAATACATCGTTAGAAATCTTTGCAGTGTGATTAAATTAAATAAACTAAAGATCTAGTTTGTATCAGGTTTGTACATCGTTCAAAAAAGCCAGAATATTGTTCAAACTAACTGCAAATAAATACTACCATATTAAATACCATAATATAAGAAGAATTTTACCATATTATAGTATTTCTTCTTCTAAAAGTATGCAATGCTGAACTTCAACTTCTGATCTTGACTTCTGGCAATCTTTTTTTGCTTACAAAAATTTTAATAATTTAATTAATGATCTTCATAGAGTTTAGAAATCTTTTTTCAATTTAATTTCTATATTTTCACACCTGGGTTTCTCACCTTACTCATCCTCATACACCAGTTTTTTTATGTTCTTTTTTTATCTTCCTTCTTTTCATTATCTTGATCAAACTTGTTCCCATTGGTTAGATGTGTTTGTTACGTATTTCTTTCTGTCATTTTATGTTTCGACATTGAGGAATGTTCTTGTTTATGGAACCAAAACTTTAGTATTTCCATCCTTGTACCTTTGTTTGTACTTTATTCACACTGTTTTATTTCACTCTTATTACGATAATTTTTAAATTTGACTACAGTGTGTTATGGTTTAATTTTAACGGAGCCATGTGTTAAATTAATGCGTTATTAAGTTTTCAGAAACATTACATTATGGCCACAAGTACATGGCTAAGCGTTGTTTCTCTGAGAATGTAATAGGCCTTATTTTCTATCATTTTATCTTAGAATGGTTAAAAGAAATTTGAATTATAAGCGATTCAATTTTTGCATCATTTTAAAGAATGTAATTTTATATAAAAAAAAATCCTATTTTAAGCAAATTCGGTAGAATAGTTCCTGAGAAATCTGACTTTTTTGAAATTCAATTTCTCAAGAACTGTTTGACCGATTTTGCTCAAATTTTGTATTTTGTTGCATAAAATTATATTCTTTAGAAAAGATTAAAAAAATTGTATACTTTACAGCTCAAAATGTTTTTGACTATTAGTTTATAAAATAATAAAAAAATGATAAATATTTACTAAAATATAATTTTTGCATGGAATTATCTATGGGTAAACTATTTTTATAATTGTGTGCAAAAATTTTTCATTTAGCTTTAAAATTTCTTGAGGTATGGCGAAATACGAAAAAAGTAAGATTAACATTACGGGATCCGAACTTTGGATCACTCTCCTGGCTAAACTATGGGGACCATGTTCCCCAGATTGCGACTACCCCCTATATTTTGAGGGTGAAAAATCCGAATCTCTTGAAAAAATGTGTATTTATTCAGTAAAAGTATAGTTTTGTGTCTGGTTCCGTAACTTAAAATATCGTCTGCATTTATTAATTAGCATATTTGAGGTCACCCTTTTGAACCATTACGAATGAGTCCCAGAACGTAAAGATCTGATCATTAGATCAGATCATTCAGGGTGGTCCATTATTTTTATCACTGTACCTTCCAAAGAATCATCTATCCATTCTTCAAACCAAAATTGAATAGAAAATATTTTATTTAGTTAGAGGAAAATGCTGCCCATTTTGTGTACACTGCCTATAGTAAGTACACTGCATATAGTGACATCTATAGTAAGTACACTACCTATAGTGAGGGACTCAAGTATATATTTTTTTTGCATAATCTTTATCATTCTTATACTTTTGAAATACACTAGTGACTAAATTTTCTGTTGTATTTATACAAATACTTGATCTTGCCTAATTTAGGAGAGGGGATTTCAAATCTGAAACTAATTTAGCCCTTAATGCTACATAATTTTTTAAATGACATTTTTATTCTATTTTTTTCTCGAAATGTACAAGTTCAAAAACTATGCATATAACAGGGGGTCGCGTAAATGTGGCGAATAACTTCTAGGGGAGTTAGGGCACATCATCAGGATTGAAACTGCATAGGAATCTGTGCCCGGAAATGTCGTCATACGATTCTAGAGGAGCTTCCATATTATGATCTGTTCAAAAGCACGCGAAGAAAGTTGTAGCCACTGAGCGCATCCTGTGGAGTATGGCGACAATTTCGGGCATGGGTTCCAATGCAAGTATAATTCGGATGGTGTGCCCTAACTCCCCCAGAAGTTTGTCGCAAAATTTATACGATCCCCTATTCTTTACAACGTTTTTAAACATGTACATTTCGACAAAAGAAATGACTAAAAATGTCATTTAAAAAATTTTGCAGCTTGTGGAGAAAAGATGGTTACAGATTTGAAATCAGCGATGCGAAAGAATTTAATATCTGTTAAAAAAATCTCATGCAGCAGGAAACAAAATTGTCCCCCAATACTATCTGAAAATATCTTACTTAGTTTAAGGAAAATGATACTCCCATTTTGTGCTGAAATACGCTGGCTACATTAAGCAATTCAAGTATAATAATTTGTTTGCATAATCTTTACCTTACCTGTTTGTTTATATTGTTACCTTACCTGTTGCTATATATAAAACACAGACAGAAATGATTTAATAACAGTTGTTTTATTTCCAAAAGAAAAAACAAATTCTTTCTTAAAACCATGCAAACTGCAACTATTTTCTGCATTTTAACTACATGCTCATTAAAGCCAATTTATTTAACAAATTTTCGTTCAGAAAATAATATATATTTTTCATTTGAATAACAGAAAAATAAATTATTCTAAAAATAAAGTGCACTTTATTTTTGTGGGATCATAAAATAAATGTTTCTGTATTTAATTTTGCAAATTTCTATGACAGTTTGGTAATCATGATTTTCAGAATTTAGAAATTTGATAGCTATAAAAATAATCTTTTAAATTGTTTGAGCAATAAAATATTCAAATTAAATGTCTGGGCGTTTTTAAAAACTATAGAAGGTTTTATTTCAAGGGTATATTTGTTATGTCTATAGTTGAAAATACACATCTGATAAAATATTATTTACATTTTATTGTTTTAAGGTTTAATTTCGTTATTTAAATTTCCGTATATTTTATTGTTTTATAAATTATACACAATTTCTTATTCGTATTTTAAATAAGTATTTTAAAACTGAACCCATTTTGAAAATGTGCTTAGATATTGTCTTCATAAGTATGCGTGCGAATGTAAATATAATGAAACAAATATGGCTGATACGATATATAACTCACTATATATTATATATTATCTTAAATGAAATTGTCCAAATGGTTATTTGTATTAGATTTTGATTATTTTATTTGTTATATGTTCAGAAGAATTAAATTCAACTGTGGAATGTTTCAAAACATAAAAAAATGCATTGAGATTGTTTTAACTTGAAAAGTTTATATATTAATTCTTATTCTAAAATTTGTTGTAAGTAAATTTTAAAAATTTGCGGTATTTATTATACTAGAATCTATAGTTAGAAATTGGTTAAAAATATAACAAGAGCCTTTACGGATTACATTGCAATAAAAATAAGAATAAGAAAATGAAATAATCCTCAAAGTTTTCTTTTAAAAAACTGAATACTATTTAATAATAAAATAAACCAAGTGCTTCATCACAATTAAAAATTTGATAACAAATTAATTTATTTATATTAAAATTTTATAAGACATCGAGTTAAAAAAATTACTATTGTATTAAAATATTCCTAAAAATGCGAAAGTTATAAATTTTTTATCATATTTTCGCAATACTGATGACATAAGCTTAATGATACAAAGCGCTAAATTTTTAATTTCGAACACGTTTCCTCGCAAATAAGCAAGTTGTAAAATTCCATTTATCGATTAGTTTTAAACTAAAGACTTTTGAATTGCCATCAAACGATAAATACAAGCTTATGTTGAAAAAAAAAACATATTCGCGAATTTTAAGAACCTATAAATAAATATAAATTAGACATAAGTATTCGGGAAAGTTCTTCAGAAGTGTTTGCTTATTAATTAGTTACTTTTAATAATAAAATACGAAACTCAGCGTTTACTTACGATTACTAAGATTTCTTATTTGTTTATTTATTGCTCATTAAATTACTTAGTTGCATGTCGCTTGAGAATAGCAAAAAGTCTTAAACATCAAGCCCTCTTGTTTATTTAATCTCGTTACAATTCTTTCTCATTTTCCTTCTTAATAAACAAATAAAGTTTGCTTTAGTGATGTTTGTTTTAATATTGTTTGTTTTTCAAACTTGCTTCATAGGAAATCTCTCAACGAAAAAATTTTAAATGCATATTAACCTTTTGCTTACGCTAATACAACAAGAATGATAGATTTCACACAAGTTCCGTAATGTAAGGTTAAGTTATATAGAGTTGAGTTGTTGGAAAGCGTCTCAACGAAATTCGTCTAACTAAAAAGTTGAAACGCATATCAGTTGTTATTGCGGGTGACACCACAAATGGAACAGGATACGCCGTAGGCAAAGGTTTAATTATGTTATAATAGTGTTAAGTTGTTGGAAAATGTCTCAGCGGTATTTGTCTAACTAAAAAAACTGAAACGCATATAAATCTTTTGCTTACGGTTGGTACCACAAGTGGACCAGAATAATAGACTTCACGCAAGCGCCGTTGGCATACGTTAAATTAAGTTACATAGAGTTAAGTTGTTGGAAAATGTCTCAACAGTATTTGTCTGACTAAAAAAATTGAAACGCATATAAATCTTTTGCTTACAGTTGGTACCACAAATGGACCAGAATAATAGACTTCACGCAAGCGCCGTTGGCATACGTTAAATTAAGTTACATAGAGTTGAGTTGTTAAAAAATGTCTCAACGGTATTTGTCTGACTAAAAAAATTGAAACGCATATAAATCTTTTGCTTACTGTTGGTACCACAAGTGGATCAGAATAATAGACTTCACGCAAGAGCCGTTGGCATACGTTAAATTAAGTTACAGAGAGTTGAGTTGTTGGAAAATGTCTCAACAGTATTCGTCTGACTAAAAAAATTGAAACTCATATAAATCTTTTGCTTACGGTTGGTACTACAAGTGGGCCAGAATAATAGACTTCACGCAAGCGCCGTTGGCATACGTTAAATTAAGTTACATAGAGTTGAGTTGTTGGAAAATGTCTCAACGGTATTTGTCAGACTAAAAAAATTGAAACGCATATAAATCTTTTGCTTACGGTTGGTACCACAAGTGGACCAGAATAATAGACTTCACGCAAGCGCCATTGGCATACGTTAAATTAAGTTACATAGAGTTGAGTTGTTGGAAAATGTCTCAACGGTATTTGTCTGACTAAAAAAATTGAAACGCATATAAATCTTTTGCTTACGGTTGGTACCACAAGTGGACCAGAATAATAGACTTCACGCAAGCGCCGTTGGCATACGTTAAATTAAGTTACATAGAGTTGAGTTGTTGGAAAATGTCTCAACGGTATTTGTCTGACTAAAAAAATTGAAACGCATATAAATCTTTTGCTTACGGTTGGTACCACAAGTGGACCAGAATAATAGACTTCACGCAAGCGCCGTTGGCATACGTTAAATTAAGTTACATAGAGTTGAGTTGTTGGAGAATGTCTCAACGGTATTTGTCTGACTAAAAAAATTGAAACGCATATAAATCTTTTGCTTACGGTTGGTACCACAAGTGGACCAGAATAATAGACTTCACGCAAGCGCCGTTGGCATACGTTAAATTAAGTTACATAGAGTTGAGTTGTTGGAAAATGTCTCAACGGTATTTGTCTGACTAAAAAAATTGAAACGCATATAAATCTTTTGCTTACGGTTGGTACCACAAGTGGACCAGAATAATAGACTTCACCACGTAAGCAATGATTGAATTAAGTTATATTGTGTTGAGTTATTGGAAAGTAATTCAACGGTATTTGTTTCACTAACAAATTTAAACGGATAACAGATAACAAAATGTGCTACTTATTGCACAATAAAATGTTATTTTCAAAATATTTTTAATATCTAAATGGAATTTAATTTAAAGAAGTTATCAAGTCCTCAAATATTACAAGAGATTAGGATTCAAATACTTGTTTAGTTTAAATTTCATTTCATTAACTAGTTTAAATGTATTTGAATGTTATAATTTTTCAAGATATCAACGAAATCATTTCCTTATATAAATATTATTCAAAATAATGATTTCCCAGGAGAAACATCAGATTCAATTAGACTCAAGAATTTCGAACTTATTAAGTTTGAAAGATTTAGTAAATGGATAGGATAAATCATTCCTTTTAGGAATTTGAATAAATACTTTACGAACATCGCTAAATTGGAATTTATCGCCTTTTCTAAACTCTAGCGCTTCGTAAGCGTTTAAACTTTTATATTGTCTAGTGTGTTTATTGTCTTCAGCGATATTGATTGTGAAGAATTTCTCATGAGTTTTTTTACTCATTTTTGAATTTAAGCTTTTACCAGCTTGCACCAAAATTTAAGCTTTAAATTTCATTTCGAAAGATAGAACTCAAAGGTATTCGAAAAATGTTTTATCCAGTTGAACTGCTTTACTACAACATTAATGTTGCTTTACTATAAATGTTGCTTTTCTACAAGACATCCGTAAAAGATTACCAAGATTAAACGTTAAGCCACGAAGAAAAAGTACCTATAAAATGGAGATCATTTTTATCGAATATTTAATACAAAAAGAAATCGAATGGATGTGAGAAGTAAAATATTTCTGCGACAGCCCATTGAGGGCCAGGGGCCATAGATGTTAAGACTCCATAACTTAAGAGATCAAAGGTCATGATGGTGACAATGTGGTCAACGCTGTGTACCGACCGCCATTTACTTCCCTGGCAAGCTGATACCCATCGATCTGAAATTGGGTGAGCTTCAAGTCACCACTAGTGATCGAACCCCAGTCTTTCACAAAGATCATTGCCTTAACTACAGTGCCATCGCGACTCTATGCAAACTGGATATATTGAGGTAAATAAGCAGGTAATTTCTGGCTCTCAAAATATGGGTGGTAGCTGCATTTTAGAAGATAGTGTCCCAATAGTTTGGTCAGATTGCGGTCTAAAGTTTGGACTCAATTGTTAATTATACTATTTGCGTATTTTGCCATATCTCTGGAATTTTTTACGCGAATTGAAAAAACTTTGCGCATAATTATAAAATTCGTTTATACAAAGATGAGTCGTTGCAAAAAATTTTTTTAAATAATTGCATCTTATATTTTTATCACTTTATTTAATAATAGTTGAAAATTTTTTGAATTGTAAGGGATAAAAATTTTTAAATCATTTTAAAGATTGTAATTTTATCTGAAAAAAAATTAAATTTGAACAAAATCGGTCTAATAGTCCCTGAGAAGTTGAATTTTAAATGTACGACTTTCTTTGAAATTTGATTTCTCAGGAACTGTTCATCCGATATCGTTCAAACTTTGTATTTCGCCATACAAAATTATATTCATTAAAATCATGGGAAAAATTTTCAATACTTCTTCGATAATTCTTAAATAATTACTAAAAATTTATGTTTTGCATGTTTCGATAAACAAATTGTATAATTTTGTACGAAAAGTTTTCAATTCGCTTGAAATTTTCT